>NC_137084.1:10808790-11266290 GCF_951640355.1 Cnephaeus nilssonii | reverse complement strand
GCTCTTATGAAGGCCAGCCTTCAAGATATCACCCATTGATTTTTATTTCTATGTATTCATCCTCTTCTGTAGTCTTCTCGCACACTTAATGGGCTAACGGGAACAACCAATAGGATATTGTGAAAATGATAGTGTGTGACTTCAGAGCTATTCCATTTAACACACTTCTTCCACTTTGCTCCCTACTAGATCACTTGCTCTGGGGAAAGCATTTGTTAAGTTTTAAAGAAGCTCAAGCAGCCTTAGACAAGGTCCATGTGGCAAGAAATTATATAAAATTAGAGGCCCGGTGCACAAAATTTGTGTACTCAAGGGGGGTGTCCCTCAGCCCAGCCTGTGCCCTCTCGCAGTCCAGGAGCCCTCAGGGGATGTCTGACTGATGGCTTAGGCCTGCTCCCCACCACCGCTGCTGGGCTCACCAGCCGTGAGCCCGGCTTCTGGCTAAGCAGTGCTCCCCCTGTGGGAACACACTGACCACCAGGAGGCAACTCCGGCATTGAGTGTCTGCCCCCTGGTGGTCAGTGTGTCATAGCCACTGATCATTCTGCCATCAGGCCAAAACTAGCTCTCCGACATCCCCTGAGGGGTCCCAGATTGCAAGAGAGTGCAGGCCAGGCTGAGGGACCCCACCAGTGCATGTTCAAGGAGGGACACAGGAGGTTGGCCAGCCGGGAGGGACCGTGAGAGGGCTCCAGGGCATGTCCAACCCATCTCCCTCAGTCTAGATTGGCTGGACCCCAGCAGCAAGCTAACCTACAGGTCAGAGCGTCTGCCGCTGGTGGTCAGTGCACATCATAGAAACTGGTCGATCAGTCGAGTGCCCCCTGGTGGTCAGGGCACGTCATAGTGAGCGGCTGAGCGACCTTAGCATATCATTAGCATATTACACTTTGATTGGTTGAATGGCCAACTGGACGACCGGACATTTAACATATTAGGCTTTTATTATATAGGATTGAGGTTTCCAAAGTCTTATTTTGTTTTTGTCTGGAGGGATATATTTGTAAAGTATTTACAGCAAAGACTAAAATGATTTAATTTGCTCAGTTGCTGGTTCCTATCTTTGTCTCTCTATTACCAACTCTCCTCTCCAAACTCCTACTCATATGTACATGTTAAACTCTTATGAACTGCAGTGCATGGCCTAATGTAATAATGAACTGTGGGAGTTGATTATCTCAGTGACTTGAGAGGTTTGGTATGGGACCCAAATAGGAAGCTATTGCCAGGAATACTTTACTGCAGAAATAAACTTAATTGTGGGTTTTGAAGGATGGGTTGAATTGGCAGGTGTTTGACTGACATATGTAATATCATATGCACTCAAGAAAGCTGTTACCTAAGTTAGGTGACACAGAGGAGAACCATTGGGCTATTGGTCACAATGTGACAAAATGAGGAGACATGGATATTAGTTCTCTGCCTACTGTTTTAACACTGAGGAAATTATAAGTCTGGACCTGTTGCCAAGTGACCTCAGCCCGCCTGTAGGTTCCTGCATTCCTCCACGTCCTCTAACTCTGTAGGTCAAATATAGCAAAGGAGTTTAAGTTTGTCAACAACATTTGGTAGCGACTGCCTGGGTACTGTGTAAAGATGGCATTATTCTGCCCCAGTTGCCTCTGGATTCTGTCTAAATGCATGTTGTGGCCAATTAGTGATACAACCATAGGAACTGCAATGAAAAGTGATGGCATTTACAGTATTTATCTGCCACTCATGTCTAAGGATAAGCAGATGTGCTGACTGGTAACTATTCTCATCATTGCACAGTCCTACATCACTGTATCAAGATATACCCTTCAGTGTATCTTGGCATTTTTATGAAGATATTTTTTGTACAATAATCAGAAAGAAATCCAACATCCCTACGTTTTGTGTATTCATTTTTAAAATATGTGCAAAACTCAGCAGCACATCGTAGCCAACAATGATTGGAATGGAAATAACTGAATAGGGCTTTTTCTTTCCCCATCCCCAATGCCTCAGCCTCCACGAATAAAATGTAATGCAATGTATTATTTATCAATGGCATTGCAGTGCTGCCTGTAAATGTCACTCAATGAGATTACCATATATATGGCTGCACATAAAATGTTTCCATGTGGTTTGTGATTTATCCAGCATTATGAAAATGTGAGTAACAAGAGTGAAGGCAAACAAGAAACTTTCCGTCCAACAGTGGAAAGGGAAGAGAAAATTTCCCCATAACAAATGAGCTGAGAAGAGGCCCCGGAGGAGAAAGGCTTTTTTTAGCTGTCACACCCGACCCGACAGAGGCCCTGGCAGACGAGTTGCCAAACATATATCACAGCCGACTCCCCAGGGGCCACTGCCTCTGACTGTGGCAAGAGCCACACACACACTTGAGTAGCTGCTTCATGGTGTCATATCAGGGGCACGACAGACTCATGAGATAGACCCCTGAGACTAGAGAGAGGTTGGTGCTTTCCCTCTCCCACTAATGCGATTATTTTTGCTCTCTCTCTCTCTCTCTCTCTCTCTCTCTCTCTCTCTCTCTCTCCCCCTCTCCCTCTCCCTCTCCCTCTCCCTCTCCTTTCCTCTCTGAATTCAATAAAAATATAAATTTTTTAAAAAGATGGATGAGAGAAACTAATGTATTTAAAGACCTCCTTTGCCTCAGGCACTGGGCTCAGTACTTCATACATGTTAATTCATATAATCATATATCTACTTTTTGAATGTGTGTATATATATATATACATAGATATATGTATATATATATATATATATATATATATTTAAATCTATATTTTATAGATGAAGAAACTGTGGATTAGAAAGCTGAAGCAATTCCCCTAAAGTTACCCAGAATTCAAACCTAGAGCTGTCTAGCTTCAATTTGTTTGTTTGTTTTTCCTACTATATTACTCCACCTTGTAAAAATTTGCATTTTTCCCAATTATATGTTGCATTTTCTTTTATCTCCCTGAGTGCTCTCTACTATTCACTTTCTACCACCTCCTAGAAAAGTGAAACCATTTTTTGAAAATTTGATCTATTTTTAAATGAAATATAAATTAGGTATTTTCTACAATTTGGTCATATTTCACATTAAATATTTTCCAAATATTTTCTTCTCTGTTTTTAGGGTAATTTAAAAAGAATGTTTAGAGATTGATTGATCTACCTGCTTACCGAAGGCTTTATTCTTTATGTTCTAGAAAAACAGCCGGGCAGTAGGGCAATTCCCTGGGGTTGTCTGAGGAATACTAGCCCTAGAAAGCCCACTTACCCTTGCAGAAGTTGAACATCAGTAACAGCTTTTATCATGATAGGCCTGGCCTTCTACTCAAAGATCTCTTCCTCTGCTTCCCATTTCCTGGGGCTGACCTACACACATCCTCTTGGCTCTGACCATAGTCTTTCTCCTTTCAAATTCTTCCCTGACTCCTGTTCAGTGAATCACAATGTCACATAGAGGTAATCTTATATCTTTAGGCTCTATTGTGACACCAAATATATATCTAACCCCATTTTCAGTAGAGGTAGAAAATTCATTGTTTTAATAAAAATAGCTCATATCTCTGGAGTACTTCCTATATGGCAGTCATTATTTTAAGTGCCTTGCATGAACAGAATCATTTCATCCTCAAAACCACACTTATAGGAATTAAGATTACCACATGCAAGGTTGCATAGCTTTTGCTCAAGGTGTCCTGTTTAGTAAGTGGCTGAGCTAGGATTTAAACCTGAATTTTTTTAAAAAACTGTGTAACCTTTACAAAAAGGAATACTACTCAACTATAAAAGAAGAAAATCTCACGTTTTGTGACAGCATGATGGACATGGAGATTATTATGCTAAGTTGAAATAAGCCTGTCAGAGAAATATAAATACCATATGATCTCACTCATATGTGGAATCTAATGAACAAAATAAACTGATGAACAAAATGGAAACAGAGGCATGGATACATCAAACAGACTGACAGCTGTCAGAGGGGATGAGGGTTGGAGGGCTGGATGAAAGAAGGTGAAGGGATTAAGCATAAAAATATGTATATATATCACAGATTCAGACAACAATGTGGTGAGAGCAAGGGGGTAAGGGGTGTGTGGGATAGATGAAGGTGAACAAAGTGGGGATAAGTGGGAATGGAAGGAAACTTTGGTTAGGGCAATGGGCACAGGATGTAGTGTGCAGAGGATTTTTGGTTGAGTTGTACACTTAAAACCTGCATGGTATCATGATGTCACCCCAGTAAATTCAATACAATAAATAAACAGTCATTCTGGCTATGAGCCCGGTATGCTTAACCATTACATCACACAGCATGTATTGCATTGCAACCATTTCTTTTGAATGATTTAATAAATAACCACACTTCCTGTGAGGCAAGTACACTTACTGGCTGTATTTCATCTGTATTATTCACAGTTACTGAGTAGTAGAATGAAGATTTTGAGCAGATTCCGGTTCCCTTCTGATCTATGTTCTCTCTTGATCACACTAACACCCACCAGCAGGTGCCGTACATTATATTTAAAGCTCTCTTCCAGAGGATGAGCAGTATGATCTCACAGGAAGATGTTCATAAGCATCACGTGATAGTAAGTATTTTGAATCAATCCACAAGCCCAGAGTGCTAAGCAGCTTGATATAAAGACATGTCTTCAAAATTGGAAACACACACAACTAGATGGTGTTTTGTAATTAGTTATCATTTGAAAACAGAAAAGGACTTTAAACTTGCCAAAATATTTGGTGAGTCTTCAGGCTTTAATATTCCTCATAGGAAAACAAATTCAAATAAAAACTTTGGTAGACGCAGCATGGAGACGATGAACTTTTCATTCTCGATCTCTAAACTATCTTGATATTTTTGTTGAGTGGTTTTATTTTTTACTTTGAAACTTCATATAAAATACTCTTTATTGTCTAATACGATCTTTATTGTACCATTCCTATATACACTGAGCTTTCAGCTCCCCCAAATGACCTTGAATTATTCCTTTTAGTGCATTGTCATATCTATAGTATAAGGATTTTTTCTGTGTAGCAAGGTGGTGTTTAAAAAAAATGCATATGGTGTCACAGAGACTTATGTTTTTATCATATAAAGAAGTTTAATCTTAAGCAAGTTACATGTTTCAATCCCAATTTCTTCACCACAAAAATGTGAGAACAATGCCTATATTTCATGGCTGTTTTCAATTAAGTGAAATGTTTAATTGGTATTAGTTTTTTCTCCCTACTTCAGTACTTGAGTCAAGGTTATATTGTGTCCAAATAGGGAGACTCACCTAAAACTAGTTTAAGCATAAAATGAAGTTTTTGGAAAGACATTCAGCAAACTCCTGTAAAAGACAATCCAAGAAAAAGATAATTAACCAGGTCTCAGGAGAGGCAGGAGGAGCAAACAGCAAGCAATTGAGAACCTAAGCAGATATTTTTCCATTGTGTCTCTCCATTGCCAAATGGGTTCTCAACCTACTTCTTTATCTACTTCACTTTCCTTTATCAATAGGTTTGGGTTTTTCTGTACATGTGCCTGGCACAAACTTTATAATTAATATCTCCTCAAGACCCATACGGTAAATCTGATTCCAAATTCTAGGAGAGAGAATCTGCCCACGGTGGGGACATAATTTCATGAGAAGCATTGGAGGAGCCAGAAACTCCTCTTGTGCTTATTAATGCAAACAATGAATTCAAAGCAGGAATATGTTTGATATTATGTTTCATAAATAAGTGTTCATAATTTTTTATTTTTGGATTCTCTATCTAGCATAGAACTGTGTATATAATGAATGCTTTTGTTTTGTTTTGTTTTTCTAATCCTACAGAAGTCCAACAATATGTACAGAGTATCTAGTAGGACATTCACACATTTCCCCTGTTATTTATTCACAGGGGGGGAAATCATGGCGCTAATAGTACCATGCTGATATTTTTGCATAGTTACATAATGAGCCACAGAAATACTGAGTAACTTGCCCATTGTCACACCAGGAGTAGTAACTAGGAGCCTCTGGTGTCTTCCCCCAAAATCACATGTAGTCACTTCTTACTGTCACCCATTTCCCACACTGCCAGTAACCTACCGAAGGACTCTGGGAAAGATGTGGGATGGATTCCAGAAACCCTATGATTCTCTTCAGCTCTGCATTTAGTGTAGTGGCTAAGTTTATAGAATACATATTACTACTGATTGTATGTCTTTGGATTGGTACCTGAATCTCTCGGTTTCATTTCCTCATTTGTAAGAGGGAGGCAATAATAGTATCTACCTTAGAGAATTGTGATAGTTCAGTGACACAGTCAAGTGTCTGATACATAATAGTACCCATAGCTAACATTATTGAACATCTGCTCTGTGACAGGTATGTTCTAATTACTTGTCTTGGTTAAGACTCTTAATACAATGACCCCATGTTACAAATTTCCTACAAGAAAAAAACTAAAGCAGAAAGAAGTTTCCTGCTCAATTTTACATAGCTAGAAAGTAACTGGGCCAGCATTCAAACCCAGGCAATCTGCTTCCCCCAAACTAGGGCTCTTTATTATGGCATGATACTGCCAACCAATAAATAAAGAGTAAGGCTTCCACAATACTAGTTGATGCTCTAATTTGACCTATGATGGTTCCTTTAATGATCTTTCACAATGTAATTATATAATTTGATACTATAAATGGCATTGGTATCTATAACTCTCCCTTGTAAAGTGTACATCACAGTCATGTATGCATTTAAAAACAAAACAAAAAACACACAGATCGCTGTACCCACTGTGACTTGACCTTCCAAGGGTAGCGCCAAAACAGGTTGGTAACTTCAGTAAGCTTCACAGTTGATTTCCCATTGAAGAACCAATCAATCTGTTTTGAGGACAGTGATCATTGCCGAAGGGGCCACTTACTATCTACATGAGATACAACTTTAGTGCCTGTGAATTGCAATGTCCAAGGGTAGGACCTGGGAAATTTAACAAATTCCCCAGAATCCTTTTTCCCCCCACAATGAAATTTGAGAGAGAGAGAGAATATGTGTGTGTGTGTGTGTGTGTCCAACAAAATTTGAGACTCCTTGTCTTAAGGTTAAGACTTAAATGATCAGAAAAGTTTCTTTCCCAATGAGGCGGCAGGAAAGTCACAGAAGTGCTGGTGATGTCTCCTCCTTCACTAACCCGCCATGCGGGGAACTCCCTTCATCTTGCCCCAGAGCAGGTCAGTTGCTTTGGAATCTTTCAGGTCAGAGGAAAGGCTGCCCAGACGCAATTAACTGTTATGCATTAGCATTGCATTTGGGCATGACAGCCCCCTCAGCGTTTCCTCAATCAAACTTCGGGGAGAAAACTTAGACTAGGCGGTGTTACAGAATGGTTCTGCGTCAGCCACACGGCTTGCCGTTTCAATTTGATGTGATTTATAAACCGCCGCTGTTATGGATTTTGTGGTTGCTGGCAAACCCTGCTGCTATACGAGGCAGCCGCCTTCTGTAGGTGAGGTGTGCCTGCATCCATTAATGGATGTCTTGGTCACAAACAGAATTTTCTAACAGATGTCATTTACCTAGACTGACACGCCACATGGGAATCCCTGCTGTTTTCCTTTTGCACATCAGTGGGAAGAAGCTGTTTCCTTGCTGCCCTTGAAGTTGCATCGCTGTCAGCTAATGATTCGCAATGCAATAGCTTCCTCTTTAAAAAGTTCCACCAGGAGGCATTTCTCAGCGTGGGGAAAATCACCATCCTTGCATCACATTTCTTGAGAAGCAGACAAAGAAACTTGGTCTAATAACAAGAAGGGGAAGAGAGATCTAACACAAATCGCTGAACATCTGAAGTCCAATTCCTATATGGGCTCACCATGTCATAAGAAGCATTGTGGTGAAAAAAAAGTTTCCTTTCTTTTCATATTACACTCATTTTTTCAACCCACATTCTTTTAAATTTGAGAACATCGAAGTTTTAAGGTATACTAATCATTTATTAGCAGTTTTTCAGGAACCAACATTTTTAAATGAAGAAAGGTATATCTTACTTACATTCACTTGGTTATAAAATACAACCCAGACTAAGAAATATTAAAATGTTAAAATTAAAAACTGTCTTAAATCAAGCACATATGCATGATATGTGCATATCTTATGCATGGTGATGATATTCTTCAGACCGTATAGAAAACTTGTTTTTCACGTGCCAGGGATCAATTTATAATTGGTTTACTCGCCCTGCGGATAATACTTTCTATCAAAAATTAAATTTTCCCTCCCTGGACTCCAATTTGTCACGGTGTGTATAATGTGCTCCATTATATTTTTCTTCTTTAAGGAAAAAAAATTACTTGTGAGAAAACAGCGCCACTTACTACTATCATGAATAGCTAGCACTTGGCTCGTGACTGGTGCTTTCAAAGCACAATCTCATTAAATACACACAAAACCGCTATGGAATAGACACTGTCATTAGCCCCCAGAGTAGTAATTAGAGCTACTCACCAAATGTTTCTTGCTATGCACCTCCTGGGCAATTGGTATGATTCCACTTCCCAAATTACCCACCCCTCTGACGTTAGGCCTGGGTGTCAGCCCGAGTGACTACAGGAACAGAGCCCCCTGTCAACCTGCCTTGGCCATGAGAGAGAAATACATATTTCCTAGTTAAGCCACTAAGAAGTGGAGGTCATTTGTTATCAGCACATAACCTACCACATCCTGACTGTTTTCTATTAAGAAAATGGACAGTTAGGAGGGTAAGAGCCACTAGAATGTTTTTTCCTTCTCTTCTTACGGGCTTGGTTCTTAATTTTCCCTTAAAAGACACTAGCTAGCTGCTCTCTTTCTACAACTTGTTCAACCCCCCCCCCATCACCTCTTTAATTTTATGGCAGAATTGTCTCATCTTTTCTAAGTACCTCCTTTGCAGCTGTCTGCAGTCTTTGATGGAAATCATCCCCCTTAAAATGAGGATGGGGTGGGGAGGGTTTAAAAGTTCCAAAGAAAATCTATTCTATCACCTATCTGCTGACAGATGAATTGTCATGATCAATTTACAGGCCAGTCTTCAAAGAGACCTCTTCATTGTACTCCACGGCTTGGGAAGCTGGAGTAGGCTCATGGCCCTTCAAGTATCATGATCATTTCTTATTGTGTATTCAGTCTTTAATGCTAAATAACCTTTTTAAAGGTTCCTAAAAGATGCTTTGGCTAACAATCTGTCCTTACAGTCACTGAGGGTCAAAATAGAATTAAGCAAGTTTACCCTAGCATTCGCTTAAATTTTAAAAGCTAAGCTTTGCCATTTTCTTATTTCTTGACCTTGGGCAATTTACATAACCATAATCCCTTGGTTTCTTCATGTATAAAGTGCGAATTATAATGGAATATGCATCTTAAGGTGATTGGAAATATTAAGTGACTCAATCCATCTACAAAGTTTAGGGCAGTTCCTGAACACATCGTAAGTGCACAATGAAAGTTAGTTATTATCACTAATTCCCCAAAATGTGACAGACTGCAGGAGCTCCTAAAATGAAGAGAGCCTGGTCTTCGCTTTCAGGGTGCTCAGAGGGGAGGAAGGGAAGTACATATTATTTCACTGCAGTGTGCTCGTTTTATAACGGCTATAGACAGAAAGGTATCTGCGCATAGAGAAATGGGAATTTGACCTTGGCCAAGGGAGCCAGTCAAGGCAATATTGGGGTAGAAATCTGAAAATTAAATACATGGGCAAGAGAAACAGAGAACCAACAGAGAACCAATGAAGATATGAGCATGGACTTAAAGTATAAGGAGGGGGGATGAGGAGAAGGAGCTGGAAAATTAACAACAGTAGTTTGATGTGTGTGTGTGTGTGTGTGTGTGTGTGTGTGTGGTATCTGGGCTTTTGCTGTTTCTGTCATGTGTGGTTTTTATCATACACCAAATCTTTTTTGCAAGGATGTGAAATATCAAACCACCCTTTTGCACAATAGTGCTTACCCCTTTTCCCTTTTCAGGAATTGACAGCCAGCTGGATTTGGGGCATTAATTCCTATCCCTTCAGCTTCAGAGAGCAAAACAGGATAAACTCCCCCCCCCCCAAGTAAGAGAAATCTATTTTTCTCTCCAAATTCAATAAGAATAAATTACTCATTAAGAGAATACATCACAAATTACTTCGTAAAGAAAGACCTGGGGAAATGTTACAATATCTTTCCCAAATGAATGTGTTTCTCTATCTTTTTTAACTCAAGGAGGGACTCCATAGGAGATACATGGGATCCATTTCAATGTTTTCCACCACATTTCTGCCATTTCCTGGGACCCGTGTAAAAACTGCTCTATTTTCTATGTCTGCTCCTGGTCTATTCTCCCCCTCCCTCTGCCACAGACTCAGTGACTGACTATTTTGATGAGGTTATTCCCGCATGGAAATGTCTTTGCACCATTGTTTTCCCTGGCTTTTATAACTCAAGACCATCTGCTCTCTGTTGCCCCCTTTCCTGTCGTGCGGAACATTTTTGAAATCCAGCGCAGGAAAGCCACGGCTGCTGAACCACCACCCGGTGCTGGGCCTGCATTCATTTCCAGGCTGCTTTGCTCAGCAGCCTTCGTTTCTTCAGTCAGATGGCAAAGCGTCCCTGCCTGGGGGGCCTGACTATGCTTTTTTCTTAATCATAAGTAATTAGAGAAAATGCCACATGTTGTTTTGGATAGCGTTCACGTTCAAAAATACTTGGAAAAGGGGTATCTACTGCCAGATTAAAGATATCCGAAGGCAAATTAGTAGCTTCAAAGCTCAATGGGTTGATTTGTTCCTTCGACCCGTGCTCCCACACCTGGAGCTGCATATCACCGAAGCCAAAGATTAAGAGAAAAATATGTAATGAGGCACCAAAAGGAAACCATAGCTCAGTCTCATTCTCTGCCGTGCAATTCACCTGCTAGACAGGAAGATGGCCATGTGGGGCCCCTCCCTAAAAGCCCTTGCTCCCTCTTCCACAGCACCCAAAGTGCCCTTTAAGAATTATTTCTGCCCTAACTGGCTTGGCACAGTGGATAGAGCATCAGCCTGCAGACTCCAGGGTCCCAGGTTCGATTCTGGTCAAGGGCATGAACCTTGGTTGCGGGCACATCCCCAGTAGGGAGTGTGCAGGAGGCAGCTGAATTGATGTTTCTCTCTCATCGATGTTTCTAACTCAATATTCCCCTCCATTCCTCTCTGTAAAAAATCAATAAAATATATTTTTTAAAATTTATTTCTTAGGGTCTCAAAAGCATCTAACTTACTAAAACCCTACTTTCATATTATAAATATCTTCCTTAGATGATACTTTTGTAGGTATCAGTTTTGTTTAATTTTCTAAACATGTCTGCTAGCCAGCAGGGAAACGGTGTTGAAAAATTGGTTTATATGGGATTTTTGTGTTGGGGGAGCAGGAGCCACAAGATAAAGGACAGGAGAGCCAAAGGGCTAACAGTCAGTCACCCAACGCCCAAGGTAGCTGCTTAGAATCCCGTCGAGGAAAGGAAATTAAACATGATGGATAACCGCTTAAATGCCTTATCCAGCAACAGGGGGCTACCTAGCTTACAGTTTTCCCTAACGCAGTTAATTACAAAGAACCTATTGAGAGATGACTTTTTCCCCTTTCTTATAATAACCACTAAGTCTAAACTCAATGTGTCTAATAGGAGAAGCCCTTGAAGATTTCCATGGAAGGAAGAATATTTCCACGACCCTCCCAATTAAGCAACAGAACACGTCCCAGGAGGCCTAGTCACAGTCCTATCTGAGCAGCATGGTTAGAGGAAAGAGAATCAAAGAGTGATGGGGAGGTTGACTGGAGCTTCGGGACACACTGCCCCAAACATGGCACCTTGGCATATTGGATATTTTAAGTTGAAGGAGTTTGAGAAAACAGAAGAAGCGGGGAGATCACTCTGACCACCTCCACCAGGCCATTTCTCCCTGACACAGGTCATTCAATCTTCATGTGAGGGATGCCCTCCCTGTACCAGAAGGAAAGGAGCAGATATACCAAGAAGAACCCTAGCAAATAGGTCTTTCTAAGTGTGCCCCAATTTACTACGATGACCTCATACTCCTTAACCACGACTATCTACTCTTTATCAAATCTGACATAAAAATACACAGGTCTGTTTCTTTGGATTTTCACTTTCCTATGAAGGCTCCCAGAACACATAAAATGCATATCACATAAATGTGTATGCTTTTCTCTTGTTAATCTGTTTTTGTCAATTATTTTCAGACTCAACCAGGGATCTGAGCTGGGCCAAGGAAAATCCATTTCCTCCCCTGCAGGATGAAGCAATAGCCATCAAAATCAGCGATCTTCCCAGTTGTACCATTCTCTCCCATGCATTCCTGACCTAAGTCAAGGCAGGGTCCTGTAACTGTATTGCCAGGAACTAGAGAAGTTGCCAATTCATGGATTATCCCTCAGTTAGGTGCACAGGAAGGAAACAGCATGCCTGTTTGACCTTTAGGACAATTCAATGTACTTATAAAGCTACATCATAATGTAATTTGGCATTCACCTTGACTATGAATAGAATATTACCACATACTTCATTCTAAAAGCAGTTGTTAAAATCCAAAGATCTCTTCAACAATACAACCACAACCTTTAGATCTTAAAAAGAATTAAATGCCATGATCCTTCATGACTCTAAAACATACTCCCCCCAAATGATAAGAACACTAACAGTGAATAATGGTCAAGAATGTATAGAGACTGTAACAACCAGTGTCCTGTCAATGTTCTTGCCTATGAACTCGGATTTCCCTAAAGAACTGATAGTGTCATGGAAAACTGAAACTATTTCCAGGGAAGGCAGATCTTTCGTGTGTGAAGTAAGCCAGGAGAAAGTGTCATTTTCCAGCCACCACTCTATAGCTGAGGGCTGAGGAGCCAAATGTCCCGGAATGGATCATTGTTTGATCCTGATTAAATTATTCATGAACTCCAATCCTCAGTTTCTTTAGTTGTGAAAAGTGGAAGACAGACTCAACAAAAGGCATCCAAATGCTGTCTATGGAGCCCTCTAGTTTCTGACAAGTCACCTCAAAGGTCACTGCAGGGATGTGGGGAGAGAGACGGGTGAAATTTCAGTCACACACCATGTCCCTTCTGCTATTCCCCTGCCATTAGAAGGAAAGGGCCCTTCAGATGCTGGAACAATCTCCACATAGCACAACTTTCATGAGCAGTATTCTTCCCAAAATGGGCCCACACTGTCCTTAAAACACATTGGAACGTGAGGCCTGTATATTGTGTCCTGATTTATTTTCCTGAATTTCTCAGGTTTTTAAGATTCTGTCTTTGTTCATACTTTTCTTGTGCCAATAATAATTTATTAGACAACTTCTGCTTTTGAAAATGTCCCCCATCCTTCAAGCCGAGGTTCAAAAAATAATTGTTCCCATGAAAACTTCCCTTTCCACACATTCCCACTTTCTCCGATTCTTCCCACCCTTGCTCTTCTGCACATTATATTGTTCCCTTCTATTTATAAATTCATGAACCTAGGTGTGGAGAGAGAGAGAGAGAGAGAGAGAGAGAGAGAGAGAAAGAGAGAGAGAGAGAGAGAGAGAGAGAGAGAGAGAGAGAGAGAGAGAGAGACTCTCTAATAAACAGGAACATTTCTGAGACAAGCATTCTATCTTATTCATGTTTATATATACACATGCAGATATACAAAGTATATGTATATTGAATAGAAAAACATTTTTAACAAAAAGTTCTATAAACCAAATATGAGCGCAAATCACCTAGAATAGATTATCCAAGGGCTCTTTCTAGTTCTCAAGCTGTGGACTGCCTGCAAATGTTAATTCCATATGAACCTGTCCATTGATACAGATGTCGCTATAATAATGCATCTGAATGCAATGTTCTTGTAGGGACTGCCTAACACGACACTTGTTGGTGATGACATGTGGTGATGGCCCTTGAGTAAAATAAGTAATAAAAATTAGTTCTTATCACTGGAAATGACTTCTCTGGGATCATACAGCTAGAAGGGCATTGCAAAATATCCCTGGTTCAGCTAGGACCTCATCTTCTGACCTGAAATGCCAGACTCTGCAAAGTTTCTGCTCTCAAACATTTCCTATAGTCCCCAGGGGAATTCGCACATATGGTCATGATGAATCTGTGCCATCTGGGGACCACACTGCCCTGCCAGGCCCCCACTGGAGCTGCTCTCCCCACCCAGCTTTCAGTGCTTCTGGGGGAGCTGCAGTCTCCTGCCAGGGTTCTGCTGAGTCGGCTGCTCCAACTAATCGCCTGGGAAAGCAGGGCGCTGCCTGGGGCGGGGGCTCCCAGTGCTTCCCCAGGGGCTAACCCAGCACTGTTTTCCTCTCAGTTCTCACAAAATCCTTTATGAGACTAATTTCTTTAGTTTCTGATTCTACCCTTCTTTTTGGAGGGCCTGGACATAATTCCTGGGTCCAGGTAAAGGGGACAAGTTATGTCCTCCATCTTCCTGGCTTCTGCTTTCTGTCTTGTGTATAATTTCCCCAAAACAACAAAAACCTTCCCTTGGACAGGGCGTGGCAGGTGCGGGGAGAAGACAAATACATGATAACAATAGCCACAAGGACAACAAAGCAAGAATAACAAAACAAGAAAATGAATGGTGACCTACCCATGTGAATAGATATACAGACACCCCAGAGGATCCACTATATAGCAAGAAATCCAAGTTCTGAATTCCAGCTTTAATTTAGCAGGGATTCCTATGGATGGAATCTACCTCTGTCGTCAAAGAACTCTCCATTTACAAACATCCCCAAGCTTCATGGTTGAGCTTGTTTTACTGTCATTTGTTGAAAAATCTTTTTGTTCCATACATATTTTACGGATATGTGCTATTGATGTCATTACCCCTCTACATTTCTCTTTCAAAGTTAACTCTGAGAATAACTTCAGTGTGATTTTACTCAATATAGTTAATATAGAAGTAGATCCCCTAACTTCATCGGCAGGAGTCAGATACTTCCACATAAATTTTTATGTGCTTTTACTGTGTCTCTGCGCTATGACCTCCAAATCCCAAATAAGGAGAATGCAGACATACATTTTTATTTTTTTCCCACATATGTCCATAGTGCTCAACTTGACCTGATTTTGTTTGACTTTGGCAGGAGGGGGTTCAGGGGAGGGAGACATTATTTGTGTGTGTGATGAATAATGTAAGTAACACATACAGAATTAGAAATGGAGTGACTGATTAAACTATTGATTACCTCCACTGCTTAAACTAACATGTCCGTTTAAACCACAGAAACCACATTCAGATAATTAGGTAGCAAACCTGCTCTATACCCAGAGGAACACAAAACTATAAAGAGAGGACCAGAACCCCTTTCAGCAGGCTGCACAGGGAAGGTCACTCAACCTGAGAAAATCCTCCCAGGGTTTAGCTGGAGAACGAGGCCACAAACAAGACCAAGGATATTCGTATTACAAGAATGTCCTTTCCTGCATTAATTCCTGAGTCTGTATGAGCATGTTTTATCAGAATAAATTATGAGGGTATGAGAGTTCTATTAAAACCACCCCGGGCACTGGAGTCACCAAATCTAGGTCAGAGAAGAGAAGATAAAAAAGTTGATTCCGTCCCAGGGAGCAATAATAAAGTATCTGCTGAGGACAGAGGTAATAGCCTGAATGAAAAGTGAGCCAGACTTAACTGTGGAATAGGAATTGAAAAGGAAAAGAAGATTATGGAACAGGGAAGAGAAAAACAGATCTATTTGCCTAAGGTATGTGACTGTCAGTTTAGGAATTTTTCTTTAGACACCTAGAGGGAGGAAATCCCCTTTCTTTATACATGTCCCCTATATTATTGCTGCCCATTGTTCCATTTTCCCAAGAATTTATCATTGTTAATTGGTTCATTTCTCTGAAACAACACCTTTTACACCTTTTCCCATTCCTCTGACACTCCCCATGTTCTCTCTCCAACCCTCCCATAATTTCTCTTTTGGTAAATTCCCTTTTCAAAGTTAAATGTCAAATCAAACTGGCCTGGACTCTATTCCAATTATGGCCTCTCTCCCCTTCACCTAGGGCAGGATAGGAATGGAAGAGGGGAAAAGAACACAAAGCCACAGCTACCCCGATCATCCACCTCTCATTTCCCTCAAAGAATGCTTACTTGAATTGCCAGAGTTAAAATAGTGCAAAGTCAGCCTATTCGATTTTTAAACTACATAGTTCAGTGACTGCCTGATCATTACAATGGCACTCATTAAACTGTCTCACCTGCTTTCTCTTTTAGCAGCAAAGACTCAGCAGAAGACTGAACCAGGCACACAGCACCAGCGGAATAAGGAGATGGTCTTCATGTCAAAGGTGGGAAATCAGGCCACAAAATCAGCCTGATAAGACTTGGCATGCTAAGTTTCTTATTAAAATACTTCTGGCCCAGCCAGCACAGCTCAGTTGGGAGTCCACCTATGAATCAGGAGGTCACCATTTGATTCCCAGTCAGGGCACATGCCCTGGTTGCAGGCTCCATCCCCAGTGTGGGGCGTGCAGGAGGCAGCCAATCGGTGGTTCTCTCTCATCATTGATGTTCCTCTCTCTCTCCCTCTCCTTTCCTCTCTGAAATAATAAAAATATGGGCCCCGGGTCCGGGTGAGCCTGGGCCCCGGGTCCGGGCGAGGCCGCGGGCCCCTGGAACCGGGTGAGCCTGGGCCCCGGGTCCGGGCGAGGCCGCGGGCCCCTGGATCCGGGTGAGCCTGGGCCCCGGGTCCGGGCGAGGCCGCGGGCCCCTGGATCCGGGTGAGCCTGGGCCCCGGGTCCGGGCGAGGCCGCGGGCCCCTGGATCCGGGTGAGCCTGGGCCCCGGGTCCGGGCGAGGCCGCGGGCCCCGGGTCCGGGTGAGGCCGCGGGCCCCGGGTCCGGGCGAGGCCGCGGGCCCCTGGATCCGGGTGAGCCTGGGCCCCGGGTCCGGGCGAGGCCGCGGGCCCCTGGATCCGGGTGAGCCTGGGCCCCGGGTCCGGGCGAGGCCGCGGGCCCCTGGATCCGGGTGAGCCTGGGCCCCGGGTCCGGGCGAGGCCGCGGGCCCCTGGATCCGGGTGAGCCTGGGCCCCGGGTCCGGGCGAGGCCGCGGGCCCCGGGTCCGGGTGAGGCCGCGGGCCCCTGGATGCGGGTGAGCCTGGGCCCCGGGTCCGGGTGAGGCCACGGGCCCCTGGATCCGGGTGAGCCTGGGCCCCGGGTCCGGGTGAGGCCGCGGGCCCCTGGATCCGGGTGAGCCTGGGCCCCGGGTCCGGGTGAGGCCGCGGGCCCCTGGATCCGGGTGAGCCTGGGCCCCGGGTCCGGGTGAGGCCGCGGGCCCCTGGATCCGGGTGAGCCTGGCCCCGGGTCCGGGTGAGGCCGCGGGCCCCTGGATCCGGGTGAGCCTGGCCCCGGGTCCGGGTGAGGCCGCGGGCCCCAGGATCCGGGTGAGCCTGGGTCCCGGGTCCGGGTGAGGCCGCGGGCCCCTGGATCCAGGTGAGCCTGGGTCCCGGGTCCGGGTGAGGCCGCGGGCCCCTGGATCCGGGTGAGCCTGGGTCCCGGGTCCGGGTGAGCCTGGGTCCCGGGTCCGGGTGAGGCCGCGGGCCCCTGGATCCGGGTGAGCCTGGGTCCCGGGTCCGGGTGAGCCTGGGTCCCGGGTCCGGGTGAGGCCGCGGGCCCCTGGATCCGGGTGAGCCTGGGTCCCGGGTCCGGGTGAGGCCGCGGGCCCCTGGATCCGGGTGAGCCTGGGTCCCGGGTCCGGGTGAAGCCGTGCCCCCCCTGGGTCCGGCCGAGACCAAACCAGAGGGAGTCGGACCTGCATTATCACCATTTGTCCACCATCCAGAGCTGAGGGGTCAGTGTCGACATGTACTCATAAGGAACTGGTGGACATTGATATTGGGTCTCAAAAGAACTGTTGGTCCAGAAAGAAACTCACTACAGACTGATTTTTTGCCTGTCAGCATAACTATTATTGCCCGTCGCACATTCAATTCTTATAAGTACATCTCTAGTGACACATGATTTCGCTCATCTAGGGGAAATGATGAACAACATGGACTGATGAACAAGAACAGAACCAGAAACAAGGAGGCACCGATCAGACTATCGGGCCTCAGAGGGAGGATAGGGGAGGGTGGGGGGAGAAGGGAGAGATCAACCAAAGGTCTTGTGTGCATGCATAAGAGCCTAACCAATGGTTAAGTTCAACAGGGGGTTGGGGCATCCATGGGGAGGGGTGTGGGATGGGAATGGGGGGATGAGGACAAATATGTGATACCTTAATCAATAAAGAAATTTAAAAAATAAAAATAAAAAAAAATAAAGTAGACACAAAAAAAATATATATATATATATATATTTTTTTTTTTAAAAGATGCTTCTGACTTTATTGCATTGTTTAAAAAAAAAACAGAAAGTCTCCACATTTTATACTTTACTGATTCAGATTTATTCAGAATAATCATTGCACCTGGCAGTATTCATAACAGGGGTCTGGAGTTTGAAGCACTGTGGTTTTAGTAAACAATTTTTTATCCAACTATATGGAACCAGGTGCATTTTTTCCTTAGATACTTGTGTTCCTATTCTGGCACAAACATTCATTTTCTGATTTTTTCATTCCCCTCTCTCTTTCTTTTGGGGGAGGGCTGCTGAAAGTGTCAAATATACTTCCATGTAACTAGGAGTTCCACATAAAGGTTTAATGCCCCCTCTGGAATGATCTAACTGGACAAGACCAAATCTCATGCTCATATTTTAGTGGCCAAAATGAGGAGTGAGAAATTTCTAGCCCTTGCTAACATACTGGCAATCACTTTTAGTTATAAAGGGTCTTGAGATACTAAGTCATCAGAAATGAAATAGATCACAAACATTATTTTTTATTGTAATAGATAAAAATATAATGCAACAATGTAATAAAGGTGAGCTTGTTTCATGAAACATGTTTAATTTATATATATATATATATACATATATATATATATATATATATATATATATATATATATATATATATACATATACATATATGTGCTTATAACAAGGGAATATATATTTCTCAATATAGCTTGGGGGGAACTTGATAAATACAGCTACACTGGGTGAGGAGAGTACTACCAATTGAGCTCACATTCCTTTTGGGTAGTACCTTTAAATTCATATTCTTGAGACACAAACAATATTAGTCAGTCATATTCCTGGCAATAAATTACATATATAAATATATATATAATTTTAAATTGAAATTCTTCTTTTTAAAATTATTGTGATAAGATGTGGGAAGGGAGAAAAATAAATATTACTGGGCAGGGAAACATAAAATTGGGAGGATGCATGCTAATTAATAATTATATTTTCTATAACTGTCTAAGCTTCAAACTTTTCAAAAGCCACGTGGATGGGAGTTGATCATTTTGTAAGATGTAAAGATAGAAAAGAATCTTAAGGATGGTGTAGATATAGCACATAACAGTATTTCTGGAAATTAATTAAAAATCAACAAAAGCATGAAGCTTGAAAATAATGAGTTCACAAGTTATCAGAAATTATCACTTCCATCATGAATTCAGGGCTAAAGGTTCAGTGCATTTTGAAATTCTACATGAAATTCAATTTTGGAGTTGGGCTGTGGTAAAAGGAGAATCAAAAATTAACTATTTTCACTGATAATGATTTTTGGTGTTACATGATGCCTCATGAAATTATAGAGCATGTAAAATCTTCTAATTAGTGTGCTATTTGATAACGAAATCATGACAGGAACTGGAAGGAATATAAGTAGAAGTTGCAAACTTTTCCTTAAATGTTACCTACTAAAGTATACTTTCAACAATAAAGATAAATTTAAAAAATATATATATGAATAAAGAATGGAAGCATTAACCATATGAAAAAATAAATAAAGTAAAAAGTGGTTCATTTAAATAATGAATTCTTTCCCTTAGACTTTGGCTAAGATATCTTAACTTTTAAACAAAGGAATTCCCAAGTTCACATATATCTAAGAAGAGTTATCTTAGCTCCTATGCCAGATCCATATGAAAATGTTGCCCCCCAAATGAAATAATCATGTTTAAGTCACCATCAGGAAGCAGAAGAAAGTGGAACCATCTCAGAATTTCCATTACAGCAGACAATCACTCCTTAGTGAATATCTAAAATCATTGGGTTTCTTGGCATGGATTTAGTATCAGTCTGTACCATTTGTTAGTTCTGTGAAGTTGCCCAAAACATCACCCAAACTCACAGAGCCCAAGCCTGACAAATGTGATACATACCAATAAAAGATAACATACATGACAATTTCTCATTATACTTTCAAAACTCCTGAAAGGATTATGTTTTGTTAAATTTGTTTCTTTCTTCCTTCCTTTTATTTTTTACGTGATGGAAAAGCAATGTGTCTAAATATTTAACTTAAATGTTTATAATTACCAAATACTTTCATACACATTTTATCCTCAGATTTATTCTCAAATAGTGCTATCTGTACATGTTGCATGAGAGAAGAAACAAGGAAGTTTTAAAATGTAAAACCATCTCAAAAAGAAAAAAAACCCTCTCAGGCACCAACAATAAAAGTGGATTGAGAATACATGTTCAAAGAATGTATAAGCATATATGCATAAATTATAGACACAGACAATAGTGTGGTAAAGGCCTGGGGTATGGGGAGGGGGCAGACTAGAAGGGGTCAAT
This sequence comes from Cnephaeus nilssonii, assembly GCF_951640355.1. NCBI lineage: Eukaryota > Metazoa > Chordata > Mammalia > Chiroptera > Vespertilionidae > Cnephaeus > Cnephaeus nilssonii. The sequence continues at coordinate 11,245,608 of NC_137084.1, read as the reverse complement.
GGGGGGAAAAGGTACATCTATATTACTTTCAACAATAAAGATAAATTTTATTTTATTTATTTTAAAATATGTTTTTATTGATTTCAGAGAGGAAGGAAGAGGGAGAGAGAGATAGAAACATCAATGATGAGAGAGAATCATTGATCAGCTGCCTCCTGCATGCACCCCCACTGGGGATCGAGTCTGCAACCCGGGCATGTGCCCTTGACCAGAATTGATCCTGGGACCCTTCAATCCACAGGCCAACACTCTATCCACTGAGCCAAACCATCTAGGGCAAGATAATTTTTTAAAAAGAGAGAATATGTGTTTTACTTCTATCTCTGCTAAATCCTTATAAAATGAAAAGCAAGATAAGAGGCAATAAGTTAGTCAGTCTATAGCTGTATTAAGAATGAGAGAGGGGACTTCAGCAGACCAAATATTTCCAAATATCCCTAGTATACATAAAGCATATGGTGGAGTAGTTATAGCTTACAACAAAGGAGAACTTGTCATTGGACTTGGGAGCCATTCATTCTAGCCCTAGAAAATGAGTCTCTATACTCAAAGCTATTGGGTTTGCAGGAATAGTGGTTGGGTAGAAATAAGAGGAATATTAAATTTTCATTTTGTTGTTGTCTTTGCATGTTTTTGCTTGTTTTTATTTTATTTATTGTTGACTGAATTTTTCTTTTTAAAGACTAGCTGCTTAAATTAGTCTCCTACCTCCTCTGAAATTCTGAGCTGGCAGCAGAGTGTCTATCCTCAGGCCAAAACTTGAGCACTGCTCCCTAAAGAAATGGGAGAAAAAACTACCTTGGAAGAACTAGAACTACTAGTGTGGATCTTGTCACAGAATAATGCTCTCCTTAATTCTAGTCTCAGTGTCATTTGAAATTCGTCTTATTTGCAATTTCCATGTAGCTACCATCAGTGAGGTGCACCCATCATACTCAAAAGATTCATTGGACAAAGAGGTTTGAACCAGCAGCTACCTACATTAAGTATGCTATTGTTGTTAAGTATGAGCCTCTCTTTTAAAAATAAAACAAAAAATAGGATAAGGATGTAAAAAGAACAATTGTGCATAAAAATGTGATAATTTGGAGGTTATAAAGAAACAAATTTAGTATTTTAAGAGTTTTAAAAAGATTATATACATTTTGTATAAATAAGAAGCTTATGATGGGGATTTGATTTCTCACCATAAATAACTAGGGCTCTGAATAAAATATATCACATGACAATTTTCAGTTTTTTGGACATCTCATACAGCAGAACTGTGACCCCAGCAAGAACAAAACTAATGGAGACTTCGGATTGCCTAAAATTTCTGCCTGAAGACAATTTTCTTGAGCAAGACATAGGTAGGTTGTACCAAGCTAAGCATGTTAAACTCACTGAGTTGAGGATTCCGTGCTCAAAGTTCAAGAAGGATACTTTCAGTTTGAAGAACAGGGTAGCCCAGGTAATGGAGATGCATAGAAAAAAACTCCAGAAATCAGTCCAAGAGTCACATTGAATCTTTATCTGACTATTCATCTGTCGTTTGCAAGGTGAAACTCAACAAAGCAACACCAAGAGCATCCATATTAGCTATATTACATACATGTACATTTGTGCATATATATATTTGTGTATCTATATGTAGGTATACACACACATGTACATATACATATATATATATATCATGTCATGTGTATGTGTATATATATATATGTGTGTGTGTATATATATATATATATATATATATATATATATATATGTATGTATATGTACATGTATCTATCTATCATTACTCTTCTTACACTTCTGGTCATGAAATACATGGAGGTATTTCCCCAGACCAACAAGCATTTCTCCCATTTGAGTGGGTGTCCAAAAATTCAACTCAAGTCTGACACTATCTACCTGGAAATAGAATTACTTTCCACAGGTTAAGGGCTCAGTTCATTAAAATATTTGCAAACCATATATTTACAAAGTATGGAAGGAACTCCTACAGCTCAATAGCAAAAATAAATAAGTAGCATGATTAAAAAATGGCCTAAGGACTTCAACAGGCATTTCTCCAAATAAAATTTACAAATAGGAAACAGATTAAAAGATATATTAAAAAAAAAACAACTCACGATTACTGCTCATTAGGGAAGTGAAAATCAAAACAATGAGCTATCACCTAACAACTATTCAGATGGTTATTATCAATAAAACAGAAAAGTTGTAACAAGTGTTGACAAAGATGGAGAATGAAACCTTTGTACATCATCAGTGGGAATGTAAAATGGTACAGCCACTATGGGAAACAGTATGGAACTTCCTAAAAAAATTAAAAATAGAACTACCACATGATCCAATAATCCTACTTCTAGGTATTTATTAAAAATAATTTTTAAACAGAATCTTGAAGAGACATTTACACTCTCATGTGCATTGCAGCATTATTCCCAATAGCCAATAGGTGGAAACAATCTAAATGTTCATAGACAAATTAACAGATAAAGCAAATGTAGAAAATACAACATTGAAATATTATTTAGCCATTAAAAAGATGCCTTGTCACATACTACAGCTTGGATAAACCTTGAAGACATTATGCTAAGTGAAATAAGTAGGTCACAGGACAAATATTACATGACTAGGGGCCCGGTGCACGAAATTCGTGCACTGGGAGTGGGGTTCCCTCAGCCCAACCTGCCCCCCTCTGACATACTGGGAGCCTTCAGGGGATGTCCTACTGATGGCTTAGGCCTGATCCCCACGGGAAGCGGGCCTAAGCCGCAGTCTGGCCTCCCTTTGTGGGAGGCAACCGGGCTGGTCAGGGGAAGGCACCAGCCCCATCACCCTGCTGCTGCAGCCACTGCTAGTCACCACAGCCACCAAAGTGTTTTCATCAACACGACTCCAGTCCCTTCACCAAGAAAAAATGACAACTTTCTTTAGGCATTTTCAAGATGTGTCTTTCATAGGATATGCATTTCTTTCTTTTTTTTTTTTTTATCCTCACCTAAGGATATGTTTCCATTGACTTTTAGAGAATGTGGAAGAGAAAGGGAAAGACAGAGAGAAACATCAAAGAGAGGAACACTTTGGTTGCCTCCTGCATGAGCCCTGATCTGGGCCCCGGCCAGGGAGGAGCCTGCAACCTAGGTACATGCCCTTGATCAGAATCAACCCAGACCCTGCTGTGGGCAGACTGAGGCTCTATCCACTGAGCCAAACTGGCTAGGGCAGGATATGACATTTCTTAGCCCTCCAGCAGCGGACCTTCATTTTTTTTCTCCAGAAGTGTGGTGAAAAAACCCTAGATCAACTTTTTGGATTCTTATTACCCAAGTTACTAAGAATATTACCAGTGGCATACAGGGAGCTTAGCCAATGGGCAGTCAGAAAAGGTGTTTCCTCTATAGTTCACACCAATCATCGGCTGGGCCCTGCCCAGGCCTAAAGCCTCTGGCCAAAGCTTTAGGCCTGGGAAGGGGACCTCCAGCTCCCTGTGATTGCAGACACCACTCATTGGGCAGGGGACCCCAGCTCCCTGCAATCCACCACAGGAGCAGAACCCCTCACAGTAGCCGACCCCCGGTTGCCTGCGCTCCATTGCAGGCTCCCCGCTGGTGCCCAAGGCCGGGAAAGCCTCCAACGGGAAAGCTTTCCCGCACCCCAGCGTCCCTGCCACGGATTGTAGGAGCCGACCCCCGGTTGCCTGCGATTCATGGTTTCCTGGTGGGCGTGGCTGGTGGGCATGGCTTGTGGTGTAGCGAAGGTACAGTCAATTTGCACATTACTCTATTATTAGGTAGGATTACAGTTACTTCAAGTAATCACACTCATAGAAGCAGTAGAATGGTGGTTGTCAGGGGCTGGAGGAGGAGGAAATGGAGACTTGCTGTTTGGTAGGTACAGAGTTTTAGTCATGAAGGAAGAAAATATTCCAGATATCTGCTATATAATAATATGCATAAAGTTAATATGTCCTGCACAGTGAAACATTTGTTAAGTGGGTAGATTTCATGGAATATGTTATTTACCATAATAAAAAATATATATCCCACTTGGATAACACCAGTACCACACACAAATCTCCCCTATCCACCAGCATACCTTGAAATATTATTCTGCTTCTGCACCTTTTATATAGATATTTGCATCTGGTCATGGTTGCTGTGGATCCTCAGCTTTGTTGTGGTAGAATAACTGCTTTAATGAGTTACCCAGAACTCTACATCAGATCTTCCCAGATTGACTTGAACCCTGACCATGTTCTCCATGAGAGGGATATTCAGTTATCACCTTGATGTCCTTGTATCTTAACTTATATATATTTACCAGATCACTAATTTGGACCAAACAGTATACCAGTCAGGAGCAAGATAAGAAATCAGATATGGCCACACTGGTGTGCCTCAGTGGTTGAGCATTGACCTATGAACCAGGAGGTCACAGTTCAATTCCCAGTCAGGTATATACCCAGGTTATGGGCTCAATCCCAGGTGTGGAGCATGCAGGAGGCGGCCATTAATGATTTTCCCTCATAACTGAAGTTTCTATCTCTCTCCCCCTCTCCTTTCCTTTATGAGATCAATAAAAATATATATATTTTAAATCAGATATGGATATTTTCTTAAAGAAATTTACCACTTAGCCGAAACCGGTTTGGCTCAGTTGGTAGAGCGCTGGCCTGCGGACTGAAAGGTCCCGGGTTCGATTCCGGTCAAGGGCATGTACCTTGGTTGCGGGCACATCCCCAGTGGTGTTGTGCAGGAGGCAGCTGATCGATGTTTCTCTCTCATCGATGTTTCTAGCTCTCTATCCCTCTCCCTTCCTCTCTGTAAAAAATCAATAAAATATATTTTTTTAAAAAAAGAAATTTACCACTTAGTGAAACTTGACATCCATTACCAGTCTCAAGAAATAATTACTGGATTAGAAGATATCAAAGAGAGAGATGACAGAGGATTGGTCACTGTTCACATCAGGAAACATTTGATAATAAAACCTAATTCAAACAACCTCAAAGCAGAATTTTATTACAGATATCATGAAATTTAGGATGAAACTGAGCAAATAGGCTTTAGGAAAGCAAGAAGTTTAATAGTTCTAGAATCTGCAGAAGTTTCTAGATTTTTCTGCTGAAAGGGTGACTCAGCAATGTGCTTCTAGGCATAGTTCTTTATCCATTTTCCTTGATGTTCTCATTCCAAAATCTGGGAGTGCAAATGGATTGGCTTGACTTGAGTTTTGTGCTTACTCTTAGTCCAAATCTTTTGTGACTTGAGAGATGAGGCCTTTTACAATTCTTCTTTTAGGAAATGTAAGTGTAGGGCAACCCATAAAGAGTGTTCTTCATAGATTAGAAAAGAAACTTGCCAGATAAATGCTACAAGCCAATTCACTCTCCTGGTTGTAAAGCTTCAATGTTGTTTTGGAATTTTTTTAAAAAATGGGGAGGGTTGAGAAAATGACAGCATTTTAACTGAATAATGAAAGTAGATAAGGACTTCCTTAAGCATAAAGGAGATGGGCAGAAAGGGCATTCTAAGTGGAAAGAGTATGAGCATTAATTCAAAAGCAAGGATGTGCATGTCAGGTTTAGATAACTTACAATGTTACTATTACATTTTGGGTATGGGTCCCAATGGCCAATGGTATAGAATAAACACATTAGGGCCAAAAGCAAAACAATGTGATTTCTATACCAGGGCAATGTCAGTAGGAATGATAACAAAGAATGGACTGAAGAGCTATTCTGGAGGAAAGTCAGCAGGATAAAATTAGAACAAAGCTCATTATAGAAATGGGGGTAGAGGGGAATCAAAGCTGAGTTTGAATGACTGAAGGAATCCTAGAACTGGAAGGAACTTCAAAGACTTAGATTAGCTTCAGAGACTTAGATTATGTAAATAAATAATTTGACATCTCAAAAGAATGAGGTTTACCAACTCGCCCTGAAATAGTTATCAGTAGGTCTGGATTATGATCAGGTTTCTAAATTCTTGCCTAATTCCAAGCTTCATAAAAACTAGCCCAAATATCTACAGTATAATGTAAAATAACTCTTTGCAATTATTCTGCATTTTTCTACATGTGCTCTGTGGTCTGGCCAAATTGAACCACATGCATAATCCTAACATGTGTGCAAAGATTTTCTACTTCAATGATATTGTTTTTATTACTTTCATCAGGAGTTCTGGACCTAACTGCTTATCTATGGTACTAGAGGCCCATTGCAGGAAGATTCCTCCAAGAATAGGGCTTCCTCAGGCCTATTCCTGCCAGAATGGGGCTTCCTGTGGCTGGAGCGAAGCAGAGAAGGGAGCGAAGCCCACCGAGGTGTGCTTTCCTCCTGTCTCCACAGCGTCGCTCCCTTCTCCCTTCTCCACAGCTTTGCTCCCTTCTACGCTGTCTTCAGTCTTTGCTCTGTGCCTGCGTATGCAAATTAACTGCCATCTTTGTTGGGTTAACTTGCATACTCACTCTGATTGGCTGGTGGGTGTAGCGGAGGGAGGGTCAATTTGCATGTTTCTCTTTTATTAGTGTAGATTATCTATTCTTCAAAGCCCAGCCCTAGTGCTTCCTTCTCTAAGAATCCATCTAAATTTCCCTCACCATCCCATCCCAACCAGAAGTAATCTCCCTCTCTCTGAATTCCCAGAAGACTCTGTGACTCCCTTGCTATGTATTCTAGTATATATTACATTGAAGTTATAGACGTATAGTTTATCATATAATAAGCTAAGAAGCTCTCAACTTTGGCAAACAAGCATATTCATGTTCACTATTTCACATGGCACAACCCCAAACTTGTTAAATAGGCAACTGCTAAATAAATATCTCTTGAATACATGAATAAATATTTTGACTTAAAGTGGGGAAATAAGAACCCTCTTTGCTTTTGTCATGTGAACACTTGTTTAGTTTGGGCATAACTAAAATTTAAATAACCTGATTTTCTCCATTCTGCTATTTTATTCAGAGTGGTAGTTTTCATATCTAGCATAAATACCTCTTTTGGGAAGCAACTCCTCATTTCAGAAAGACATTTCAAAGGTACATTTATCATAAAAGGTTTACTACATTAGTCCTCATCCTTTGCAAATTTTTATCGCTAAGCAATTTCTTTTTTTGACATGCCTATAGAAGAAGCCATCATATATTTCCCAGGCAACCATCCACTTTCATAGCTGAGATTATTAAAATAAACCTAGGGCTTATTCTATGTATAAAATAGTAGATTTAAATTACCCTGCAGATCCGTATAATCCCATGAATAGTAGATGGGTCTTTATTTCTATAATGATTTTACCTACCTGCTTATTCTGGCTTGAAATTCTTGGGGCTGACAATCCATTTATTTGGCCACTAGAAATGAGGCTAAAACCACTTCAGCTACTCCATCTCTCTGACATTATCAAAATGAACCCAGAATTTACCCTATGTTTAAAAAATAGCTTTAGGTTATTCTAAGATCAATACAGGATCATGTATAACATATGGCTCTCTGTCCCTACAGTGATCTTGCCTACTTGCTTACTCTTGCTTAAAATCTCTAAGTGGGGACTGGAGTGGAGACTGAATGTACAGTCCGAAAGGAGGCTGACAATAATTCATGAACTCAAAGTCACACCATGGTGTTATTTGTTTCACACCATTTTCTGCCTCAGACTTTGAGAGAGATAGAGACCTTTAGAAGAAAAATAGTTCCGATGAGTGGGGGTAAGGAAGTATCTCTAGTAATAACTGGTACTTTTATCAAGAACCCTAGAGATGGTTAACATAAACAGCTTCTTCATGATCAGTGCTAGGAGGTTAATCTCGTTGTATCCTCAGCACTGTCCCTGTGCCTGAGACTTAATACGTGCTAAATACTTATTTCCTTTTTTAATTTTATTATTCAATTACAGTGTATATTCAATATTATTTTGTATTAGTATCAGGTGTTCAGCAGTGTGGTTAGACAGTCATATTATTTACAAACTGATCCTGCCCCCCCCCCCCCACAGTGTTCAAGTATCCACCTGGCACCACACAAACTTATTACAATATTTAATGACTATATTCCCCAGGCTGTGCTTTACATCCCAGTGATTATCCTGTAACTACTAATGTGTACTTCTTAATCCCTTCACCTTTCTCGCCCAGCTTCCCAAACCCCTCCCTGTGGCAATCATCAGTCTATCTACTTAAATAAGTAAGTGGATGTAGCAGAAAGAAGCCAACTTTCTCCTTTCCACTGCCTCTTATATTCAATTAAGAGTAGTCATGCCCTATCATTATGAGCTGTTATCTCTCTCCCATCTGCCTTCTCTCCATTACCACTGTTATCACCGGCTTCTTATAGCCCCACATCATTACAATGACCTCAATGTTCTCTGCCATGTGTAATGCATTCTGCTCCTACAGCCATATTAACATGCCGGCTCCTATTCAAAGACCTCCAAGGATGAATGATAATGTTTTATTTCCCAAAATCACCCCCTGTTAAATACTTTAATTTACCAGTATTTTCATTTTTTCATGCCCATAATTCTGATGTCAGGAACACCCAGGAGCTATCCTTCACTAGAACATATGATCTTAAGCCTACAGAATTAGAATCCCGAATACAATTGTCTGCAGAACCCATCAGGACTTCCCTCACTTTCATAAAACATTTGCATTTTCACTTCCCGGCTCAGGATGCAATTGTCTTTCTCATGCAACAGGAATGAAGACCTTGCTCAGTATGAACCTGTGGCGGATTAGCCTAAAGCAGTGGTTCCCAATGTTGGGCACATACCCCACAGGGGGGCAATTTTATTTTTAAGGGTGGCAATTCAAGAATGAGTTATTAACACTGAATTTTTTGCATTACTTATGGCTCTAGGGGCCTCATATACAGTATATATATATATATATATATATATATATATATATATATATATATATATGGTGACGTATTTATGCATTTCAGTTCTCTATTATATGTTTTGAAACTTTATTTGCTTATTTTTCATATCACTTCATATTATTATTATTTTAACAATTTCTGAGTGATTTCTTCCTCAGTACTTCAACTGTCCTTTCATTCTTTTATTTTTCTCTTTCATGGATGCCATGTTCTTTGGAAGCTTGTTTAGACCAAGTTAATGGCCTTTTAGGCCTCCTCCACATGAATAGGAGTTCACTTTTTGAATAATAAGAATTTTATGTCCAGGGCAGTATCAGAATTTTAGAGATGCTTAGGTTGGGCATGGCCAAAAAAAAGATGGGAACCACTGGCCTAAACCAATCCAGAACAAACTTTTCCTTCTTGAAGGCTTAATCACTTGGTTCCACTGAGAGCCTGCTGATTTCTCTCCCCCAAATAAATAGCTCTCTTTAGTTAGCCTCTGTGGCATGGATGGCAGGCTTGAACCCCGTACACTAAGCAGACAGTGTGAGTCGAAGACCGAGAGCAGGCAGATCACTCCTCAGAATTGTCTTCTGCGGTGAATGATTCCACTGCTTTGTTAGTTTATGCCATCAGAGTGCATTGCTAATGCCTCTTCTCTTCATTCCTGAGTGTTCAAACATTTTAATGAATATGTTATTTACCGTAATAAAGTCAGAGTCTGCTATTAAATTAATACAGCAGTGTAATCAAGACTCCCATAATAGCAATTTATCCCTGCTCAGTATTACTGAGTTCTAAACACAAGATTCCTGGCCAGTTGATTCCTCTGCTAGTCGATAGGTGTTGCATAAATACTCTTTAGCTACAAATGATAATCAAATTCAAGTGTATGTGTTTGTGTGTGTGTATGTGTGTGTAAGTTATGCATTAGCATAGCGGTTAGAATCAGTGAGTCCTGGAGAGAAGCAACCTAGACTCAGATCCTGGCTCTACTAGTTAGGTATCCTAAAGCAAGTTACACGCTCACTATCCTTAGGCAAATTACATTTTCTCATCTGTAAATAGGGATAATCGTGGTGTATTGGGGTTATTCAGATAAGATAGAAGAGATATTATGCACAGAGTTCTTGCCCTGGCCAGTGTTGGTAGGTGGTTAGAGCATTGGCTGGTGCCCTGAAGAGTATAGGGTTTTATTTCTGTCAAGGGCACGTTCCAGGTTTCAGGTTTAATCCCTGGCCCTGGTCCTAATATAGGGAACAATTTTTAGCTTAGAAGTTACTTCAGCACAGTCATGCTGTTTCTTAATCAGGCCTGAATTCATGACTACACAGCCAATCTAGTGCAATAAAAGATACTGAAATGTCCAAAACAGCTAACTTCCCTCCTACTGCTAGTTCATTGAATTAGCCAGTTTTTTTAGAAAAAAAAAACTGTAACCACTGGATATAAAAACTATGTTTCCCTCTACAGAGTCATTGAAATATATATATATATATTTCTAAACAACCTCACATTCAAATAATGTGACAAGGACAGGACATAAATACAGCATCATAGCATTGACTCAGTCACTGAAAGAGACCGCACAAACCCAACAGGATGCCGAGTGTGGTCAGGATGGCAATGAATGGTCAGTTACCTACAACCACACTTAATATGTAACCTTTTGATAGAAAGGCAGAGCTTGTATCAAGTCAAGAAGGACAAAATGTATTTCTATTAGTGTCACAGCCTGAAATAAACCCAACTATAGGAGGTAAAATGATCTTTCAAAGCCATAATGTAATCCACAAGCTGCCCTGGCTGCTCTATTTTAAATTGCAGGTTAATTACACATTCCAGCTCTGTCATTCCTGACTTTCCTTATCTCGCTCTGAATTTCATTTTATTGATAGAATTCATCACTTTCTGATACATCACAAGATTTCATTATTAATCATACCTCTGTTTCTCATCTGTCTCTAGTCCCCATCAACCCCACCACACACACACACACACACACACACACACACACACACACACAAACTAGGATATAAGCTCATGTCCAACACAGGCTAAATGGCTAAATGTGTGTGTGTGTTTTATCTGACTAATGTATACCAAGGACGTAAAACACTTCCAGGCACATATCAAGGCTCTCAATAAATATCTGTTGAATGAATAATGACACACTCTTGATAAAAATATTTCATTAGCTTCCATTACTAAATGAAATTCTATACTATTGACAAAAGTTATATACCCTTCCTCTCCATTCTGTATCTCTTTTCTCTTGCCTACATCACTACTGACATATGAACTCCAGTTAAGTGATAGATATGCCAAATTATTTCTTAAATCAGGTACTTCTCACACATTGTCCCCTCTACCTAGAATATACTACGCCCTGCTTCCTACCAGTCCCTGATCTTTTATTAACCATGTCTTAATCTTAAAGTATCATTCTAAAGGTTCTTTTTTCTGGTTGAATCTCCCCTATAAACCTAAGTAAGCATCTCTTTGTTCCCCACATACACACACCTCTTTTTTTCCTTCCATCTCAGTACTAAGCACAATTTAAAATTGCATATTTTTTCACTCTGGTATCCCCACTCCCCTTCTTAGAGGTTTCCTTGGTCAGCATATAACAGACTCTCCATCGATGGTTGATGAGAAAATGAATAAACAATTTGCTTTAAAATTCCCCTAGTTTTTTCTTCAGGGATTTAAAAAAAAAAAGAATATACCATAGTTATCCTTGGTTTGCTTGAGTCTCTAGTCCCAGGATTTAGACTTCTGATTCCAATTCAAAGGCATCAATAATTGAGTAATATGTTCATTCTTCATTAAGCTGAGCATTGCCCTGCAAACCTATACCTGCAGCTATTCAGAAATGTGCAGATGTCTAGTATCGTGACTGAAACTGACAAGAGGTTTGGGCATCTTTTCTTATATTGCTTGTGAGCATACATTTGAGAGAGAAGACTCCTTGGGAATGATTTACAGTAGTTAATTACTGATGTGTCCATACACATATATTTTACTATTATCTAATCAATATGCAATTCAGATTGGCCCTAAATTCTCTCCACTTTTATTTCACATCAATTTATTACGCCTCACTCAATGATGTAAAGTTTCATTAAAGTCCGTGACTGCATCTTGATTACTCTAATTACTTGACCCATAGCTTGTGAGCACTTACAATGCTAAGCACTAAGCAGGGATCAGTTCCTCCTATTTTATTAAACCTTTTTTATGACCACCATCTACAGATAAAACATTTTGCTGATCACTGGAGAGTGAGTGATCCAGGGTCTCCTGTCCTCAGTTAGTGATGTAATTGGATATGACCAAACTTTTAATTTGGTTGTTATATTTGTTGTTTGTTTGGTGTGGGGGTTTTTTTATCTGTTTATTTCAGGGAACTTAGAATATTGACAACATATATTTGTTATTAAATGTGAACAATAAAACTGTGCATGTTTATTTGAAAGTAAGTTTTTCACGAGCCCTTCTTACTCACTACCATCTCTGTACCTTGCTCTATTTTCTGCTGATCTGGACTCTTCTCCCAGGCCATTGACTCTTAAAGGCATGTCTTAAATCTCACTTCTCCCTGAACGTGACCCTGATGACCACAAATCCCTTACATCTCAACTTCTACAAAACTACATGTTACTACCTCATTGTTGTTCATTTTTATATTACCTAATATTATTTTTCATCAGGTATTGATTAATATTTTGTTTTCATGGAATGTAGACATCTTCATAATAAGAACTATACAATTGTTATTCTCTCTTATTAGTATAGTACTATAAAAATTAAAAATGTCTTTTATATTTGAAAAACAATGGACATAACAAATAACTAAAATTTTACTCTTTAAATTTATTTAAAGTAAAAAAATATATATCTTTCTTCCTCTAATCTCAAACTTCTCTTCATCCCCATCCCCGCTATCATCTTTATCCCAAGATGTAGCTTTTTCTAATACATTTTTATTGATTTTAGAAAGAAAGGAAGAGAGAGCGAGAGAGATCCACATACATTGATGTGAGAGAAACATTGATCAGTTGCCTCCTGCATACACCCCAACTGAGGATGGAACCCACATCCTGGGCATGTGCCCTGACAGGGAATCATACCTGCAACCTCTTGTTGCATGGGACAATGCTCAACCAACTGAGCAACATCAGCCAGGGCCCCAGATGCAGCTATAATAAAGCATTTGGTACCAAGATTTCTTTACCTTTTTCCTGCTCTGAAAGTTTTTATGTCCTTCTGGAATTTACTTTTTTAAAGTTCAATTAGCAAGAAGGCCTTTCAAATATACTTGAATTGCAACAGGGACAACATGCTGGGAGGTAAAGACTAGGTGGAGGGGACCTCTCCCTCCCATATTAATTCAGAGAGCCACGCATGTTTTGTAGCCTGAAATGGCCTATTTATGTGAAGTGCAGAACACTTAAAATCTCACTGTACCTTTGATTTTGAGAACAGAGTCAAAAGAAAAAAAAGATGAATAATTTTTGAGAATGTTTGACTGGTTTTGGAGCTCAAAAGGAATAATTCTTTGTCATTACAAAGGATGAAGACAGACTAAAGGCAAGCTTATTAGTCCCATGAAAGTGAAATTATAATATTTTAGAGCTGGAAATATTTTTGAACCCTTTTAAAGAACACAGCCAAATTTGTGACCATGCTGAAAGATAAGCATACAATATTTTGTCTATTACACCTGAGAGCCATTCTTCAGTCATTGCCATATCTCTAAAGAAAATAAAGATTCATGCTGGGATACAAAGCCCAAGTCAGGCTATTAACAATGCAGCAAACCCTGGCTTCCCGTTCAATAAACAAACTGATCACATCAGAACTTTATTAGAAGAAAGAGAAATATACTACCTTCTAATGCCTTCCTACCTGTCTAATTACTGCTTGGTTATAAAGTAGGGAAATTAGCATAGATATAGGTCATACCTCAAGGCATAAATATTACACTCCATGAAATATTCTTAAAATGGATATAACCATCAAAGTAGCTTCACCATGCTGGGCCCTCTTTAAACTCTGGAATTATATAAAGATTTTCACTTAGATTTTTATGCATGCCACAAAAGCATGGTGTATTTCATAAACTGACAGGTGTCAAAGACACGTGTCCCCATTCATTCATTAACAAAACACGCACTTAAATGCAAATATGCCACAAACTAATACAACATGTTCATTTCCTGGCCACATCATTATAATTGTGAAGTGAAAAATATTCAGTAGTTAGGATCTATGCCATGTTCCCAAGCCTCTAGATCACCCCTCGTGCCCTCCCTCTGCAATTGAATTTAAAAAGAACCTCTCCTCTCTTTCTGAACCCATTGCTCATTGGAACCACATATTATTTTAAATCCGAGAATAATAAAGCGCAGGGACACACCAACTCTAAAATGAATGGGAGGGCTCTTCAAAATCTAGGCTTTTAGAAACTATGCACATCCATGATGAGGTCTGCAAGAGGTGCAAAGCTCCAATTACCATACAATACAATCAAGCCTGTGCTTACTAGGTTTCTACCTCTCCCAGGCTGCACAAGAAGCAGTTTTGGAATCTAATTGGCATGCGAGGCAGGATGAACTATGCACAACAAATTGGGTGTGAAACAATGTGCATTTAGATGATCCCCATTCCACAAAAGTGCTGTTTGGGAAGTTTTTTTTTAAAAAACACCTAGGGGTTTGAAGGCTTACTTTAATTGACTCTTGGTGCAGTCTCTTGGCTGACTTCCCTGGAAGTTGTTTGGTGATTATTTGAAGCTTTTACTTAAAATGCTACTCTTTGCAATATATTTCTTTCATCTCCTCAGAGCGTGGCATTATCGTCAAGGCTGCACAGAAAGATGATACATTAGTCTTCTGCAAACTGAGGTCATTCAAATCAGATTATATCATTAAGCTTGGAAACGAATTACAATGGAAGATCAGCAGGTGCTTTGAAGCAAAACCTACATTAGCTCTGTTCCATTTATCCAGAAACACTGCACAAAGAAATCTGGTTTGATAGAGGATCAATAGTAATTCTCATCTATTGTTAAATATCATTGTTTAAAAAGTAATATCCTGCAGGAAGAAATTCTATAGCCTTTATACTCTGAATGGACTTGTTTGTCCTCCTCTGGCTTTCAGACCACAAATCACTTATTTCAATTGTTTGTTTGCTTGATTCTCATTCTTAAAGAACTTCAAGCTCCTTATGGAAATGGCATAGTTATCATGTTATGCACTAGCTCCTAATAAAGGTCCTGCCTTTACATATGCATTCAATATGTCCTATATAATAAAAGGCTAATATGCAAATTATCCCCTCAACCAGGAGTTTGACCTGGAGTTCAACCAGGGGGCTGGGCCGGCTGGCCAATCACCCTCACCTCCCCCACACAGGCCCTGCCCCTGATCGGCCCCTCCACCCAGATTGGAGGTGGGTGGCCAGCCAACCTCTTGAATTCCCTCAGGCCAGCTGAACTCCACCTATGCACAATCACCCATAGTTATTACATAAAGGAGGAGGGATAGAAGGAAGGGAAGACAGCAAAACAGAAGGGTTAAAATCAAGGTTTAACCACCTCAATTTGATAATAAAAATGCTGAGTTCAAAAAAGAGTCTAATACAATTTTTATAAAGTCATCTGCTCATGGCAATCACTTTGGGGTGCTTATTAAAATAATCAATAACTTTTATCTCTATGAGATCATTCCCATCAGCGTACAAGCATGCTGTTACACCTCTCATACTGAAAAAGAAGAAAACTGGCTTCCTTCCTCTCCCCATTGTCTGTTATGGATTCAAAACTGTTACATGACTTCCCCAAAGACCACACAAAGATTAAGGTGAAGACTAAATACTAGAACTGAGTCTCCTTGTACTCAAGCTCTTTTATTACTCTTAGAGCAGAATGAACAACACAACAGGATATGACTACACAATAAGATCAACCCTCTACAGCTCATACTTACTTCTTCCTACAAGGCTAATTCTGACCCCTCTTCCTGTCTGGACTAAAATGTTGAATTACTCCATTTGCAATTCTCTTCCTTCACTCCGGGCTTCCATGTGGTATGCTTTTCAGAATCAATAGCTATACTTCTCTAAAGGAAAAGGTCAGCCTTCCCCTCAGCCAGGATGTGTCCTTTGTGTAGTGTTGGGGGTCAGGGCCTTGCCTCTCCATGATTAGAGAAGAGAGCACCTGCTTCTGAGCTTGGCATTGGAGACTCCTTCTGGTCAGTATCAAGCTATAGCTCTTTCTTCAGTTTCCAAACTAATGCCTTGTGCCTGCCCTTTCTTATAGGGACAACTGCCTCTTTGATTCATCTATTTACAAACTTCCCCATCACCAGGCCCCAGTCCTCATTATCCTAGCACTGGCATATAACCATTATGGTCTCCTCCAATCTCCACAGGAATCTAAGGTGTGCTCATGCCTCCATTCCCAATATCTTTCTACACCCCACTCCTCTGAGCCCTGAGAGACAGTATATTCAAGGATTCCTCAGTAGTCATTGATAACACCTCCACCGTCCAGGGTGTTTCAGGGAGAATGAGGGTCTCCCGTGTCTTTTCTGTATTCCTGAAAGCATCTAGCACAGAGGTTTTTAGTTAATTATCACTTATTCCTTCATGCATCCATTAAACATTACTAAGTGTGGCCAGGCACTGTAAATCCCTTCTTATAATCCTATCAACTACTGCCTCATTTCTTTTTAAAACCAACTTATTCTGGCTTCCACCACCACTTGGCATTGCTTTGTTAAAGTTCCTAAAGACTTTCATGTTGTAACATTCAATGGAAAATACCCGTCTTTTTGCAATTTTTGACCATCATGTGATGCAGCTGCTAACTCTCTCAGTGCATTTCATTCACTGTGTTTCCAGGACACCACCCCTTTCCATGGTTTCCTTCCTGTCTCATGGATCATTCCTTTCTGAAGTCCACTGAGGTCCCTGCTCTTTCGCCTGATCACTTAATATTGAAATATCTTACATTCCACTGTGTATAATAGAAACAAAAATGGTATAGTCCAGTGGTCGGCAAACTCAATAGTCAACAGAGCCAAATATCAACAGTACAACGATTGAAATTTCTTTTGAGAGCCAAATTGTTTAAACTTAAACTTCTAACGCCACTTCTTCAAAATAGGCTTGCCCAGGTCATGGTATTTTGTGGAAGAGTCACACTCAAGGGGCCAAAGAGCCGCATGTGGCTCGCGAGCCGCAGTTTGCCAACCACTGGTATAGTCAATGTAAAGAAGTCCCAGTTTTAAGATAAATAAGGTAACAAATTAGGTAGCCTATGATGTTTTGTTTTGAGTGATATCCAATGACCCATTTACCCTCCTGGGTCTCTCTGGTTGAGGTTTGTTTTGTTTTTGTTTTGCTCTGTTTCTCAATGTCTCATCTACACTAGTCACCTGTAATCACCTTTTTCTCTTTCTCATTCTCTCTCTGATCCTTCTCTGCAGGATTCCAGTTGCTACCTAGCCCTATGAAAGCACACACTTTCCTTGAAAGCAGTAAGTGTAGTTGGTGTGAGGAAAGGAACATGGGCTTTGTTTACCATACCTGGGTTCAAATACCCCCTTGGATCATTGTGAACTGTGGATGACAGTCGGGGGCAGAGAGAGGAACTTCACTAGTTGAAAAGTTAACCTCTGTGAACCTCATTTTCCTCAAACATAAAGTGAAGGCAAGATTGCTCTGTGTAGAATGTTGGGAAGAATGTACCAGAAATATATGTGTTCCTGATGCACAGAAGTAGATATCAGTATTATTCATTTCTGCATCTCTCGCATCTCTACTTGTACAGCTGAGAACATTTTCCTTTTGATTACTTAACAGGCCCCAAAACACAGTGCTACTTATTAGAAATCTACTTCCTACTTTAGAAAACCATTTGCCTTTTTTAAATGGTTACATTTCTGCTTCCCATTTACTATATAACTCATCTCAATTTCTGAATCCTCTTGAACTAACAACAACTGGGAAGGTTTTAAGGACGATCAATAGCAATTAAATGACTCCTATAGTTACTACATTTGTTTTTCTATACTTAAGCTGCCGTGCCAGCAAAAACTCTTTTTGTTGTTTTAGTCAACCATTGTAAACCCTTTTTAAAGCTGTTGGGATGTAGTAAATAACATTAGAATTATAAATGGTTTTCCCAAAAGTGAAGAATCATTACTTTAGACTCAAAAAGGATAATTGAGTCCCGGTTTGGATGGGGTGTACCTTTGCATTCTCTCTCACAAAGGCTTATCCTTAAAAGAATAAAAGGGCAAAATGATGATGAGATAAGTTATGTATATTACCAGTTTTCTTGTCTTTTATAAGCATTTAATATGCCAGCTGAAAATGCCTCATTTGATAAAAGCAAGATCTCTAAAAGACACATACCGTACTTTCCGGCGTATAAGACGACTGGGCGTAGAAGATTTTCCTGGGTTAAAAAGTCATTTTATATGCCAGAAAATATGGTATATTGGACTATATTGATGGGATTAGATATAATGGATTAGTTATATTGGACTACCATATTTTCCGGCATATAAGATGACTTTTTAACCCAGGAAAATCTTATATGCCCAGTTGTCTTATAAGCCGGAAAATACGGTACATGATAATATTTTGTCCATCTATGTTGAGTTATGATAGTACTAGAAATACTGCAAGATTGTTTTCTGAAAGTCTCATACCAATCAGTTGCATTTTCACAAATGCATTGCCTGTTTGGTGCCAAATAATGATATTAGGTCAGACACAATGATTAAATTAAGAGGGCTTATTTTTTCCTATATGCCTCCAAAAAATTTTGGCCTCTTGCAAATACCAAATGTTATTGTCACAGTTTGTCTAACTGCAGTTTAGTTTGTGTAGTACTTATTAACAGCCCCAAACACGCCCTTCGTGTTAGGTGAGAACTAAATCCCCTTCATCCTTCATTAAAGATTGTTACAGATGAATTAATGTAAGTCTTATCATTCAAAGTAGCCCAGCTGGACACCTGAGCTGGAATGAGTTCTTGAAATTAAGAAGCTTAGTGGTGATAAGGAAAGATGTGTCCATTCTTTTTTCCCTTAGATTACAGAAAATTAAATCCACCCCACTCCACCCCCACAAAAGAATCCTGAGAAACAAACATCCAAGAAGGGAAATCTCATACTGCAGTTGGTACAGTAATTATCAACCATGGAAACGGTCACTATCATACATGAACCGTACATTTTTATGGCCTGCTGCCCACTAGGATGGGCCATACTCATTTCATCTTTAATTCTTTTGGAATGCGGATCAAACCTGCAACCTAGGTGTGTGCTCTGACCGGGAATTGAACCCACAACCTTTTTGTGTAAGGACAACACTTCAACCAACTGAGCCACCCAGCCAGGGCTGTAAATTGTTTCTTTTTGAGTACAGCACAGGAATTAATATTCAGATAATATTTTGTCTTAATTCAGAGGTAAAGAGCTAAAATAATTTACACACTTGCTTTGTTATTCTTCTCTGTACCTGAAAAATTAATGAATCACATGTGATGTTCTAATTTTTCTCTTTTGATACTGAAATACATTTGTTAGCTGAAATGAGTTATAGAATTCTGGTCAGACTAATCAATTGTCTCATTCCAGTTTTTTAAAGAAAAAAAAATCCAGAATAATACGGGAAGGTGTGGAGCTCTGGAATGTTTTATTATAATTATTTACTTATAACTAGAGGCCTGATGCACGAAATTCGTGCTCTTGAGGGAGGGGGTCCCTCAGCCTGGCCTGTGCCCTCTCTTAGTCCGGGAGCCCTGAGGGCATGTCCAAGGAGGCGGGAGAGGCTCCCACCACTGCCTCTGAGCTCACCAGCCATGAGCCTGGCTTCTGGCTGAGCAGCGCTCCACCTGTGGGAGCACACTGACCACCAGGGGGCAGCTCCTGGATTGAGTGTCTACCCCCTGGTGGTCAGCGTGCATCATAGTGACAGGTCATTCCACCATTCGGTCATTTGCATATTAGCCTTTTATTATGTAGGATTACACTCCAACCTAAATTGAATAAAAGAAGGAAGACCAGCCCTGGTGGTGTAGCTCAGTTGGTTGCAGCGTCACATACACTGAAAGTTTGTGGGTTCTATTCCCAGTCAGAGCACATGCCTAGGTTATGGGTTTGATCCCTAGACTGGGTGCATACAGGAGGCGGACAATGAATGTTTTTCTCTCTCTTTCTCTCTTCCTCTTCCTTCCTCTCTATTCCTAAAATCAATTTTATAGGCGTATCATCAGGTGAAGATTTTAAAACAAGAAGAAAGAAGACACATATTAAGAAATATATTTAAAATTTCTCTAGAAATATGCCTTACCTAGAATAATTCAGTTATTACTTCATGCAGCATGATATTTCCTTCAGAACTTCTTTTCAAATGAGAGGAAGGAAAATATTAGGTACTTCAGCTCTTAGTGTTCAATAAGTAACTTCTTTAGCTTCTTCTGGCACCAAAATTCAGAGTAAATGTATAAATAAATTATTCCTTAATTAAAACTTTGAGTAACACACTGGACAATTTATTCAAGTCAAAACATTTGTATTAAGGAGCTTAAGTTGTAGGTTTTTTTTCCGGCTTGGTTCATGTACTTCAAATGTTTTATTTCTAGCTTTATTTTTTCTTCTTATGATGCTTTGCCCTGTTGTTATTTGGCTAACTTAATATACATTCCATGACTATTCCTACACACACACCACATGCAGACACACATGCAAAACACACACACACACACACACACACACACACACACACACACACACACACCATGTGCTCCATAATAGAAATTCCCTTCTTCTGAACTCCTATAGCAGTCTCCCCTACCTCTAGCATAGAACTTACTACCTATGTTATGAATGTTTATTTCCTCCAGTTCACAGAAAGTTCAAGAGTTAGGAATTGTGTTTTATTCCCCATTACCTATTAAATGCTTATGAAAGTGCCTACTATATGCTAGGAGCTCAGTGAGAGAACAAACAGAGAGAAAGTGCACTAATACATCCCACAGACAGCCTAACTCAAGTCAGAAATGGCTTAAGTAAGGTGCCAAAAAATAATACAATCTGAGTAATGCATAGCTGGTCTGGTCTGTACACAAATCCCTAACTACCTTGTATTCCAAATATATTGTTTCCTAAAAAGAAAGGATCCTATGTGACTAATCCAAAAGCACCTCTTATACTTTAGATATTACATTTAATATTGGCAGAATATATCTAGTTGTGAAATTTTGCCCTGATATAAAACTATCATACTCGTTCATGGCTGTGGGATGCAGAGGTGCCTATGAATTCTGCTAATGTCTTATTTTCTCATTCAAGAGTTCTGAATTTGCTCTGCTATCTTGGCAAATATTCATCTGAGATGATATATTCATGTGCCATAAAGTGTGGAAAATATAACTGATGCCTAACTAAAAGTTGTAAGGCATGTTATCAAAAAGCCAATTTGTCTATGGTTAAAACTGAATATGATTTCTCTATATTGTGTAATTTTGAGAAGTATGTTTATTTACGGGCCTAATTGATGTTCAAAGATTATTATAAGCTCCTTGAAGAAAGGCATAATGCTTTAATTATGGTCTCTTAGCAAGCAGTAAGAAATCAAGCAAAATTGTGATATCTCCTTTTATTATCTAAAAGGAAGAATAACAGCAATACAGAAACCAAACATAAACACATACAAATATAACTAAATAAGACACATGATCTGAAAAGTAAACATACTAAGACTTGGCAATACTGACGTGTGTCTTCTTGACCATCTGAAAAGGTTAATATACTTCCATCTAAAACTCACTTCTCAAAACCCAAAAGTTTCAGACAGACATTTCTTTGATAAACAACTTTTTATTGTATAGAAATGTGTTAGAGATGTCTTAGGGTTCACCACCCCTTCTCACACACTTCCCAGAACCCATTAACTTGGATCTGTATAACTATTTCTAGCCAATAGTTGGTAAGTAAACATAATGTGTGTCAGTTTCAGGTCAAAATTTAATTTCAGTCCAGCCAATGTAGCTCAGTGGTTGAGCATAGACCTATGAACCAGAAGGTCATGGTTCCATTCTTGGGCAGGACACAAGCCTGGGTTGCGGGCTTGATCCCCAGCTTGGGGTGTACAGGAGGCAGCCAATCAATGATTCTCTCTCTATGACTCTCTCCCTCTCCTTTCCTCTCTAAAATCAATAATAATATATTTTTAAAAATTTAATTTCAGTGAGAGATGTTCAAGCGCTTCATTCCCTGCTTTATCAAGGAGTACCTATGCTCTAGAAGGTACAGCTACATGATGGTAGAGATTCAGTTAGCCTGCATGCTGACAGACGCCAGGGAGGACATGTGCACCTAGCTACAGAGGACTCTATGAACACATAAACCATTTGTTGTTTTAAGTCTGTGAGGTTATGGGATTCTTTGTTATTCAGCATAGCCTAAAATACTCAGGTTAATACAACAAAATTTATTTCAATTACCAAACATATTTAAATTGTCGAAAGGCACTAATACACATAGGAAGAAAGTTTCAGAAATACGAACAAATTTTAGTTTTACTTTTCTGGAACTACACTGAAGTGTCTTAGTCTAAAAAAGATCTTTACTTGAAAATAAAGTAACTCAATGTCTATATAAGTCTTTAATTACCTTGATATTTAACAGATGCAGGAGAGATGTTAATACAGACAATGAATATAGTCTTAAGCAACTACCCCAGGGAAGAACAAAAATTGGTTGCTAGTAGAGGTGACCTTTAACTAATGGAAGAATGGCATGGCAGTGGTCACCTCAGGGAATTAATGTGGTTGTTTAAGAAAATACATTGCCTGTTGAAGGTGGCCTTTGGCAACTACTGCTGTAAATTTCTGGCCAGCGATTCAGAAAATACTGTGATTTTAGGTTCCAAAAAAGCACACCAAGATAAAATCAATGCCTGTAGTCTCACTAAAGAAAATTAGAAAATGCTACTGTCGGTAGTTTAAAGTTTCAGACTGGAGGAAACCTTAAATATTATTTATTTTATTCCCATATTTGGAAGCTTCGATCCAAAGAGTCCCTTTTCAGATTCAAGACAAGAACCCAGGTCTCCAAATTCCCTGGTCACTGCATTCCCATAAATATTTAAGAAATAATGATTGAGAATTATTTCCAAGTTTTGATTCTTAAAAATTCTGAGTCATAAAATCCTGGCCTTCATTTTTGCTTTTTTATTCATATGGGAGATTAAACTTACCTGGCAAAAGATAACTATCCCTCTACCACCAACATCCTAACCAAGACTGAACAAGTTGCATCATTTCTTGGTATAAACATAATGAGACCGATAGCTCTTGAGAAAATAACAGTACATTAGGCCCAAAGCAGAATAGCAAATGAAAAATCTAGTTTAATATTGTCTACCTGAAGCATCCATTTTATATAAAAACTGCCATTTGAAATTTTAATCCTGCTATTTTGGTTTCTATAAATGCTTGCTTGCTTGCGTAAATAATAAGGAAAATAAGACTACTCCCATTCCAGAGAAGCCATAAACCTTCCCCAAATGAAGTTATCAGTGCTAGTGCCAGGGCAAGCCTTTGGTTGAGGTCTCAAAGCCCCAGCACGTAGGGCTCTTTAAGAACTTGCAAAAGGGAACCGGAAAAACCCTATTATTTGGGAGACAAAGAAGGTAAAAATATATAAATAGGGAAAGTTCCTCCATGTTGGGGCCCAGAATTTGAAATACAGTTTTCTCTCGGCCTGTGCATAATAATAATAATAATAATAAAGTGTAGCTCTATCTCTCTAAGCATTGCTTGGTTCTTCTCCGATCTTCTGTAACATACCTAACACACACTCATCCTTCAGATCTCAAGTGAAATTAACACTGCCTCAAGGAATCCTTCCCTGGTCCTGCACAGTATCCAGAGCTGGTTTCATGGGCACACAACCTGTCATTTGCCAATGCAAATGCAGAGTCCTGTGCTTGCTCTGCTGTCACGTTCTTCAAATTCTTAATACTTTTTCAAGGTGTCCTACATTTTCATTTTTCCCAGGACCATACAAATTATGTAGTCAGTTCTAATACTATGCTAACCTCTCTGGTGTTTGCACTCATAACACCAAATAAGCACTTGCTCTTGTTTGTTTTTTTTATTTTAAATGCTTTTTGTTTGTTTTTTAGTTTCAACTCCTCCCAGAAATGTAATCTCAATCAACCAGTCTGGAATTTTCTGGTCAGCATCAGTGAGGTAAACGGTCACCTGGGCCCTCTCCAGTCCCCCAAAGTGAGGAGAGGCAACCTGCATGACAAACACCCTGCTGTTCACTCCCCTGGGAAAAAGATGTCCTGGCTTGTAGCAATCCTTTCTTTCCTTTTGCTAAATAGCCTCCTTGCCCCACCCTTCTGCCTACAAAAACCTTCCATTTTGTACAATCACTCCGAATGCCCTTCTAGTTGCTAGATGGGTTGCTGCCTGATTCATTCATCTTTTAATAAAGCCAATTAGATCTTCAACTTTACTAGCAACTGGGTGGAATTTTGTTTTTAACAGTAGGAATCAAATGTCATGGCATATTTTAATATATGGTAACATTCATTTATTATCAATTATATCACATACTTTATTCAATTAAATCTTTACAAAATCCTGCAATGCTGGTTTCCAGTTGTTATAGAACAAAACCATGGGCCCAAAATAGTGTCACTGGTACTAAAAGCCCATAATACCAAACTTGGGTTTAAAGCTAATCTATTTGCAGTTTTGACCTCCACCAGAAATGTTATCTTAACCAACCAGTCTGGAATTTTCAGGCACAAGTATGGTCACCTGTCACTGTGGACCCGCTTTATTCTCCATAGAAAAAAAGAGGTAACCTGCAAGCTAAAGATACTTCCCTACTCTTCCCCAAAAGAACAGATTCTTGAGCCCCAACATAATCCTTCCTTTTTAAAATTTATATTGATTTGTAGAGAGAGAAGAAAGGAGAGAGAAAAAAAAAACACATCGATTTGTTGTTCCACTTATTTATGCATTCATTGGTCGATTCTTGTATGTGCCCTGACAGGGGATCTAACCCACAACCTTGGGGTATCAGGATGACATTCTAACCAACTAAGCTACCAGACCAAGGCCACTTTTCTTTTGGTAATAGTTCCCTTGCTGCACCCTTCTTCCTATAAAAATCTTCCATTCTGTGTAACACATCAGAGCACCCTTCCAGCTGCTTAGGGGATTCTGCTCAATTCATGAATTGAACAAGTAAATAAATTAGATCTTCAAATTTACTCATCTGAATTTTGTTTTTTATTACCATTTTTCAAATAGGAAATTGAGGCCCCCAATGAAATAATTTCCCTAAGGTAACGTCAGAGAAGGCAGTTATCAGATTTGAAAATGTGTCCTTGAGAAAAATTCTCAAAATCTTACCAATGTTTAAAGATGCTTCCCTAGTTTTGATAGATCAGGTAGTTAGACAGGCATGAGCAGAGCAGGAACAATAGGACAGGTATGGAATGTCACCTGGGCAGAAAGTCCTGGGTTCCTGGCAACAGGAGAAAACAACTATTAGAGGCTAGGACCTCCTTCCTAGGATGACCTTTCCTCCCCTAGCATGTCATTAGTCATGTGGTTTAAACCTCCTTAGAGGAGGAACAAGGGGGCCAGATAATAGCCTCATAAGACTCACATATAAACCACTCCTTTGTGCATTAAGCCCTCAGGACAATGAGGTTCTGAACCCACATCAAATAATCTTAAAAACAAAGCCTTGGGTCTGTTGATCATAGAGGCTGAGTTTTGGTCAAAGGAGAGATAACATCTAGGCCTCAGTTATGTTTCAGCTCCATGCCCAGAATAGCAGCTAAACCAGACAAAGCAATGTCATGGCTGACTTCAAGACCAGGTTCAATGACTAATGACCCCCTACCCCAGCACTGACCAGTCAGTAAAGACCACAACCCTGAAAGGTTATACCTGGAAAACTGATGAATCTTCTACTGTGACCATCCCCTGAGACTTCCCTAAAATTTATACCTTTGGAAAACAGAAAAAATTCCTTAAGAAGAAGAACGCAGTGCACAATCTCTCTCTATAGAGCATGTCTGCACCTCCTTCCATGTAGGCATGGATCCTTTGCTTTCTTTCTCCTAAACTCCAAGGACCCTACTTTTGCCTCTGTAAGTTGTTTCCTGAGTTCATGCAGGCCTGGTGGCTCACTTCTTCCACTGCTGTGACTTTCTCAATCAATTTTCTCTTTCACTAGAGTTCTTGGCCCTGAATTATTTCTTCGCTGAACACAATAACCGAGATTAAACACCACTATTAACAGTTTAAGTATCTATCAGCACTTAGGTTGCTCCCATATCTTGGCTATCTATATAATAAAGAGCTAATATGCAGATGGTCGTGACGCCCTCACATGTAATGACCCATCAGCGGGAGGCTGTGTGCGCAGCAGGCATGGGTGGGCAGGGACTTGCAGCTTCGGGGACTTGTGTGAGGCTTGCTTCTCTGCCCCAGCACCAGCCCCGGGGACATGAGGCTCATGGAGGCCTACCTCTTTGCTCCCGCACTGTGGCAGGTCACAGGCCAGGCTGGGGGACCCCCCCACCCACCCAGAGTGCACAAATTTTGTGCACCGGGCCACTAGTTATAAATAACAAGGAATGCATATATCTTTAAGAATTAGTGTTTTGGTATTCTTCAGGTAAATATCCAGAAGAGGAATAACTGGGTCATATGACATTCTATTCTTTTTTTATTTTTAATATATTTTATTGATTTTTTTACAGAGAGGAAGGGAGAGGGACAGAGAGCTAGAAACATCAATGAGAGAGAAACATCCATCAGCTGCCTCCTGCACACCCCCTATCGGGGATGTGCCTGCAACCAAGGTACATGCCCTTGACTGGAATAGAACCTGGGATCTTTCAGTCCGCAGGCTGACGCTCTATCCACTGAGCCAAACTGGTTTTGGCAGTCTATTCTTAATTTTTGAGAAATTTCTACACAATTTCCATTGTGGCTGCACCAGTTTACATTCCTACCAACAGTGTATGAGAGTTCCCTTTTCTCTATAGACTTCCCATCACTGGAAACCTCGTCATTTTGATAACAGCCATTCTAACAGGTAAAATCTCCTTGTGGTTTTGATTTGAATTTTCCTGGTAGTGATACTGCATACCTTTTCATGTGCCTCTTGGCCATCTGTATGTCTTCTTTGAAAAATGTCTACTTGAACCTCATAATCTATATTGTCATTTTTGTATTAAATTCACTATTGATATCCAAAGGAATGAACATGCACATAAATTTGTGTCATTTTAAATTCTTGCTACCAAATTTTTTTATATTGGTTCCATTACAACTTTTTTATATACACTGAAATGTCAGTTATAAAATTGCAATTATATAGAGAGCTCCCTCTAGGACAGTGATGGGCAACCTTTTGAGCTTGGTGTGTCAAACGTCGCCAAAAAACTGAGCATAACTCGGGTAGTGTGTCACTTTGAGGAAAAAAAACATCATTTCGTGATATTTATAGTTTAAATAACATAAATGTATAATTGTTATATATAATTGTATTTAATAAACCTCAGCGGCCACGTGTCATCAGAAATGGCTACGCGTGTCAATGCTGACACGCGTGTCATAGGTTCGCCATCACTGCTCTAGGATAAAGAGATTCCACAAATAACACACTTTATTTAATTTTTAGATTTAGTTTCCAACCTTCACATTCACATGTTTATTTACTGTTACTCATAACTTCCTCTTATACATTACTATCTGCTGATGGAGTTCGCTGCTTAAATATGTCTATAGTTAGAAGTTAGATTTTTCAAGCATATCTGATAAACTGGGCTCAGTGTTGGAGTTGCTGACTTAGGCATCTTATTGTTAGGAGACTTTCTCTGTAAATATAGTAAATTGTGTAATGCCTAAATATTTGGCAAGAGTTATTTCTAAGATAATTTAGAAACATAACCGAAAAATATATCATATTGACAATCAATCACTTTTTAGGGGGAGGGAAGGCAAAGCAGTTGCACCCAATCAGCACTACTGATTGTGCTAGTGCTAATAGCCCAGAGAAGCCAACTGATTTTTGATTATAGAAAACAGAAAGAATTGCATTTGACATCTAGGTGTGTACTTAACTTTATGAAGAACAGTTCAGGTGGATGGTGAATGTTTATTACTAATCCAAACACACTCTCTCTTGACCTTCCTGCTCCCTCAAGAATACCAGAACATGATTAATGTGATAGCAACACATTTTGTTTCGATGAGGGTGAGCAAGCATGGTTTTACATCTTGTCTTATTATCTAGCAACCGCACTAACTTGATAACTCTGGCAAAAGAGTGTTCATACTTTCCTAGCTTGATGGCCCATAAGACGGTTTCTGTTATTGCCTTGATAACAGAAATATTTCAGCTTGGAGAGAAATAAATACAATTAGTTCTCTAAATAAAGTAGGTCAACTGCTCATTAGCAAAATATCTATACATTAGCTACATAGGATACAATAAGAGTTTTTCTTTTTCATTTTTATATAATCCCCAGCTCCTGATGGCCGTCATTGGGGTGGGCCAGCCGGATCCCACTTGTGCACGAATTCATGCACCGGGCCTCTAGTTCAACAATAAAGACAGGAGACAGACATGACAAAAATTCGGAAATATAGCACCCCTGGACTCATCTAGAAAAAAGAATCTTGATGAAATTCAGTAAACAAGGAGAACAATATAAATAAAAAATAAAAATGCATAAGAAAAGGACGGGCGGTGAACATTAAATCCAGTCAATGTTTGGCTATGACTGAACATCTGGGGAACTGTGGTTGCAGAGCAGATGGTAAATTTGATAAATGCTAACAGTTTAAAATATTATAACTAACAAATATTGGAAGATGTGGGTGGATAAGTAGGAGAAAGTGTAAGAATGCTAATCATCCTTCCTTCAAAGCAGGGAATACACTGATGCTACTTAAAGCCGAAAGATGTAATTAAAAACCATATAGTGATTCCAACCACTTAATATTCTTTTCTTATTCATAAAGAAAATTTACAAGGATAAAAATTTTATGAAGGAAACATATCTATGGCTCATTAAGTTATCCATTTCAAATGACATTGCAAATTAAAGTAAACAACACTTTAAAATATTTCTGTCTATATCTATCTAGACACATATATAAGTTTCTATATACACGTATACAAATAGACATGATTAGAAGGATTAACACAAATATTAACACCAGTGGTATTTTGAAAAACATATTGCTTTATAATTTATGTGAAAATATCATTGTACATTGTAAATAAAGAATCTTTTTCATGGTAACACAGATGTATGGGTAACAATATGTATTGTCTTATAATTATCGACAAAGCTCCTCCTAAGAGTTTAGAGAGGGGCAATGAATAAAGGATAAACTACATTTCAAATTGGAGACATAGTTCTTTCAAGTTAAGTTTTATATACAAATGTCTCCTCCTACTCCTCCTTGCCTCAGACCTTCCTTAATACACAAGGACTCTTTTAACAAGGAAGAATTGTCACACAAACTTAAATTATAGATGAAATAATTCTGTTTGATCTACTTAATTTCATAAATTCCAACTGTTAAAAGCTATGGGTGGTTGGAGATAGATGTGAAATAGGGTATATAGCTCCAAGTGTCTATTTAGCACCATCTGGCTTTTATTCTAAATGTGTTGATTATATAGCACCTCACACCTGCTGTACTTCCTTAAAAACTCACGAGTCCATGCTGACAGGTAAGGGAGAAAATGTCATTTTTCTGCCACCTTTTCTCTGTTCCTTACTTCTTCCCTAAAGTTACCTTGCACACAGTGTCTATGACCCTACACAATGCCTCACTTCTGGAATTCTTATTTACTTAGTAAGATCTGTTACCTGAAATATGTTTGTACAGTCATCCTAAGAGGGTGTGCTTTCCTTTATGACTTGCTCCTAATTGAAGGTACTGAAGAGATCAGCAGAAAGATACCTTTTCTGAACTTCCCTTATCTCAGTAAAGCAGAGCATCCTGAAAATACAACTTCCATCAGCCCCTCTCCCAGGGCATTTCCATTGGGAAGATCAGTCCTTAGCAGAAGTGTGGATAGGTTGAGCTGCAGTAAACCTCCTTCTGCTCCAAGGAAGCTCCCAGCCAGTGAGGAGCCTGTTCATGATTATCCAGATGAAAAGGCCTAATAGAAGCTTCCATATTTTCCCACTGAAGTCCTAACCAGCACCACTTTTTTTTAAGCTGATCCATAAACCCTGACCTCGGTCCAGTCTGCATTACTCACTACTGAGTACTCCCACCTGGGCAATAATCTTTTTCCCGTTATCTGTCCCTTGTCAGCTACTTCACAGGGCTCCAAACTGCACTGAATCTGGGAGAAGGAAGGTTTTTCCTCCCAACCCCTCACATGTTCTCGATACCCCTAGATGTTTCTGGAGAAAATGAACCAGGGACAAGTAGATGATTTTTCGAGAATTTTCTAAACACTATACAGAGACTCTGAGTTCTCCCTAAATATTTGAATAATTTGTATCCTGGAAACAAAGTCCATAGCCCAGGTGAGATTTACATTGAGTAAATTCTAGTAGGATTTGGTATTTTTTCACTGCCTCAATTGACAATTAAGTTGCAAAGAACTGGAGGAAAGACAGAAGAGAACATTATTGTGAAACTCATCTGCTTTTGTCTGAGAGAGTGGAAACATGCTCCTTAAAAGTGCAGGATTCACATGTGACAGCCTATTGATGGCATGTTTGAAACAGCCTAGTCCAAGCCCTGGCCAGGTGGCTCCGTTAGCTGGAGTGCCATTCTATACATCAAAAGGTCGCAGGTTTGATCCCCCAGTCAGGTTTGTACAGGAGGCAACTGATAGATGTTTCTCTCTCACACTGATGTTTTTCTCTCTCTCACTTCCTCTCGCTCTAAAAATCAATTAAATAAAGCATATTCTCAAATGAGAATTAAAAAAAATAAATAAATTTTAAAAAAACAGTCCAATCCTAGTCTTGACTAAAGATAATTTAGATTGAGTCAGATAAAATGATTTTAAGCCAACTAATACAATCAATTCATTTTCACTAATTGTTACAAATTACATAATATTTCTAGAATATTACAGAGGACATATTAATACGGAGGAAAAAGATCATTGTTTATCTGATGTTCAGTTTTAACCAGGCAACCTGTATTTTATCTAGCAGCCCTATTTTTTTAGTTCTCTGGAGCATAATAATGGGAAGATAGGATTGAAATGACTACAACACAGTAAGTGTCTACACTCATTAATAATCTCCTTTTTTTCTTGTTGTGTTGTTCAGATTATTCCTCTTTGGGGACAACCGTGAATAGCAGATCATAAATAAACTTTAAGTAGCAGTCCTTTACTGAGGCAAAAATAAAAATCCCTGTATCTAACTACATCATAAATCACTACCGAATTAAGAAAACTTCAAGAACTCAAAGCATGAATTGAACTGAAACATAGCCCCACCTCTAATGCCTGCCTAACGATTAGTCATTTGCCTAGACTCTGAGGCAATGGGATATGCAACTTCTGGAACTAAATAAAAAAAGAAGGGAAAGGGAATACTAGATCCTGCCACTCAAAGTGTGGTGCATGGAATAGCATGATCAGTATCCCTGGGAGCTTATTAGAAATACAGATTCTGGGGACACATTCAGACCCACTAAATTATAAGTGTTGTTTTAACATGGTCTCCAAGACATTAATATACACACTAGTTGGGAAAGAAGTACTCTAGATAATGGAATTCTAAAAAGGGTAAATATAGGAAAGCAGGATCACTAAAAAGAAGTAAAGAGACTCAAAATAAAGTAGCAAAGCCTTGCCCTGACCGGTTTGGCTCAGTGGATAGAGCGTCGGCCTGTGGACTGAAGGGTCCCGGGTTCAATTCCGATCAAGGGCATGCATGTACCTTGGTTGCGGGCACATCCCCAGTACGGGGTGTTGCAGGAGGCAGATGATTGATGTTTCCCTTTCATCAATGTTTCTAACTCTCTATTCCTCTCCCTTCCTCTCTGTAAAAAAATCAATAAAATATACTTTTTAAAAACTGTAAGAAAAAAAAAGTAGCAAAGCCTTTCTTTTTTTAAATATATTTTTATTGACTTCAGGGAGGAAGGGAGAGGGAGAGGGAGAGAGAGATAGAAACTTCAATATGAGAGAGAATCATTGATGGGCTGCCTCCTCCACAACCCCTACTGGGGATCAAGCCTGCAACCGGATCATGTGCCCTTGACAGGAATCAAACTCGGGACCTTTTAGTCCATAGTCAGGCCTATGCTCTAACTACTGAGCTAAACCCAGTAGGGCATAGCAAAGCCTTTCAAATGCAGAGTCTCACCCCCTGGCCAATTTCTATAAGTAACAGATAGCCCCTGGTGCCTGTGAACAGATGAGTTGCTTAGGTGAAAGGACTTAGTCTGTTCAGGCTGCTGTAACAAAAATATCATAGCATAGGTGCCTTAAACAACAAATATTTAGTGCTCATAGGTCTGGAGGTTAAGTCCAAGATCAAGCTGACAGCAGACTGGGTGTCTGGGGAGATCTGGTTCACAGGTGGTATCTTCTCACTGTTTCCTATCAAGATGGAAGGAGCCAGGGAGTTTGCTAGCATTTCTTTGATAAGGGCACTAATCCCAATAAGGAGGGCTCCACACTCATGACCTAATCATCTCCTAAAGCCCAATACCATCACATTGGGGATTAGGTTTCAACATATGAATTCTGGGGGACACAAATATTCAGTCTATAGCAACATCCAATGACCGGCCAGACTCAACAAGCCTAACTAGGTGAATTAACTAAGGCCAGCTCACTGCCAGTTATATACTTACTCCTCTGAAAGAACCCAAGGTACAGCCCAGCATGAATGAAAGGGGAACATCAGGCACTTTCTAATAAATGTAAACCTCATATAAACACTGAGATTTGATTATACCAGGTATAGCAGCAAAATCTGTAGCCAGAATGCCAGGTCAGTCTTATCTTAAGTGCGTACATATTGACAAAAGCTGATCTTAACTACACTTATTTCAGAAATATCTGTTTTTTGATATATGATGTCCATGAGAATGCCAAGGACATTATATATATATATATATATATATATATATATATATATATATATATATATATATTTAATAGGGTTTGTAATCTCATCCCCTTCAAATTACCCTGTGGAACACTGCCATTTGTTCCACCCGAGAACAAGAAATGCCAATATGTATAGTAGAGTTGAGTCATATTTTATTTAGATATATTCTTGTTCAGCATTTTGGTAGCAGTCTTTCCTAAGCAATTTTGACAACTTTTTAAGATATATCTAATTGTGAGCCCCACCCAGCAAAGGAGTTACAGTGATTTTAAAAAAAAATGAACAGGTTAATTAAGCCAATATATTTTAATAACTGTCCCATTTATCAGGGGTGGGGGACAGTGGCAGAATTGGTTGGGTCAGTTGCAAAATGGAATCTGCTAATTCCATTTTGATTTGTGATGATTAATGTGACTTAACCTTTCTCTCTCTTGCTATCAATTCAGGCAGAAGGGACAAGTAAGTGCACGCATGGATTAAACTTAGACATGCTCTGGCAGGACCGTTCTCCTGTGTTCTCTGGGACCACACAAGTGTGTAACAAAACGGTCGCAAGCATTCTTCTTTGCCATTTCAGTGGCAAGAGATAGGTATCTATCAAAGGAAATTGAACTGAGGCTGTTGCCCCAGAATCAGAGAGGAATTCGATTTCATATGATCTCTACCAAATAGGCCAAACCCTGTAATAAAAACAAACACATCTATTATCTCTACCTCCTGTGGTTCCTTGCAGGCAGAATCAGTTCCTTAAGAACAATTTTGTTTTGTGTGTGTGTGTGTTTTTCCATAAGGCCACTAATGGGGAAAGAAGTTTCTCCCCAGCACAGGGAGTGAATGTACATGTGCCCATGAGAATCAAGATAATTTATTTCCCCTGGTTTAGCAATAGGCATGGGACAGCATGCTGAACAAGACAAGTGATTCTGTGGAGAGGCTCTAGTTTTCTCGACTTTTAAATAGAGATACATAAAGAGAGACTTCTATTTCTATCTCTGGATTAAATTATTTGCACAAGATATTTGGAAATCCAACAGCCATTTATTGTTCACCTGACAAAAATAAAAAAATAAAAACAAAACACAACATTCTAAAGTTGGTAGAGAAAAATAAATGAAAAGAATGATTCCCTAGTCATATAATCAAGCTGATCAACCTGGAATTACCTCATTTGTTCTTTAAGATAAATCTATGTTAAATTTGGTTTCTTTTCATTGTAGCCAGACTTTCTTAACCACTAAAAAAACAGAGATTCCATTCCTTATATCCAATCTATTTTAAAGAGACACATCAGGTCTAAAGCTCACAGGTCCTCACACAGACATATGGCTACTCATGAAATGTGTCTTTGCTCAACAAAGCAAAAAATAGCCTGTAAACTTAGGCACTATGTTACTTCATTCAATGCCAGGGTAGATCACTAGTGTCTCCTCTATAACATGAAGGCGTCTATGCACCATGCTATTTCAAATTATCTATAAAAATAAAAGCATAATATGTTAATTAGACTGGACAGCCAAACAACCTTCCGGACGTCATTCTGGACATCCTTCCATATTCTTTCTGCCTGCTTCATTGCCCCTAACCACCTCTACTTTGGCCCCCGCTGCAGCGGGGGCCAAAGTAGAGGTGGTTAGGGGCAATGAAGCAGGCAGAAAGAATGGTTAGGGGTGATCAGACAGGCAGGTGAGTGGTTAGGGGCAATCAGGCAGGCAGACAGAATGGTTAGGGGTGATCAGGCAGGCAGGCGAGTGGTTAGGGGCAATCAGGCAGGCAAAATGGTTAGGGGCCATCAGGTAGTCAGGCAGGCAGGTGAGCGGTTAGGAACCAGCAGTCCTGGATTGCGAGAGGGTGCAGGCTGGGCTGAGGGACCCCCCCCCCCCCCGCTCCGTGCACAAATTTTGTGCACCAGGCCTCTAGTATACTTATAACCAAACAGAATTTAAAATGTCAGGATGGTTTTCACCTAATTCATGATCTCCACTTAAGCCAGCTCTCCCTACTGTTTTCTTCCTCATCATATATGATATTTCTTGAGATTGCCCATCATAATCATGTGGACTCTATGTTGCCAGTAAAAGTCTCAACTCAAATAGGCTAGAAAAATAAAGAGGCTTGATTGGCTTACAATATTTAGTTGCTTGAATTATATCAGCTAGGAGCCTGTTATTTTAAAAAGTATATTTTTATTGATTTCAGAAAAGAAGGGAGAGGAAGAGAGAGATAGAAACATCAACAATGAGTAAGAATCATCGATTGGCTGCCTCCTACACACCCCCTACCAGGGACAGATCCCGAAACTTAGTCATGTGCCCTGACCAGCAATCGAACTTTGTCCGCCTGGTCCATAGGTCAACTTGCAACCACTGATCCATGCCAGTCAGGCCTATCCTCCTATTTTTTAAATCTGATTTGTACATAATATGTTTAGGGATAAAGGTCATAGAATTGACCCGTGGGAAATAGACAAATAACATTATAGAGAAATCACAGACACTACTGTATAACTCAAGTTCTAAGGCTTATACTTGGCAGGCTCATTATTCATTGCATATTTTTTTATTTCCTTTTTAACATTAAATTCCAGCTGTCTCCACAACCCTCACAATATGTCACTTGCTTTATTTTGAAAGCACCAAGAAAATAACCCACAAAGGAAATTTCAAAGAAAGTTTAAATGCACCTTTGTCTACGATTAGATCTTATGCAGAAACCTGCCCCGCTCCATTTTGTTTCTCTCCAGTAAATACCTCTATTTGGCTGATTACTACTTGACTGGGGGTAGAAAAAGGATAGGGAATTTTAAATAGAAATATTAGTTTTTAATGCTTACAATTTCCACATAATAAATTTTCCGCTAGCATTAAATGCTTGCACCGTGTATTCAGCTATGCCCCATTTAGCAACACGTTATACAGTTTTTAGCTAATTGTATGCTGTTTCCTATACAAGATTACTACTGTGTTCTGTCATTCATCTTATTGTAAGCTCTCTGCTCTTTTGAACAAAGAAGAGTACAAACCAGCACAGAAGGCAAGATATGACTCTCATTATCATTACTATACAGTACTTTAGTCGTTTTAATGAGGTAGAGCTTATTCATAATAAAGAATATGCAATTTTCAGCACTGCAATTTGAAAAGTAGTTTAGTATCTGCTCAATTTACCCAGTTACTTCAAATGTGCATCATATTATAACATTCAGGTAAAAAAATTCTAGCTATTAATACCAATATCATGGTAAAATCATCACCCAGTGCAGTCATTAAGAATCTTGAAGACACGGGGCCAATATATTGTATTGTAATGGAACTTTCACTTATTTATACATTCATTAATTATGCATGCAAGAATTCAGGCGTATTCTAAGTTAAGCAATGTGTATACAAAATGTAATAAGACACATACCTGTAAAGAGTTCACTATGTTAACTTGTCCTTGAACTTGGGCAATTTTTTTAACTTAGGTGGGTTTTCTACTTCTCTACACCTCTATTTCCTCAACTGTTTAGTGCAGATAGTATTAGTACCTACCTTGTAGGCCTGTTGTGATGTTGCAATAAGAAAATACACTTAGAGTGCTAAGAACAGCTTTAGCAAATTAATGGGTGTACATTAAATGTTAGCTATTACTGTTAGTGTAGTATCAGAGAAGAAAAGTCACAAAAAATGCAATGTCTCTCTGGACTGTATGTTGATGAAATCTTGTAACCAATACTGATGGTCTTCAAAGTTGTAAGTATAAATTAAGATTAGGATCCCACTGTCTGATCTGACATTGCACACTTAAATCCTGAACCCTACCAACTCCAAATAGTGGCACCCAAAACACTTTAGGTGCAAAACCCTTTAACCCCTTCCAATCATTCTATGCAATGACATTGAGCCATATATATTTCAGAGAGGAAGGGTAAGGGAGATGGATAGAAACATCAATGATTGGCTGCCTCCTGCAATCCCCTACTGGGGATTGAGCCTGCAACCCGGGCATATGCCGGGACCTGGAATGGAACCTTGATGCTCAACCACTGAGCCATGCCAGCCAGTGCACATAGAGCCATTTTGACCATTATTTCCTTCAATCTTAACTTTTCTAGAAAGTATTTTCTGTTATTTAGCCCAGTCTTCCCCACATGGATAAGGCTTCTTTGAGCTGGTCACTCCAAAGCTCTTCTTTAAGCATAAAGTTACACTTACACTCTGGCTCATTCTTTTTCTGGCAGCTCTACATAACAACACTGTTTGCCCCATTGCTAGAGCCCAGGAGGCCGTCATCATTATAATTCTCTGAGCTGGTTCTCCCTTGAGTAGGAGCTTCAATCTGGACCAAGCATGTCACCCAACTGGGCAGAATGAATAGGAGTGAATAGGAGTCAGTAATGACTCATACTGCCACATCTTTCCAAAAGATCTAGGAGTGATACAATTAAAAATTTGTTCTGCAAAAATGGATCATTTTGTGATTACCCTACTATTTGTTGTGGCTACTCACTACCCATGCTCTAATTTTTATTTTCATTCCATTTGAGGGATAAATTCAAGCTCGGACTTGATCATATTGAACACTATTATCTACATATGTAAATCATTATCTACAGAGTATTTACCATTCAGCAATATATTTTTCCTTTCATGTCAAGCCTACACACCAGCAAAGACTGTATTTGGACAAAGGTGTTCTGATAATTTGCTTTTCAA
The DNA here is from genome assembly GCF_951640355.1 of Cnephaeus nilssonii. Taxonomy (NCBI): domain Eukaryota; kingdom Metazoa; phylum Chordata; class Mammalia; order Chiroptera; family Vespertilionidae; genus Cnephaeus; species Cnephaeus nilssonii. The sequence continues at coordinate 11,207,871 of NC_137084.1, read as the reverse complement.
CGAAGTGATTTAGATCTTGTCATGCTAACAGTACAATAAAATGTTGCCTTTGATTTGCTAATATGGTTGTGTAGACACTGATGAAAAGGCCTTGAAATGGTTTGAGGGAGGTATTTATCTTTTTTAAAAATAGTCACTTTCATCATTCTTTACCAAATAGATAATTATATAGGGGAGCACTGCATAATAATGAAAAGCGCCCAGGATTAAGCCTGTTAATCATCAATTTCTTATTTTCAACAATTGCCTTAGAATAGAAGCCTGGTAAGTAATTTGATGAGTTGGAAAGATTACTGAATATTGCTTAACCAAAGCTCTAATTACCAGATTAGCTATTAATGGTTGCTTTTGCTATTGTTGGTCTGATTCAACTTAAATGAGCTATAACAGAAATATAACTGTTATCGCCGAAACCGGTTTGGCTCAGTGGATGGAGCGTCGGCCTGCGGACTCAAGGGTCCCAGGTTCGATTCCTGTCAAGGGCATGTACCTTGGTTGCGGGCACATCCCCAGTAGGGGGTGTGCAAGAGGCAGCTGATCGATGTTTCTCTCTCATCGATGTTTCTAACTCTCTATCCCTCTCTCTTCCTCTCTGTAAAAAATCAATAAAATATATTTTTTTAAAAAAAGAAATATAACTGTTATCTACAAAATTGCCAAAGTAATTTTTTAAATTAAATTTACTAGAGGCCCAGTACATGAAATTCAGGGAGAGAGCCTAAGCCAGCAGTCGGACATCCTTAGTGCTGCCATGGAGGTGGGAGAGGCTCCCACCCCCACCACTGCGCTCGCCAGCCATGAGCCCTGCTCCTGCATTGAGCATCTGCCCCCTGGTGGTCAGTGCACATCATAGTGACTGGTAGTTCTGCAGTTTGGTTGATTTGCATATTAGCCTTTTACTATATAGGGTTGAGGTGACATTAGTTAATAAAATTATATGGGTTTTAGGTGAACAGTTTTATAATAAATAATTTGTATATTATATTGTGTATTCACCACCCCAAATCAAGTCTCCTTCTATCATCATTTATCCCCCCTTTACCCTTTTTCTACCACCCCCTACCTTCCTTTTCCTCTTGTAATCAGCACACTGTTGTCTGTGTCTATGAATGTTGTGGGGTTTTTTTGCTTAATCCACATTTTACATCCAGTCCCCCAACTCCCTTGCTCTCCGATAACTGTCAGTCTATTCTCTGTATCTATGAATCTGTTTCTATTTTGTTTGTTAGTTTATTTTGTTCATTAGATTCCACACATTAGTGAAATCATAGGTACTCACTCGTCTTTCTCTGACTGGCTTATCCTTGGTGGTGTAGCGGTGAGCACAGCTGCCTTCCGGGATTTCCAAAATTGTTAAAAGTTCATCATCACTTTGTCCACTTACCTGACTCTTATATTTTTGAATGAGTGCAATTCTATTTTTAAAAAGCCAAGCCTTTTAGACAGTTTGGAGAACTACGTCTAAAATTTTGAGGGGAGTGACAACGGAAAGAGGGAACTGGCATCAGAGGACATCTAAAACCTTCACAGAGAGTAATCAGCAGCAGAAAAGCAGGAAAGGAACCCCAGACTCCATTCTCTCCTGGTCAGCCTGCTGCGACTCCATGGCTCATGCTACATGAGTGCGAATTTCCTCTAATCTGTGAGTTCAAGGCGTTTAAGAACTCTAACTGGTTACATCTTTGGGTTCTGATTCTTCTGGTAGTCCCATTCAGAGAGTCTGAGACAAAATTGCTGTCGAATAAAGCTCTTTGTGACTACCTAAAACAGCAATGGCTAATACCTTATGAGTATTTGTTATGTGTCAGGCACACTGTTACATAATTTTTTTACTTGTGTATAATGGTTCATTTATGTATCAATGTGGGGTGGCCATAGTGCCCAGGCATTTGGTCCAATATTATTCTGGATATATCTGTGAAGGATTTTTTAAATGAGATTTAACATTTAGATCACTAGACTTCAGGTAAAGTGGTTATCCTCCATAATCAAGTGGGCCTCATTTAATTAGTTGAAGCTTTAATAGGACCAAGACAGATCTCCCCTGAGCAAGAAGAACTTCTGCCAGCAGCCTGTCCTTGGACTCAACCCACACCTCTTCCCTGGGACTCCAGCCTGTCAGTCTACGCTGCAGATCTTGTTCATGTCAAGCCTCCAAATTCACATGAGCCAATTCCTTAAAATAAATGTCTCTCGCTTGGCTGGTGTGGCTCAGTGGTTGAGCATCAACCCATGTACCCAGAGGTCATGGGTTCAATTCCTGGTCAGATCACATGCCTGGGTTTCCAGGTCGATCCCTAGCAAGGGGCATGCAGGAGGCAGCCAATCAATGTTGATCTTTCTCTCTCATCAATGTTTCTATCTTGCTCTCCCTCACCTTTCCTCGCTCTCTATAAATCAATAAAAGAACTTGTATGTATGCATATAAGCCTAACTAATGGACAGACACAAGGGGGGTGAGGGCATGAGTGGGGAGTTGGGGGGCAATAGGGGAATAAGGACACATATGTAATACATTAATCAATAAAGAAAAAAATAAATTAAAAATAAAAACATATTTTTTTAAAAATCTCTCCTTACACACACACACACACACACACACACACATCCTGATTAATATAATGTATTATTTTCGATAGTACTACAACAAGTCTACAAGGTAAATATTATTGATATTCTGGATTTGATAAGATACTAACCAAATCAGAGTCATAATGTTTCAGTTTATTCTGTCTACCTCTAAAGACTAAGCTTTGAATGCTATATTATTTTGCAAATTAGACAAGTATGTATGTGAACATATGTGTACATGTGCATGAATGTTTGTGTGTTCACATGTGTTTGAGCTAGTTTAACTGTGTGCACATGTGTGAGTGTGCATGTGTGTGTGTGTGTGTGTGTGTGTGTGTTGAAAAGGTGGTAGTCATAGAGAAACTTAGGTAGATAAAGGCAATTTTCCTCTGCATATTTGTAAAGTCCCTGTTTGAAATAATCAGATTTCCCCTGAGTTACTTCTTAAGTGGTTGCCCCATTTTTTGAAAGTTAACATAACCATTATCAAAAACTCCATCTCCTTATAAGAAAGTCCTGCCTTTTTAGATCTGGAGAATAATCCTAGGTCACGCTAATGCTAATAAAAAATATTATTTTAAATTTTCTCTGCCTGGCTTATTTTGCTTAGCATAATGCTCTCCAGGTCCATCCATGAAGTTACAAATGGTAAAAGTTCCTTCTTTTTTTATAGCAGCATAGTATTGCATTGTGTAGATGTACCCATTTTTTAATCCACTCATCTGCTGATGGGCACGTAGGCTGTTTCCGAATCTTAGCTATCATAAATTGTGCTGCTATGAACATAGGGGTGCATATGTCCTTTCTGATTGGGGTTTCTGGTTTCTTGGGATATATTCCTGGGAGTGGGATTACTGGGTTGAATGGGAATTCCATTTTTAATTTTTTGTGGAAACTCATACTGTCTTCCACAGTGGCTGAACCAGTCTGCATTCCCACCAGCAGTAAAGTAGGGTTCCTTTTTCTCCACATCCTCGCCAGCACTTGTCGTTTGTTGATTTGTTGATGATAGCCATTCTGACATGTGTAAGATGGTACCTCATTGTTGTTTTAATTTGCATCTCTTGAATGATTAGTGACTTTGAGCATGTTTTTGTGTGTCTCTTGGCCTTCTGTATGTCCTCTTTTGAAAGTATCTATTTAAGTCCTTTGCCCATTTTTTGATTGGATTGTTTACCTTCCTTTTGTTAAATTGTATGAGTTCTCTGTAAATGTTGGAGATTAAACCCTTATCGGAGATAACATTGGCAAATATGTTCTCCCATGCAGAGGGCTTTCTTGTTGTTTTGTTGATGGTTTCTTTTGCTGTGCAGAAGCTTTTTATTTTTAGAAGACATGCACAGGACAAGTGTCAAGTTATTTTGGTTTCTATCTCACAGAGTGGACTTAATAGCTAAATCCTTCAGCACACTGACATAGAACTGGTCTAATAGCTACCACATTGTCTAATTATGTATTCAAAATTCTTCCTGTATATACATATGTCTGTGTTTCAGGGACAAAAATCTGATCTTGATATCTCCCACATTTATGTGATAGATAGTGATTCGTATACTTGTTATGAAAGGACGAACATATTTCTTTCCCATGTTTATCTCTTCCCCCGAAGCAAACCTGGTCTTGATCCAGAGATATCAATGAGCTAATATCCCTCCCAAAGTGGCCAGCTCAGGATTAACACAGCCAGGTCACAAAGGAACCACTTAGCAGTTCTGGAAGCAGGCCTAGCTGACTGCCAGGCAGTGGTTCAGCTGCCCCAGGAATTTGGCTCAACATCTTTTGCAGTAGCTGTGGGAAGCCCGCTAAATCATACTCATCACGGTTTCTGCCAACAGTGATGCTGAACGGGTTCCACAATTGTTCTCAAGCCTTTCCACAGACGCCTCCTGTGTGCTTTATCATGGAAACAAGGAATGTCCGAGCAGTAGGATTTAGAGATCACACATCAGCACCCTAACTTTACAGATACAGAAACTCAGTCTCAAAGAAGGAAAGCAATGTTCAAGTGTACCAAGTGGTACTGCATGGTCTCTTTTTCTCTAAAGGGTTGGTTTTGTGCTACTTCTACTAACCCAGAGTCCTCCTAATAAGGCGTGCTTGCCAGCATGTTCGGGCTATCATAATTCCATCCACACTGGAGATTTTTGCCTTCTGTCTATTCTGTTGTTACTTTTCCTGCTATCTTCCCCAAGAAACCATGATGTTCTTGCCTTTGAGGATGCTGGAAGCAGTTGTACATGTGTGATCTTGAGTTTATCAGTTTTATTAACAGGAGGGAAAACACTTTTTTTCTTCTCTGATGTAGAAGGCAGAAGGCTGCTGTGCCCATGGCGCAGCCCTGAGCCGGGCACCTCTAAGACTGGCAGGTGTTTTCACCTTTCAGTGCCCTTGTGACAGCAAACACGACTGCTCAGATTTTTCCACACGGCGGGGGGTTTGCAATGTTTCTGCCACCAACAGCAAACCCAAAACGGGCCAGAAAAGTGAAACTCAGCAGCCTGGAGCAATGCCACACAGGCCAAGGGGACCCAGAGACTTCCCAGAGAGACATGAGTTTTAGTGAGGTCGAAATGAACATCTTTTCCTCAGTGTTGATTTACTGTGCACCATTTGGAGGATGAAAATAGGAAAGGCAGCTAGAATTTACTGAGTGCTTTCTCTCTTCCACACACCGTTCTCGGGACTTCACATATGTTCATCCCCTGAGGCTCTATGAGTGGATATTACTGATGGTTTACAGGTGAACAAATAGAGACAGAATCAGGTGCCTGACTCTGGAGTCCTTGTTCAACACCCTGTGCTTCACTGGCAGGCACATTTCATGGGGGTAAAAAAATGCTAATTAGAAGAAGCAATGACCTTTTAACTGGTAAATAAAACCCATCTAGATCTCAGAATGACTGCAACCTAGGCTTTTCTGAATAATATTGATAAAAATGGGAAACCAGAGATGTTTAAAATTTTAAAAAATTCAATCAATCCAGTCAAATAATCAATAATTCAATTAATTCACTTTGGGAAAAAATAAGCAAAAATCCATTCATTTCACTAAAAGGAATGGAAGTTTACCTTGAATGATTAATCAGTTCCATCAAAACAGACAATTCGGTGGCTCAGTGTGGGTACTGCACCCTCATGGAAAACATAGCAAAGTAATCTGATCCAAACAGCATGGGTTTCCTTTACTTCCATGGTAAACAGAGTGAGGCCACAAGGATGCTAAAATATCAGAGCAAACATTGCTAAATCAATAACAGAGTGAAAAAACTGCTGAGCTAATGAATAAATGCAAAAATAAAGAAAAAAATCAGAGACTAGACACTGGCACGGGTCAGTCTTTCGGGTAATTCTCTGAACAGGCAAGGACCTGGCAGCTTGAACTTGAAGGACTTACAGATCAAATGAACAGAAGTGAGATTTGGAAGGTCACCAGTGTGTGAATGAGATCTCTAGTCATAGCGCACACTGCAATGACACGGAGCAGGATTGCCATTAGTTATGTAAATGTGGGTGCCTATGGTGACAGCCTGATGGATGTGGGTGCAGAAGAGTAAACAAGACCCAATGCAGACACCGCCAGCTCAGAAACAAGTGCAGGTCTCCATGCAGCTGGCAAGGAGCACGGGACCGAGATGAATTATCTGGTGAGAAATTGAACTCAAGAAATCCTGGTTTTGGCTGTCAGGTAACTTGTCAGGAAATTAAGTTCCAGTGAGCAGTGGTCAAACACAACACGGTATTGTGGCAGTCACCGCGAGAGCGCGTGAACGTAGCCTATAACCTTCTGATCTGGAATAAGAAATAGCACATCTAGAGATCAAGCTGAGTCCACCAGTTTTAAATGGCTAGCAATCCCGAATGAAGGCTCTCTCAACTTCTTAGCAAGATAGTAACAGAAACATCAGGAAAAATACTTCATCGCACAAGAAAGACCAGGCTTCTCAAGGAGAGAATATGGTGAAGACATTTGGGTTCGGTTAGGCTGATGAGCAGTTAGGCTGTGAGTCTAGAGAAGGGCAATTTAAACACATTTTACCATACGCCCAAACAGCTTTACCCAGGCCTTTCCCACCTTGATAATAAACATAGAGAAATAAACAGCAACATGGCACCTATTCCAAATGAACATCAATACTGGAGAAGCAGAACCCTGTCTGTGATAGAATCAAACAATGGCCACAATCCTGGACTCCTTGCTGCGCCCAGGCCCTGTGCACTGTGACTTTGCCTTCCTGCCATGAAGAGGTAGAGTTTCCTCTCCTTTCCCTCGAATCTGGCTGGTCTTGTGATTTGCTTCGGTCCATGGGAAGGAGTAGAAGCCATGTGGTGCCAGTTCCAAGCCTGAGATTCAAGAGTCCTTGCACACTTCAGCTTTCTCCTAGAAACCTGCTCTGCGGCCACATGAACAACCCAAGCTGGCCTCAGGGTGATGAGCAGAGGGGAGCTGCCCCCATGATACTGTGCTAGGCCAGCCAACCCCAGCTGACCTGGCACTGCCCGCAGTCCAGTGAGTGAGCTGAGGCAAGCAAGATGATCATTCCAAGCCCAGCTCCAATTTCTCACCCACCCAATAAATGTTGTCTTAAGTCACTAAGTTTTGGGACAGCTTATTTCACAACCTAAGTGATATATCACCCAAAGGACTCCTTAGGAACACAGACCCCTGATAAGGATTTATTACTGGAATCAGAACATGGTATTAGCAGGTGTTTGGCCAGGGATCCTAACTAGAATACATCCACATGTTTGGGCGTGGTGATGTCTTAATGTTCTTTGCGTTAAAACCGCTCTTTATTTTTTCCAGCAGATATTTGTGTTTATATGCTATGCGATCCATATCTTCTCACAAGGAAATTGTGGAATAAGATGACAAGGTGAGACTAAAAATATTGTAAGAAAACTAAAATTGCAATAGCTGAATTAAAGTATGTGTTGGATGCTAAATAAAGCAGAACTGACCTTTAAAAAATAGATTCGGTGTCATGAAAGGCAACATTGAGACATTATACTGGGATGCTGAGGAAAAGAACCAAAAAATAAAAAAAAATTGTTAAAATATAAAAAGCTATAATAACTAAAACTGCACTGTGAAACTAGGACTGAAAGACAAGTTGACCAAGGGCACACAATAGAGGATCAGACTGTTCACCCACTTTTCCACGTGTGAATGAACACTTGAACTTTGGCAGAGCTGGCTTTGCTAGTCAGTAGACAAAGCCTAGATATTTCATGTTTACTTAAGGCTAAACATAGGAAAAAATTTTAACAGTAGGCAAAAAATATACACAAAAATTCAGGGATTCATTAGGGTTTTAAAGGTAATGGTAAATTTCTATTTCATAAACTGGGTGGCAAGTGTCCACTGAACTCTAATTCTGTTACATTACATATATATATTTATCATTATCCTATTACTAGAAGCCCGGTGCACGAAATTCGTGCACGGCGGGGGGTTGTCCCTCAACCCAGCCTGTACCCTCTCCAATCTGGGACTCCTGGAGGGATGTCCGACTGCCCGTTTAGGCCCGATCCTGGTGGGATCGGGCCTAAACGGGCAGTCGGACATCCCTCTCACAATCCAGGACTGCTGGCTCCCAACTGCTTGCCTGCCTGCCTTCCTGATTGCCCCTAACCACTTCTGCCTGCCAGCCTGATCACCCCCTAACCACTCTGCTGCCAGCCTGGTTGATGCTTAACTGCTCCCCTGCCAGCCTGTTTGCCCCCAACTTCCCTCCTCTGCCAGCCTGGTCACCCCTAACTGCCCTCTCCTGCAGGGTTGATCATCTCCAATTGCCCTCCCTTGCAAGCCTGGTCCCTCTCAACTGCCCTCCCTTGCAGGCCGGGTGCCTCCCAACTGCCCTCCCCTGCTGGCCATCTTATAGTGGCCATCTTGTGTCCACATGGGGGCAGGATCTTTGACCACATGGGGGCAGCTATATTGTGTGTTGCAGTGATGATCAATCTGTATATTACTCTTTTATTAGATAAGATAGAGGCCTGGTGCATGGGTGGGGGTCAGCTGGTTTGCCCTGAAGGGTGTCCCAGATCAGGGTGGGGTTCCCTTGGGGCGTGGGGTGGCCTGAGCGAGGGGCCTGTGGTGGTTTGCAGGCAGGCCACGCCCCCTGGCAACTTAAGCGGAGGCCCTGGTATCTGGGATTTATTTTCCTTCTACAATTGAAACTTCGTAGCCTGGAGCAGAGCCAAGCCTGCTGTTCCCTCCGGGGTGGCAGCCATCTCTGTGGCAGTTAATTCACCTTCTACAGTTGAAACTTTGTTGCCTTAAGTGGGTGGGCCCGGCCAGGGTGTGCTTTAAAGCTTTGCTTCCCCTGTTGCCACCGGCAACCCTGGCCTGCTCTCTCAAGCTCCATTCTGTTGCCATTTGTTTGAATTTGTTTACCTTCTATAATTGAAACTTTGTAGCTTGAGTGGAGGCTTAGGCCTGCAATGGCTATGGAAAGCTTGGCTTGCTCTGTTACCTGGGAAACCTTGCTCTCTGTGGCTGTAGCCATCTTGGTTTGGGTTAATTTGCATACTCACCCTGATTGGCTGGTGGGCGTGGCTTGGCTGGTGGGCGTGGCTTATGTAGCGGAGTGGTGGTTAATTTGCATATTACCATTTTATTAGAGAAGATTTAAGCAATTTTAGTGAGCTGTCTTTTAAAGAAGACATTCTAGAATTTAAAATGTAATGAAAAATCAAGTGTATATTTAGATTTTTTTTTGCAGACATCTGCTTTTAATTTACAATTTTAACTCTTTTAAAAGGTCCATAAATCCATATAAAAATTAGGAACATCAATAAATGGGTTAGTTCTTATTCTGGTCTAGTATTCAATACATCCATTTTGGCTAATCAGTTTGTATTATATCCTAATCCTTAGAGTTGGGTCTCAGCATGTTATGGTACACTCAACAAGGTACATTCAGTGATATCATGTGCCCAAACTGTAGTCAAGCAGACACAAATTAGGTTAGAGTGACAGGTATTTAGTTTAAGTGATAAAGTCTCCATCTAATGGAAGGGATTGAGTTATCGAAATAAAGACAACTACCACAACTTCTAAAATTTACTGTGCACTTTTTTTAAGATTTTGATATCGTGCCCAGTGTGAATTGCTTAGTTAATCCACACCTCTTACCGAGTGATGCTTGGGCAAAGTTTATGCCTTTTTGAGAGGGAAATCAGCATTGTTGAAAATTTACAGAGTCATCTGCTTGTGGGGAAAAAAAAGTTTCAATCTGATCAGCCATCCAGGTCAAAATCCCTTAGGACCAAAACCAAAGTCCCTTTCGCAGCCTGCAAGGATTAAAATCCAACTGCAGGACAGTCAAAAGATGACTTGCAGACCAATGCAAGCTTCCACACAGACCAAGGCCCCAACCATAAAGTTCAGGGCCTAAATCTAGGGCACTGAGCCCCACCCAACAACTCTACACTATATATTTTGCTCCCTAAAATTCTCCCTAATTATTCCTCAAAATGTATGTCATCTTGCACATTCTAATAATTAAACATTTAATAACCCCTCTCCCCCAAACTGCTTCCAACTTCCCCACCACTCAACCCCAGCCTTAACTTAAGGACAAACTCTGCCGCTCTAAGCAGGACAAGGAAAAAAAACAAGGGAGAAGAGATCATGCCCTGAGGTCAGCCTGGCTCTGAACGAAGAGCAGAGAGAAGGGAGCAGGGCTATCCATTTCTAGTTTCTCCTTCCAAACCTAAGTCAATCACCCCTATGCACCCCAAGAGGAATAGCAGTTCAGGGTAGGAGGAGAGGTGTGTTATACCAATGGAAGTTCATCCACTGGGATTGAACCACAGCCATAGAATTATTAGAAAGGGTCTTCGAATTCCTCCTCTTAATGTTTTCTATTCCAGGAATACTACATGGACTAGAGTTCTAATTCCACATGCTGTGGTGTTTCATGCTTTTCCACCTTTGCCCATGTTGTTTCCTCTTCCTTGCACATCTTTCTGTCACCCTCCCATCCACCACGCCAACACTCACAGGGGTGAATGTATTCATAATTCAAGGCTCCGCTTAAATGCCCTTTGCTCTGCGAGGCCTCAGCAGCCCTCCCACTGCCCTTGCACTCTCCAAGCATCCTCATGGTTCTCTAAGCTCTTCCATTTCCAGGCAATGTCCACATACATTGAAAAGGTCTATTTATATGTTTGTTCCTCAAAAGAGAAATGCTAATGAGTAAAAGAAGACCGAAGTAAAAGAAGTAAACATATGATCGTTTATCACTTTCTGTCTCACTAATTGCACTCATGAAATAATTCTTAATGGCATGAAAATGCTCTGAAGGTGTAATACAAATAAAAGGTGTAGATGTAATGTTTGTAATATCCTTGATAGAGAAGCTATACCATCAGTGTGTGTTTTACCTCCTGACATCATCTGATTCATTAGCTCATTTCGAAACAACATCCAGAAAATAGCCTTATGAGGACATTTGGATGAAATGTTATACTCCCCCAAACAAAGAAGTTTGGAAAAAAAAGTGAGGAGTGAAGATTTTTAAATCATCATTTAAATAAAAAAGCGGTTATTCTTTTTGAAATGCCATTGTTGATAGAACTATTTTTACCTTCCTATTTATTTTATGAATAGACCTTGCTTTTTCAACCACATCACTCATTCTTGTTAGTTACATATTCTTTAAGAAAGAGTAGACCTTCTTTCTTAATGCATGGACGAGTTCTGTTTGTCAGTTGAAAAAGCCATACCCAATTAGTATTCTAGAAACAGCTTTAGTCTGTTCTTGCGCAGATGGTGAATTCTCAGCATGTACTTATTTGATATACACCATGCTACAGTGTCTTATGATTTACAATTACCTGCATACACATTAACTCATTTGAGCCTCACAGCAATTCTAGGAGGTCAGTATTAATGTTTTCTTTTTCCCATTTTGCAGATGAGAAAATTAATGCAAGTGGCAGATCTGGCCTCCAACCTAAGACTTCTCAACCTAGTTCCCATAATATTTCTATCATGCTACACCTACACCTAGCCCAGTCCTAATAGTATATGCAATAAACTCATTCACAGTATGTATCATAACACAAAATTTTAAGTACATTCAAAACATTCATGATGTATAATTGTTATTCATTCCATATAAAATAGTAACATTCACACATTCAATAAATGTGTTCAGATTTATATTCATGTCTTGGAAAGGTTGACTAAAATAAACAAAGATAATACTACACAGGGTTGTAACTTACAGTTTATTTTTTATCTGTTTGATTATTGTCAATAACATGGAAGCTATAACACTTTTTATCTACTTATTAAATTTCATTTTTTTAAAAGTACTGAAGTAATTTAGCTTATTTGATTTGAGTTTATTTGGTAACGAATTTGTTTGACAGGTTAAACCATAGGGAATTGCCAGCATTTAAATATTTTGATCTACAAAAACAGTAATTTTATATCATTCAATTTAATGTGTGTATAAATTGGGATAGAGCAGCAATATTTTCTGTCTCACCCGTCAGCAAACAGATTACATCAAATTATCAAATTTGATGAGATGCCATCCAGCCTAAGACAGACTGGTAATTTCCTAAAATAGAATTTTGGTAATGAATCTCACATTTAGGAAAATTCCTGAGCCTTTTGCATGGCATGGCTATACTTATATTTACCATCACTGGAATACGGGTATCATGGCAGAAATAGAACCACAAGTATGTCAAATATGTTACGAAAGAAGCACTATTTTGGGTTTGTTTCAAATTACATCAGCCAATGGCAGTGACTCATGTTTTCAACTTTTTGTGTTGTTTATAATTTCCATGGGAAAATATGAAAATAAACACTTATGGAAACTCTGATTGGGTACATCGGGGTGAGATTCAAGCATTCACTGTTACAAACTTCTTAAATTATTCTGATCCATGCCATCAGTTAGAAGCCACTTGTAATAAACAGCATGAAAATGAGATAAATGTTGAATACAGACATCCCAAGCCTGCTTTTGTCTGTAACTATAGCTTATGAGGAAAGCTAAAGAACAACCTATCAGCACATGTCAGAGGCTCCCTGTATGGGGGCAATATTCACTTAGAAGCAGAACATACCAATTTATTACAAAGCTATTATTACATATTCAGATTTATAGCCTTCTAAGTCAGAAACTGCAGCTCAGGGACAATAAAGCAATCACCACCATACATTCAGAAGGGTCTATCTCATCTATATCCTGGTCCAATTTCCTAGTGAGATCAATACTACTTCACCATCATTCTTGGATTATTCACCTATGATGCTGTCACCAACTACCACCAATTCAGAGGCTTAAAATAATACAATTTATTTTCTTAAGAGTTCTGGTCAGATGTCTAAAATTAGAAGGTTGGCAGGGCTATATGCTGTCAGAAACTTCAGAAGATGATCTGTTTCCTTACCTTTGTGAGGTTCTGGAGCTGCGTTCCTTGCATATGGTGGTGTGTGGCCCCTTCCTCCACCTTCAAGGCCAGCAGCATGGTCACATACCTTCCTCTTCGGTAGTCACATCAGCCTGTCTCTTATAAGAATACATTACAGTTAGTGTTTACTCAGATAATGCAGGATACTCTTCCCATCTGAAGATTGTGCATGTAATCACCTATGCAAAGTCCATCTTATCATATAAGATTATTAGATGCACAGTTTCCAGGAATTAGGTCATGGAGGTCTTTGGGAACCATTATTCAGTCTATTGCGCTTCTCAACACAACTTTCCAAGCAACCACTGAGGAGAGATGGAGGCTGGCCTGTCCTCTGATTCCTAACTTCCTGAGATGAGGTGTCTTTGAATTCTGAGTGTGCAATTTTGAAACTCTAAATTTTCTCATCCAAACTCCTCATCTTATAAATGGTGGGTAAAGGACAAAGGTGTAGGCACACAACCTTTCATTGGCATTTATGTCCATAGGCTGTTTCCATAGATATGAAATATACCTTATAAAAATCTATGAGCTTGGAGGAAGCTACTCCATGGTTTAGACTCTATGCAATATATTACAGTAAAACCCTAATTGTTGGGGTTAACATACCGTAGGTCCTGGTTTGCCTGGAATAGTTCCAGTGTAACCTGTTTCCCTTTAGAAGTATGAATAGTGTTCACTTTCACTTTCAAAAGTGTCCTTCTTTGGACAATAAATTATTCAATCACTTTACCTAATACCACTTTCATGGTTCAGTGTACTAGTATTTACATACACTTGGGATCATGAGTAATAGAAACTCAGCTCAAACTCGCTTAGGAAGAAAAAGGAAGTCATTGGCTTATGTTAACTGAAACTTTCAAAGATAACTGGCTTCGGGAATTATATCTTAGAACTCTGTGTCTTTTTTCTATCTCTCAATCAATCTACTTGCAGGCAGTAAGCGCTGTTTACTACAAAGAGCAATCATCTTTGAACAACCACCCATGACAGACCCTTTTATCACATCCTACCGGCCTCACAATCCCAGTGAAAGTCACCCTTATTGTGTGGGTTCTGGCAGAAAAATGCCAGGGGAAGTGTCATGTGGGCCTGAATTGAGAGATGTGCCCATTTAAAAACCCACTGCTAGATTCAGGAGGGTAAAGTGCTTTTATAGTCCAACCCTGGCCTCTATGTCCATCTCTGAGTCTGGGGCAGATTTTTATGAACTTGAAGAACTTATCTCTGTTGGACATAAGGAATAGCTTCCTTAGAGGAAAGTCAGTTCTGTTATCAGAGAACTGGAGAAGGGGAAGCTACATAAAGCAGATGTTCACTACCCACAAGGATGATTCTTTGACTCAATCTCTCAGATGATTCATGAGATGGTCTGCCTCCACTACTGCAACATAGCATTTGTCTTCTAGCTCAGCAACGGTTCCCCTAGTTTTTTTAAAAATTCATTATATTCATAACAACAGAAAAGAGATTGGAGAAGCAGGCTTTAAACCATCTAAACCAGTGGTTCTCAACCTTCCTAATGCCGCGACCCTTTAATACAGTTTCTCATGTTGTGGTGACCCCCCAACCATAAAATTATTTTCGTTGCTACTTCATAACTGTTATTTTGCTACTGTTATGAATTGTAATGTAAATACCTGTGTTTTCCGATGGTCTTAGGCGACCCTGCTAGCGGTTCTGCAGCTAAGGTACATGTAGAATCTTGGCCACTGCAGTATGATGTGTGTGTGTGTGTGTGTGTGTGTGTGTGTGTGTGTGTGTGTGTAGCTGGGGCTTACCTCCCCTTTCTGTTTTGCATTGCCTTTCTGTTTTGTGGTTGCCCTGCCTGCAGAGGAAGGGATCAATCCCACACCCAAAATTGATTCCCATGTCAAAATTGGTGATGTCATAGATCACAAAGAGTGTAATTACTCACCTAATGGGATTATTTTAGTAGATCAGGGCAGGCACTCAATCTGGCTGGGAGCAGCTTGAGAGAAGGGAGAGGTGAGTGGCTTTGGTAGTTATTATGGTTATGGGGTTTGACCCCGGGTGCCCTGCTTGGGTAAGGACCTTGTATGGTCTGATTCCCCCTTTACATTAACTTGCTCAGATGTGAGGTAAAAAGAAAAGGGGGAAGGCAGTGCCTCAAAGCTGTCAGTGGTCAAACATCAAAACTGGAGGCAGCAGACTGCTTCTGACAGCCTTATGTAGGAATCTCAGCTCCACTACTGACTAACTGTATGGCTTTGTTAAGTAGCATTAAGCTTCTGGAAATATGAACTATCATACTTACTTCATAGAGTCATTGTGATTAACTAGGAAACAGTAGAGATCTTAACACTGTGCCTGATTCACAGTAACTAATATAACAAATACTATTGCCCCTTCCTCCCATACCCCTTGAATCTTCTTTACGCACTAAGTTCTAAAGTCTAGGAGGCTATTCTGAAACTTCTTTCACAGAGAAAATAAACAAATTCATGCATTCATAAAGATATAATATAGGATATATATATACACATATGTTATATGTATAATCAATAATATGTTTGTTCACAAAAAGAACCCCAAGGTAAAAATGAGGATTAACCCAAGAGAATAAATGGCTAAAAGAAAGAATTTAAGTTGACAGCCAAGGTCACAAAGGACAGGTTGGTGGCAGTAGAGGCCCCAGAAGCTTCCACTCAACTCCATACACATCAGCCTACCTCACAAATGGGAAGTATGCCACAGCACGTCCAGAATGATGACAAGACAGATACCCTTATTTCTGCGAGGAAGCTCACAGAGGGATGTGGGAGGTGCTCTCCAGGAAAGTGGCAGGTGGCCTTACTCCTTTTCTCTGCTTGACCCCACTTCAGACAAGCTTCTCCCTCTTCTAAGCCCCTGACCTGCTCTTCCTTAGAGCATTTACTTTAGAAAACTTGTCCATTCCTTCTCTGCTCTTTTGAAATGAATATATATCTTCACCAAGCCCCTTGCCAGTTTTACAACCCTAGGCATACCTTTCTCAAGGATGTGGAAACCATCTCTTTGAAATATAACCATCAATGTAGAGAGCACTCCTATCTTCCAGTCTCCATAATGGGGTGGGCCCCTTGCTTGTGTTGTAGAACTACCTCCTGTCATGAAGATAAGAGAAAGCTTAGTTTTCCTATGGATAAGGCCAATTAGCAAACACAGATGGGCTATGATCCCATTCACCTCAGTTCTTAAAAACTCTCCAGCCTGGCCAGTGTTGCTCAGTGGTTGAGTGACAACCCATGAACCATCAGGGCACATACCCAGGTTGCAGGCTCAATCCCCAGTAGGTGGTGTGCAGGAGACAAGCAATGACTTTCTCTGATCATTGATGTTTCTATCGCTCTCCCCTTCTCCCTTCCTCTCTGAAATCAATAAAAACGTTTAAAAAAAGCCCACTTCTCCAGCATTTTGTGTCAGCAGAATTAAACTAATAGGCGTCTCTCTCCTGTTGCAATAGTGTTGAATGAAGTCTTCTTTACCTGTTGAACTTTGGCAGGATGACATTTTGCTTCAACAGGCACTTTCCTTATAGATCCAATCTTTGTCATTGTTTTGCTTTGCAGGAAATATTTTCATGCATGAGGTGGTTGCTTGCTCTCTCCCTCTCCCTTCTCTCCTCCCCTGCTCCCTCCTCTTGTAACGTGCTTGTGCATTTACCCAGGGAAGGGGGAACTCCATTTGGGCAATAAGTATACTCTGAATGACACTTGAGTCTAAATTGCTCAAGCTTTCCTCCATGACTTCCTGCATGAGACTCTCACACACTGTAGATAATGAGTTTTCCTCTTATGGCTCAAAAGCCGCAGTGTTACTTACTTCAGTGTGAAGAGTGCTGTGTTCTGAGTGTGGCTAACCCCTCTGGGAGGGAGGATGGCAGCAACGCTCAGACAGAAAGGACCCAACCCTCCCCTTGTGGCTCACTAAATTGCAATGCTTCTGTTCCAGCTGAAATTCCAATCAGAAACAATAGCCCCTAGAAGAAAATGTCCCAACCCTTGCTCATTCTGACCTGCTGCTGATATGGTACCATGGAGATGCCAACAGGCCAGTGCCTGAGTAAGAGGACTCAGAAACTGGGAAATGCACAGCAGAGGGAAGAAAAAATAGAAAGAGAAACAATGAGCATAACAGATGGCTCACTGAACAGAAGAGGCAATCAAAATATCATAAAAGACAATTTATTCCCAACAAAGTTCCTTCTATCTACACTATGGTTTGGTGTATTTCACACAATAGTTACACTTCCGTTCTCTGAAAATCTATGCTATAATTCACATTTATAGAGCATTTAGTATCTACATACACCTGAATCCTATTCTCAGATTCAAAATATAACATCCCTATAAAGAAGTTAATAAGCAATATTAAAAGTGTTTGTGGCCCTAAATGATCAAATCCTTTAAAATCCAGGTTACCTAAATCAAGGTATATTTATGCTATTGGATGGAGCAGAAGGAAATGATAGGAAAGAGGAGAGCTAAGCTGATGCCTCCACCCCAAAGAGCAGGGGTGTGCCAGAAAGAAAACCTGAAGGAGGTGTTATCAATAATGCCAAGGAATAAAGCTCCAGGGTAGAGGCTGCTCAGCAAGATAAAAGCAATAAGCAGAGAGAGGCCTCTCCAGAAACAAGGAGGAAAACCTAAGTGAGTTCAAAATGTGTCTTCTCAATAATAAAGAGCTTGCATATAAAGATCATCTTCTTTCAAAATAGCTGGGAGAATACTGATAGAAAACATATTTATGTGAGTTTTTAAAAGTCATTTTATGTTTAAATGTTTCTTTTAATTTTTAATTAATTTTTATCATCTGAAATGAATGTTTATTATTTTAAGTGATTTAAAAATCATCTCTATATAATCATACTAAGTCATTCTTTTTAGGCCAACAGATGCTGAGAGCTAAATCCAGCTAGACCAGTGGTCGACAAACTGTGGCTTGCGAGCCACATGCGGCTCGCGAGCCGTGGTTTGCCGCTCTGTTGACTAATGACTTTGCCGACCACTGACCTAGACTCTCGATTCCAATAATTACAGGCTGTTGTTGTTCCTTGTGATTAAGCCCCTATCCCAGTGGTCAGCAAACTCATTAATCAACAGAGCGGCAAACCGTGGCTCGAGAGCCGCATGGGGCTCGCAAGCCGCGGTTTCCCGACCACTGAGCTAGACCCACATGCAGTTTGGACACTGGGAAACCAAATACCTCCACTCACAGAACTGTCCACCATTGTCCTTATCGGCATAACTTTACTATTCTAGTCCCTTGCCCAGGCACATAACTTTATTGCTCAGAACAGAAACTTCCTTATTCACAGAAATGTCCATCAACTCTTCAGTACAATACATCATAGGCAGTTTGTGCCCTAAGACTGTTCTGAACCTCTCTCCCTGAATCCTAGCCTTGAATGACCTACCAGTGCTAAACTGCAATATCATGGTCCCTACCCAATTCTAATTAAGTCTCCTTCCTCCCCCCAATGCTCACATTGAAAGATATATCTTAGCTCTAATCTTATATAATAAAAGCCTAATATACTAAGTGTCTGGTCGTCTGGTCAGCTGTTCAACCAATCAAAGTGTAATATGTTAATGATATGCTAAAGCTGCTCAATCGCTCGCTATGATGTGCACTGACCATCAGGGGGCAGATGCTCCGACTGGTAGGTTAGCTTGCTGTTGCGGTCCGGCTGATCAGGACTGAGCAAGATGAGTGGACATGCCCTGGAGCCCTCCTGTGGTCCCTCTTCAGCTGGCCAACCTCCCGCATCCCTCCCCAGCCCCGATCATACACCGGTGGGGTCCCTCAGCCTGGCCTGAGCCCTCTTGCAATCCAAGACCCCTCAGGGGATGTCGGAGAGCCAGTTTCAGCCTGATCCCGCAGGCCAGGCCAAGGGACCCCACTGGTGTATGAATTCATGCACCAGGCCTCTATCCTACATAATAAAATGGTAATATGTAAATTACCATCACTCCGCTACGCCCACGATTGGGCCAGCAGGAGGCGCAGGGGGCGGGACTCAGGGTGGCCGGGGTAGCTGATTGGGCCAGAAGGACGCTGAGCCTCTGGCGCCGCGAGCTCAGCGTCTGTACCATGGCTGCCGGAGGCTTTCGGAAGACCTGGGGTGCCTGCGGACAGCCAGCCGGACAGGTCCCCCGCGATCAAAGGCCAAAGCGGGGGACCTGGCCGCCTGTCTGCTCCGGCGCAAGGCCTTTCGAAAGCCTCCGCAGCGCCGGAGGCTTTCGGAAGGCCTGGGGCGCCTGCGGACAGCCAGCCGGACAGGTCCCCCGCGATCAAAGGCCAAAGCGGGGGACCTGGCCGCCTGTCTGCTCCGGCGCAAGGCCTTTCGAAAGCCTCCGCAGCGCCGGAGGCTTTCGGAAGGCCTGGGGCGCCTGCGGACAGCCAGCCGGACAGGTCCCCCGCGATCAAAGGCCAAAGCGGGGGACCTGGCCGCCTGTCTGCTCCGGCGCAAGGCCTTTCGAAAGCCTCCGCAGCGCCGGAGGCTTTCGGAAGGCCTGGGGCGCCTGCGGACAGCCAGCCGGACAGGTCCCCCGCGATCAAAGGCCAAAGCGGGGGACCTGGCCGCCTGTCTGCTCCGGCGCAAGGCCTTTCGAAAGCCTCCGCAGCGCCGGAGGCTTTCGGAAGGCCTGGGGCGCCTGCGGACAGCCAGCCGGACAGGTCCCCCGCGATCAAAGGCCAAAGCGGGGGACCTGGCCGCCTGTCTGCTCCGGCGCAAGGCCTTTCGAAAGCCTCCGCAGCGCCGGAGGCTTTCGGAAGGCCTGGGGCGCCTGCGGACAGCCAGCCGGACAGGTCCCCCGCTTTGGCCTTTGATCGCGGGGGACCTGGCCGCCTGTCTGCTCCGGCGCAAGGCCTTTCGAAAGCCTCCGCAGCGCCGGAGGCTTTCGGAAGGCCTGGGGCGCCTGCGGACAGCCAGCCGGACAGGTCCCCCGCGATCAAAGGCCAAAGCGGGGGACCTGGCCGCCTGTCTGCTCCGGCGCAAGGCCTTTCGAAAGCCTCCGCAGCGCCGGAGGCTTTCGGAAGGCCTGGGGCGCCTGCGGACAGCCAGCCGGACAGGTCCCCCGCGATCAAAGGCCAAAGCGGGGGACCTGGCCGCCTGTCTGCTCCGGCGCAAGGCCTTTCGAAAGCCTCCGCAGCGCCGGAGGCTTTCGGAAGGCCTTGGGCGCCTGCGGACAGCCGGACAGGTCCCCCGCGATCAAAGGCCAAAGCGGGGGACCTGGCCGCCTGTCTGCTCCGGCGCAAGGCCTTTCGAAAGCCTCCGCAGCGCCGGAGGCTTTCGGAAGGCCTGGGGCACCGGCGGACAGCCCGCTGGTGCACCAGGTGCATGATTAAATCATGCACTGGGCCTCTAGTATATCAATAAATTCCAATCCTGCATTTCCCCTTCAGGGGATATCTCCCATGCCAAAGTATCAATTAAAGAATATGTCACACCAATAATGCCATTTTGGCATCAGAATTATTTTGAGCTGAAGGTAATTGAAAAGAAGCAGATATAAGAAAAGTTCCCTGCCCTGTCCCTATTAGCATAAAAGCAGAAAACAAATTTTCCAAAATATCCCTCCTCCTTTCTCCACCAGGAAGAACAAAAGTTAGTCACTAAAGATAACTTAGAACTTACCAGCTTGGAGAAAGCACTAGGGGACTCTGCAGAACTAAATTTAGTAGGGCTTTATCTACTATTATTTTACCTTCCCATAGTTTGTCAACCTTGGAAGCTAAAACTTTTTGTTAGACCTGAACAGAACAAGGACAATGGGCCATGTACAGAAACTCACCAGGGCAGAAAGCCCTGGATGCCTAGCAAGGGGCAAAACTGGGGAAACAAGAACCTCACCCCCAGGGTAACGTCTCTTCCCCTGGGATATCACTGGTCATGTGGTTTGGACCCCTAATCTTTCATATCACTGGTCAGGCGGTTTAGACCCCTCCCCCTTACCTTTTCCTCCCTAAAGATAACATCTAGGCCTCAGTTGTATCTCAGCTCCAGGCCAGAAAACCAGCAAAACTTGACAAGTGACACCTTGGCTGCCTCAGAACCAGCTACATTGACTAATGACCCCTGTCCTGGCACTGACCAATCAATGGAAACCGGGACCCTTAAAGAGCACACCTGGAAACCTGATGAATATTCTATTGAGACCCTTCCCTGAGACCTCGCCTATGATATCCACCTGCAAGAGAGATAAATATGCTCAGGACAAAGGACCCAGCATGAGTTCTCCCTCCAAGGTGCATACCCATGCCATTCCCTCCTTCCCTCTCCTTCCCCCACAGGCACATATCCCCCAACCTCTAAGGGACCCCATGAGACTTGCAACCAGGGGAGCAGCAGCAGCTCATCCTGACCCTGTCTCCAAGGTCCCCTTTTCTCTGACTTCCCAGTGAGCTAAAGCAGCCCAGCCTAGGTTCCCCTGTTGCTTCTTCCATGCCCGTCCTTGTTTCGCTCTCCTAAGTATATTTTTGCTGCGGTCAATAAATTATTGTTTGCTTTACTTTCATTTTCATTGGCCTTAAAATATTTTCTGCCTTGATGAGAAGAACCGAAGTCCCAGTTGGTAACCCCAATTGATAACACTTTGTTCTGTGATTTCTCCACAAAATTTTATTGTTCTTTGCTGAAAATGCTATATAAGCCAGAGTTCTAAGCTACTACTTTGCATTACTTATTTTCTCCTGGATCTCACCCAAGTATACAAGAGATATAAATGTTAATAAACTTTTATTGGCTTTTTTCTTGTTAATCTGTCTTCATTATAGGATGCTAAGCCAAGAAGGATAGTGGGAAAATTATTCCCCCTACAGAATCAATGAGAGCAAGGGGACATATAAGTGCAAATTTAGGGGCTTATTGGCCCCCTTGTCTAACAGGGAGGACCTGCTCTGACAGGCAACACTCTCTGAACAGTCCAGTGAACTCTTCCTCTGCCCATCCTTACATTGGTAAAACACAGCAGCAACCATTTATTAGTTAAAATGATACCATCAATAAGGCATACAGAACACTGCTTAATTACAAACACCCCCATCTGAAATCTATTCAGTGTTCTTTCTATGATTTTCTAGTGCTGAGGTTTGATGATTGCAGATGATAAAAGCTTATTCTGGATCTAGCCAGTTTGGCTCAGTTTGGTCTGCAGACCAAAGGGTTCCAGGTTTGATTCCGCTCAAGTCCACGTACCTTGGTTACAGGCTCTTCCCCAGCCCAGTCACTGGTTGGGGCTTGTGCAGGAGCAACCAGTCAATGTATTTCTCTCACATCGATGTTTCTCTGTGTCTTTCTGTCTCTCTTTCACCCTCCCTAAAAACCAATGGAAAAATATTCTTGAGTGAGGATTAACAAAAAAAAAGCTTATTTTTTTAAGTGCATTATCAATTTTTGATAAAAAGTTGATCATCTTGTTCCTTCATATTCTAGAGTGCTTTGTATATCTGAGGGAAAAGGAGAAGAGGTAAAAGACCTCCTCTATTTGTTGGTTAAATTTTTTGCAATAAAAAAATAAGAAGAAAATGATTGTAGTCACCTAGATTTCACATTTTCTTTTAATGTTAGTACTAATTTCTTGCTATCCTTTTGCTTTGGTAGTAAGGAAAGAGCTTATAAAAGACCAATTGGCTTCCTTCATAAAGCAAATTAGTTCAAATGAAGAGCAATATTATTTTCATTTATAAAACCCAAAGGAGAAAAAAAATAGAAAAACATTTGGTCCAGTTGTTTTGATACTCAATGGTTGGGGTGATATAATTATCCAACTAAACCCCTGGGCTGACCCAGTTTTTAAGAAGCCAAAATCCATCGGTTGAGGAACCACGAAGAAGCAATCTCACTGATAAGGAATGTCGATGGGTTGCTTGGCATATTTTGTAGCCAACCTGTTCACACATAGGTTTCTCTATAGCTTACTCCAGAAAATTCACATCATAATTCTACTTAGCATTTAGTCTATTCCTCCTCTCAAACATGCCAGCTCTGTCTTAGGGAAATTTAAATAAAGTGTTTTAGTGAGGAAAAAAAAATGGAAGAACTTGCAATAAAAGCCTAACACATTACTGGAGGAAAAGAGATGGGTGAAGGATCTCTGAGATACATTAAGGGCCATTCGTTTTACTTTGTGCAGAAGTACATTTCAGTTGTCCCTTTTGACGTGACTGTAAGTACCAGAATTTATTAAGACAGGATCAAGTAAAAACTGGGACTGGATAAATAAAATTGATATGGTAATTACTCTTACATGGCTTATCATGCCGATAAAAATCGTAAACACAGGTAGCGTGATGAATTACAAGCATTCTATCACAGGAAAGCTGGCTAGATTAGTTTCATGGGATTATTTAAAATGCGTTGCTCTAATAAAGTGGGAAGAAATATGTGAATAAAAATTGTCCCCAGAAGCCATTATAAATAATGCATGCAAGATGTTTTAAAAATCGGTACAGCTTTCCATTTAAATTGGGTATAATTTTTTTCCCCGCTGCACCTCCTTTTCCTCAAATTAGCCTGTGTGCTGTGACCACACCAGCTATCCTGAGATCTGAAAGTCAGTAACACAGTACTGTTTTTATTAATGAAGGGCATGTATTCCTTTAGGTTTCAAAACTTTATCACCAATGGGATGGGAAGTCCTATACCATGCAGGTGGGAAGTCTTATTCAACATTTTCCTTGTTAAAATGGAAACGGTGCTCTAATGAGGGAGCCGCCTGCTCCCAGCACATCTCTATGCCCCCTCCCCCAATCCAAGTCTGGCTTGCTTATTAGCTAGACGGAAGCCTTAGTTATGACGGCCTCAGATTTAGAAGAACTCAGTGTACATTCTAAATCTTCTAACCCAGCCAGGCGTCATTAAGTCAATCACATAAAAGCGTCAAGGTCTCACTTCCTTCACACAAGGAGAGGGATAGTATCTTTCAACTCTGCTGATCTAGAATTCATACTGGAAATAAGATTCCAGATATCCTTACCGACACAGTGAAGATAATTTATTGCAGGGAGAACTGCAATTGATTGCGGTTTCCCACTGTTGCACTAACAAAGCCAAAGTGCATGAGAACAGCTCTGTTGGGAGGAAAAACTTCTTCCTCTTTCGCCTTGAGTCCAGGAGTTGGGGGGACTGCATGTTAATGATAACAGACAGATTAACAGGAGGAAAAGGAGGGTAATGTGCACATGCCCAGGGGAATTGCTCTACAAGGAGTATGTGTGAAGTAGCCCTCGATAAAGGTGTATGTATACATATTAACGTAACAAAAGAGGGTTTGGGGGCCTCCAAAAGAAAAGTCTGGAAGATTCAGCTGTAGATGGTGGGAATGTCACCATTTGTCTAACTAGGGGGATCAGATCAAACCTGGGTTCAGCAACCTCGGTACGTGGGTTCGGGCTAGGAAAGAATTCGAAGTTCAGACCCAAACTGTAAGAAAACATTTATTGGGTAAATTACAGAGGTAGAGAAAGTAATTCCTAGAAGAAATGGGCTTAGCAAACAAGTTCTAGGGGTAAAGGAATGGCCCTTGGAGTTTGGGAGTGAGGAAGCGAATGGTGAAGTGCCTGGGGAGGGGAGAGAAGAGGGAGAGGGAAAGGCACAGGCGTGCTCCCAGAGGGAGAGCATACTGGGTCCTCCATCCTAAGGATTTTAAGGGCAGAGATCTTAGGGGTGGTTCCAGGGAAAGATCTTAATAAAATATTCAGCAGTTTTTCTGGTGTGTCTTTTCAGGGTCAAGGTCTCCACTAATGAATTGGCTGGCACCAGGGCAGGGGCCCCATGAAGCTGGTCCTGAGGTCAACCATGGCTGGTTTTGTTGCTTATCTGGGCCTGGAGCTGAAATACAACTGAGGCCTAGATGTTATCTCTAGGGAGGAAAGGTCAAGAGGTCCAAACATAAAGACCATCAATGTGCTATGGGAGGAAAGGGCAGCTCGTGCTTTCCACCCTGGTGACCTTCTGAACCTGGTTCATCCTCCTGCTCTGCTCCTGTCTGACTAACTGCCTACAGCAATTCTACTGGGTTTCATGTGTGTGTGTGTGTGTGTGTGTGTGTGTGTGTGTGTGTGTGTGTGTGTCTTTTTGTTTGTTTGTTTGTTTGTTTGTTTGTTTGTTTGTTTTTAGGTACTAATGAGAATGAGCAGTCTGTTTTCAAGGCAGCTGAATATGCAAGGAATGTCCTTGGGTGGGAGTTCATAGCAGTTGTATTTTCTAGAATCTCAACTTAGGCAGATAAGATGTTTTTCTGATCTTCTGTAGCTCAACTATTTCCACTTTAAAATAATCTTGACACCAACTCTGAGGGCCTGAGTCTGTCTGCACAGCTTTCTTTCTACAGATCCCAATAACTCAATCTTGCATTTATTTTTATTTTCCAGAAGGGCAGTGACCATAAAAATGGCCTACTGCTGGAAGGAATATCTTTTAAAGCTTTTTGCTTGGACTTTTATTTGCATTTAAAAGAGAGACCAACTAGGCTGTGTATGTGATTTGAAAATAATTACACAGCTTGCGGCCACATTAAGTTTGGAGAATTTGTTTTGAGACACTTTGAGAAAAAGAAAAAGAGGCCTAAGTTTCTTTTATTAAAAATTGTGTATTTCTTATGTAACTATTTGTCTAGGAAGAAATTAGATTTTACCTTTTTAATAATATGTAAATTATGCCACGTTCATTTGTCTTGGTAATATTTTAGGTTTCATCCCTGTTTGCAAGGTTGCTGATTTTGCTAGTTTGGGTTTATCCTGAGTCACCATAAAACTTACAGAACATCAAAGATATTTTTTTCCACTCTGTCTTCCATTCCTCTAGGCCACAGATGATGTGTTTACAACCTTTAATATATAGCTCATTTATTTTTATACTGATCAAGGTCACTACTATCTTTTTAATCAAATGGTTGATATATGAAGTTACTTCCAATCTTGTGGAATGATGCAGAAACCGGAGAAACTGACAGATAAAATTTAGGTCTCACTTCAGGACAAAACCCAAAAAGAGAACTCAAATGATGACAAGAATTTCAATGAACATAAATTGATTTTCTTTAAGGTATTTTATAAACTCACTATACATGAATGAGCTTATTGTGTGGGGGTGGGGAGGGTCCATAAATGTTTTCAATTAATAAACATCCATTAAATAAATATGAATATATGATCATTAATGACAACACTGACACACAATTAAAAACCTAAGACACGTTCAACACTTGTTAATTCTGAGAATGTAAAATATGACCCATGATATCAAGAACCTCAAGTTTAAATACAAGACAGATACAGGACAGGAAATACGATGAAATGAGACAGCCCAAAGTGTGTATTAGTTCCTTGCACAAATTAGTATTCAATGAATATTATCTTGATAATCAAGATGATGATGGTAATGATCCTAAGTGTCCTATGAGTTAATAAGACTTTCTTATAGTAATTACAAAATGTCACATAGGCAGCAGCCCTATGACAAGGCTTCATAGTAAAAAAGATAGGAATTAGATCATTGGAACATGGGGAGAAGAAATTGTGTGTAGGTGGTTGGCATCTAAGTGAAGTCATAAAGAAAATACATTGTATTAGTTGGGCATGAGAAAGCCCATTGACTAGGAAAACAAAAAACATAGAGAGATAGATAAGGTCAAGGTTGTGGAATATTTTAAGGCTCTGGCCTCAGTTTGATGTTTATTCTGACTACAGTGGGCAATCATCAGAAGTTTGTGAATAGGAAGGATGACAATGACAAGAGTCATGTTTGGAAGAGCCTTGCAATGATACCCTGTGAGACTGAAAAGAGACCAGAAGCAGTATGCCAGTTAGAAGATTATGTACATACTAGAGGCCTGGTGCACGAAATTTGTGCATGGTAGGGTCCCTAGGCCTGGCCTCCCCTCCTCCCTCTTCCCTAGCTCCCTCGGCACCCTGCTGCCACCGCTGGTTGCCCACCATGTTCCATGCCACCCCCTAGTGGTCAGCACATGTCATAGCAAGCAATCGAACTCTGAGCAGACAATATGCATATTAGCTTTTTATATATATAGGTGAATTGAGTAATATAATACTGTTTGAACAAATATTACATATCTTTGAAAGTCACTCCAGAGGAAGAAAAATATTAATAGATGGTCATTTTCCCCAAAGAATCTGTTATCTCTCTGAGGGGAGAGATTTGCATACAAGAAATGGACATAGAATGGTAAATCAGATAAAATATAATAATAACCTACCTAATAATAGACAAAAATGCAAATTGATCGTACCTTCGCTATGCCCACGATTGGCCAAGCGGCGCGGGGGGGGTGGGACTCGGGGTGGCCGGGGTAGCTGATTGGGCCGGCGGGACGCTGAGCTGCGTCGCCAGCAGCGGCACGAGCTTGGCGTCTGCGCCGTGTCTATGCTGTGGCACAAAAGGGGCCTCTGGGGCAGCGAGCTGACGTCCCGCCGCGCGGACCATCAAAAGCGGGGGAGCTGAGTGCCTGAGTGGACAGGCACTCAGCTCCCCCGCAATCAAAGGAAAAGTGTGGGAGCTGGGTGCCTGTCCACTCAGGCACCAGGCCTTTCAGAAGCCTCCGCTATGCCGGAGGCTTCTGAATGGCCTGGTGCACCAGCGGACAGGCACCCAGCTCCCTGCGGTCAAAAACAAAAGCGTGGGAGCTGGATGCCTTTCCGCTCAGGCACCAGGCCTTTCGGAAGCCTCCAGCGCCTGGTGCACCAGCAGACAGGCACCCAGCTCCCCTGTGATCGAAAGCAAAAGCGTGTAGGGCACCTGATTCAATCATGCACTGGGCCTCTAGTCTATAATAATAAAAGCATAATATGCAAATTGACCAAATGACTGAACAGCAGAATGACCATCTGGACGACCTTCTGGACCACCACGCTATGACACGCACTGGAGCCAGGCTAGCCAAGGCTGGTGCAATACGATTGGTCCGGGGGGGGGGGGGTCCGCCATCGCCCAGGCCACCCTTTGCGGGGTGATCAATGGGGGGATCCGTGATCAATCAGCCCAAAGAGGGAGGCCCAGGCCACCCAGCTGGCAGCACTGCAATGTGTGGGTGGGGCCTCCCTCTGCAGGGCAATCAATCTGGGGGCCCTGGGATCAATAGCCCCACACAGGGAGGCCCAGGCCAGCCAATAATCACACCTCATGCCTGTCACCCACAGAGGGAGGTGACTAGTGGTGGGGGAGGAGGGGCAGAACCACACAGATGGCAAGCAGTGGCAGCAGCAGGGGTGGGGCCAGCTGCCGGCGGCCAGGGAAGGAGAGCCCCGATAGGCCCTGATCATGGCCAGGCCTAAGGACCCTACCTGAGGGGTCCCGGATTGCGAGAGGGTGCAGGCCCAGCTGAGGGACACTCCTTCCCCCCCTCCTGTGCACGAATTTCGTGCACTGGGCCTCTAGTATTTAATTAAACTGTGTGCATTATAAATAAAACAGGTCAGAGAAAGAGAACATGGGAGTCGCAGGAAAGACTTCATGAACAAAGGGAGATTTGAAATTGTTCTGGAGTGATGAGTTAAGATCTAAGTGGCCAAAAAATGAATGGGGGAGGGAGACATTTTGATGGCAATATATCACAAGCAAAAGTATAAAAATATCAATAAGTATAGCATGAGGTTGGAGCAATAAACATAAAGAATGAGTAGCTGATAAACCTATGCTGGGGTTAAAGAAGGGTGGATACACAAATTAGTTCTAATGAGATGGCCAAATGGAATTACTAGTATAGATCATTATGTGTCCACATGTCTAATTATTTAATGCCAGGTGCTGCTCTAATATTTTCAGATGTGGATGTGTTTAGTGCTCTCAACAACCCAATGAAGTTGATATTTTCTCCAACCTGCCGATACAGAAACTGAGGCTTGCAAAGCTGAAATTAGAACACAGGAATTCAGCAAACATACTTGAGCCTCTGCCATGTGCCTGAGTGCCAGTTATTACAGATAGTCTTTGAATTTAGATCAGTTTCACTCATAAGACCCCATAATTCTCACTACCCCATGTTAGATCTGTCTATTCAGCAAATTGAGTCTCATCATAGAGTTTCGTATTCACTGAGTGGCAGGAGGACACCACTGTCAAAATGTCAAGTTCATGAGAGTATCACATCTCCAAGTTGCCTAAAGCAGATTTTCCAGTTCTTTGTTAACATAGTCGTCCCTTTTATTGCATCCTTTAAAAAAAGTCTTTCTTAGCCATAGGAGCAGTTTCTAAAACTGGAGTTATAAATGGGGCCATAAGCCAGTGCTTTGCAATTCAGATGATATCATTAGAAGGCAGCAGCGACACTCTGTCTCAGACTCCTCATGTGAAGGGTGGCTCAGACTCCACGGGGTACAAACCCGAGCTGAGACTCCTCAGAAAGAGCACGCTGGTGGGGCTATATCGCAGGGGTTTCGGGGAGAAAACAATCCCACATAACATCATCACAGAGCTATCTGGAGAAAACCATAATGGGCTTAAATGAGATTTAAATTAACTGGATACAAGCTTGCAGCGGCAATTATAAAGGCCTTTTAGCTAACAAGAAAATAAGGCTAGAGAATAGCTATGTCTAAAACTTTCTACCAAAAAGTGGCAGCTCTATATAGCTAGATAGGTAGATAAGTAGGTAGGTAGGTAGGTAGATAGATGATAGATACATAAATAGATAGATAGAGATAGATACTGATATCAAAGCAGCAGAATTCTCCCCCAAAATATGCCTCCTTGTTATATTGATTATTTTGAGTTGAAGGCACTTGGAAAACAGCAAATGCAGGGAGAGGCTTTCTCTGAACTCCCCTGATCTGCCTGGAGATTGGTCCTTCAACAGGTACTCAGTTATCATAAATCTCCTTCCTGATACTTTCATCAACCAGGGAGTATTGATTCTTGTCACAGGAAAGGGGACTAGAAGCCCACACCGAACCCAGGCAAGCTCTGTCACAAACTGTCATACCTCCCACCTATTCTCAGGCTCCATTCATCTTTCCTAAAAGTCATTTTTTCTCCCCAAAGAGACTGACATCCCCCTCCCTTTCCTCATTAAGATGCTATTTCAGTCCACATTCTAAGCACCTTGGTGATTTGCTCATTTTTCCCATTATGTATGAGGCATATATGTTAATCAACTTCTGTTTGTTTTTCCCTTGTTTATCTGTCTTTTCTTACTGGGGATTCAGCGAAGGACTCAGAAAAATAGAGAAAAAAATACTTTTCCTCCCCTATAATATCTTTATCTACATATCTACATCTATAGCTATATCTACACACACACACACACACACACACACACACACACACACACACACACGGCATTTGCTGCTGATTTGGCTGCAAAAATGATGCCTGAGAGGAAGATTCTTTTAAAAAGCATATAACACCTCATTTCAGCCAAGCCAAATACAAATACAGGGTATTAGGCAAAAGCCTACTAAGGACTAATACACAGATTATTATTTACTTAGTTAATTGAATCTTCAGGGAATGCTTGCTTTCAAAGTTCAAAGTCAAGCAACTTAATGCAATGGAAAGAATATGGTAACTGGAGTTTAAATGGGATTCCAACAACACTTACCACTGATGAGTAACAGTAACTGTAGCAAGTTACTTATTAACTTACCCCACATTTTATAATCTACAAAATGGGGTACAACTACTAGGTATCATGATTTTTATGATAATAATTGAAATCAAATGAAGTGACTATTTCAGGGTGTGCAATGAATACCATGTCCACTGACCTTGCCTGTGGTTGTTTTGACATTGCCTGTGTTTTTGTTTGTTTGTTTGTTTGTTTGTTTGTTTGTTTAGGATGCCTCAGAAGCAGACCCTGAGATAAGGATTTAGGTGTCAATGAAAATTTTGGAGGAGATGCCTGAAAACATAAGGAAGGGGAGAAGGAAAGCAGGGAATGAGGCCATTAAAGACTCTGTTATCAAACCATCATACTTTGGATAAATGGAGCTCCATCCCACTATGGCAATCTAATAGAAAAAGTAGAACACACTTTACAATTATCCCAAAGGAGAGGCAAGGAAGCTGGGATGTTTTTCCTTCTACTCCCTGTCTGTCAAAGGATGCTTACTTGGGCATTAACTGTCTGGCATTTGTGGCTTGTCATCTATGGTGGCCTGTGGTTCTCTTTGGCCAGAAAAGAAAAAAAGGAGGAAGGAAGGGAGGGAGGGAGAGAGGGAGGGAGGGAGGGAGGGAGGGAGGGAGGGAGGAAGGAAGGAAGGAAGGAAGGAAGGAAGGAAGGAAGGAAGGAAGGAAGGAAGGAAGGAAGGAGGGAAGAGTTTTCAGGCACAGAGACTCATGGATGGTCACAGAGCTAAACTCCTTCACAACTGAGAGATGTGAGAACCAAGAGGATGTGCAGGGCAGCACAGCATCTGCTAGGGGGACATATAGAAAAATTCTCCCAAATTCCCCCCTTTGCAAGAATTTGTCAAGATTTGACTCCTCTAAATTATGTACAGCAACAATGACTTTTTTTACTGATTTATCCCAGGCTCCTAGGGCATAGTAGGCATTTAATATGCATTTTCATTTATTTTATAACCTATAACATTTATTCTCATTTACAAAGAACGAGGCACTGTGATAAGTGATTGTAGACACATTACTGATATATTATTTCATTTGATCATTACTGTCCTATTATCCTCATTTACTAGAGAAGAAAAAAGGATAAGAGAGGTTAGAAAATATGCTCAAAGCCATACAATGAATCTGACTCCAAACCCCCTGTGTTTTAATTATCAGAAATTCACCATAGTAAGCTGGTTATTACTATAAGGAAAAAGGCAAAGAGAATCAGATATTGTTGAGCCTAAGGTGCTGGGGAGCATGAGCCTGTTTGCTTTACTATTTCATACACTCCAGGGGATCACAGCATTGCCCCTCCAAGGATTAACACCCCTCCCTTCCCCTCCAATACCAGATTGTCAGGAGGTGAGCAAATGTGACATAGAAGTCAAAATGGCAAAGGGGGAGGTGCTTGATCATAGAGGCCTATCAGTCTAACCTGGAAAAGGGCTCATTGTTCAGGGTGTGGATCTATCAGAAGCCCATGAAAGCTTGGGAAGTTGATTGGGTTGTTTTGAAAAGCTCCTGGTTCTTTCCAAGCCCAAGATAATAAAAACCCATCTTAACAAAAACGTTCTCTCTCGCTCAGGAACATATGACCATGTCAGTCTAGCAGCCAGCTGGGGCCTGCAGCAGGTCACACCAGCTCCAAAGGACTAAGCTTTGATATGAAGCAAAAACTCTGGACACTGGCCTTTGTTTTGGCCTTGCCGAAGACAAGATTGGACTTTTTCCATGGAGGGACAGACTGAGATGGGACATTGGGAACCCAGGCGGGGCACTTTTTATTTTGCATCAAGCACCCAAATAAATCTTGCCACACCCCAATCTCCCATGCATGGGTCCTTGGAATGCTTTCCTCACAATCCTGGGAAAGAATGTGATTTTCAGCAGCAACAATAATATTGCTTTTTCTCCCAACTCTAACCTGCTTGCAGACCTCATTCACTCTCATACCTTGAGCAAGCACTTTGGCAGTTAACACCAAAATCATAATCTATAGCCCTCCCTCTTTGGATGTCATATGATGCCCTCAAATGAAAGCTCCCTAAAGTGAAGCCCTTCTTTTCCTCCACAGATTTATGTGTGGACAAATTGTGTCAAGAGAATCAGGCTCAAATCCTCTGAGCCATTCTGTTGCTGCTCACCCTCCAGAGCACCATAATGACAAGTGTTTTAATTTATACTACCGATCCTTTAATTGATTCCCTGCTATGTACCAACAACACAAAAGACTTGGTCTTAGGAAGAATCCTCTTATAAAGATTTGTATAAGTCTGGATGCTAATCTGGACATAAATACCTTGCAGGACACAAGATCTAAGAACCACACATGAGATACAAATGTGTGAAAATTGGGATGGCACAATTATCAAATTCTCTGCTATCTTTAGTGACTTTTTCCTCTGCCTTCATCGGGCCCATTATTTCAGGGTAGGCTTCCATCTTAAAAAGAATATATTTTAGTTGCATGTCATGGCTGTTAACTATCATCTTGGACTCATCTATAATAATAAAAGCAGAATATGCAAATTGAACAATTGACTGAACAGCAGAATGACCATCTGGACGACCTTCTGGACCACCACGCTATGACATGCACTGGCGCCAGGCTAGCCAAGGCCGGTGCAATGCGATTGGTCAGGGGGGGTCCGCCATCGCCCAGGCCATCCTTTGCGGGGTGATCAATGGGGGGGTTCCATGATCAATCAGCCCAAAGAGGGAGGCCCAGGCCACCCAGCTGGCAGCACTGCAATGGGTGGGTGGGGCCTCCCTCTGCAGGACAATCAATCTGGGGGCCCTGGGATCTATAGCCCCACACAGGGAGGCCCAGGCCAGCCAATAATCACACCTCATGCCTGTCACCCACAGAGGGAGGTGACTAGTGGTGGGGGAGGAGGGGCAGAACCACACAGATGGCAAGCAGTGGCAGCAGCGGGGGTGGGGCCAGCTGCCGGCGGCCAGGGAAAGAGAGCCCCGATAGGCCCTGATCACCGGCCAGGCCTAGGGACCCTACCTGAAGGGTCCCAGATTGCGAGAGGGTGCAGGCCCAGCTGAGGGACACTCCTTCCCCCACCTCCTGTGCACGAATTTCGTACACTGGGCCTCTAGTTTGTGAAATAAACTCTGTCATGCAATGAATAGCTGAAGGTTAGGTTATTTATTATTGCTTTAGGCCTGGCTAGACCTGCCCTACTTCTCAGAAAAGTTTGAGGTAAACTTCACTATTTGCCGGTCTCTTTTCAGGCTTAGACACTGGAGGAACTTCTTGTTTTAAGCTTTTGGATAATTCAGTAGTTGAGAATTTTAGATCTGAAAAGCCCTTTAAATCTTAAGTACCTGGAAATCTATAAGATAACCATTTATCACCAATGGGGTCAATGTCATCAAGATGAAACTACTGTCAATAACACCATGTAGCACTGGTGTTATTGAACTAGAGTTATTTATTGTCTGCTGTAGATGGGAGTAGTCTGGGCATGGTGGGTGCAGAAGGCAGAGGGATATTCAGAGGCACGTCCCTGGGGGTGGCGGGGTAGGGGGTGTAGAGGGATTTCATGTCATTGATAGAATTTGAAGCATAAATTAAAATTATCCAGGGCAACTATTGTCTCTCTTCTCCATTCAGAACTCAGAATTATCCAAGATTTTACTTGGACCTGCTAAACAAAGGAGGCCATGGATCCACCGACCATGACAAAATCTCTGTCTGGAAAATGTATACCCTTTCCCCTGAAATCATGATTAAACAGCTCCAAATACAGATAAGCATATGAGTTATTGAGAAAGAATAAGTAAAACCATCCAACATCCAAATCCCCCAGATATTCCAGTCAGTCTTCACATGCCTCAATATTAGAAAAAAAATACAACATAACTCAGACATTCACTTAATCAAGACAGATGTCACATAAGCCCCTAAGTTCCATATTGCTTCAAATTGTGTCCATTCATTCCAGGTAAAACCATGAGTTGCTCACATCTGTAGAGTATAAACCACTGCAAACCTCTAACACACAATACCTTCATTCACATTCCTTGCCTTGGGACCCATGCCACACTTCCATTTTTAAACATTAGAAATTATTGCACATAAAATGAAACTTTCAGAAACAAATATAACATAGGCTCTTTACTCACCTACAAAAATTAACAAAGACTGACATTCTATTATGTTAACTTCAGTTACTTTTAGACAAATAATACATGTGTTCAGTTGAATTCTCCCTCAGGACTCTTCCCAATACAATTCACTTCTTTCTCTGGAGGCATCACTCTTCTGGAATCTCTGTGCATCCCTCCTGTCTTTTTCTTTGTGCTTTTATGTCTACAAATAAGTATAGTAATTTTGTCTACTTTTACATCTTACTCAAATGAACATTTGAAAGTGTCATTGTACAGCTTGCTTTTTTTCTGTTAACATCTATTCCTGTTGGTACATTTACATCTGACTTTCATTTTTCCTGCTGTGTAGTATTCCATCCTGTGAGTTTATAGAACAAAAAATCAATTATTATATTGATGTACATCACTAGCCAAATAAAATTTTCTAGTAAAGATGTTGCTCTTTTTTTTATTCCTATTATTTTAATGAAGATGGGAATTTTATCCCCATATGCTGTTTAGCACAGAAAATCTTGTATAATCATAGACATCTACTCACTAGGTACTAGAAGATGGCCATTCAAGTCAAGGATCTACTTGGACTGGTCATATTCTTCTCTAAACTATAGTTTTCTCAGCTTTAACTGGAGTGAACGAGTGTTGGGAAGAAACCTACAACATTCAGAATAGTCACCTTTTGAGGCTGATGGTTATAAGACTTCAGAATAAAGAAGAGATGAATGAAAATTAACAGCACTTTTAGATCGAATTACTATCTCCATTTAGGGCTAGAAAACAAAGACTGCTAAGGTTGCTGTTATGTACACTTAACTGCTGATATAAACAGCCAAACTATATCATACACAGGTGGAAAAGTAATCAATTCTGAGCTGTGTTCTGAGCTGAAGGGTGACAGAAGGTACCCTACCAGGACCCCATACAGACACAAAACAATACCACCACCTCACTTCCTACCAGCTCAGCAGAGATCCGAGTTCATCTTTTCCTAGGAACATTCAGATAAATCTTGGTGACACAATGGAGTAATGTGACGTTGACAGATTTGTAGGGAAAGACTACACCATCTCAAAAGAGATTTTTTGCTCTGCTACCTTGTCTACATGTCTCTATAATCTTCTTCAGCCTCATTGGCATCCGGTTCACTGTCACTCATTTTACCTTCTTTAGCGCTGGTTGTTTATTTTCTTATACACCAAGCTTCTTTCCAAGTCAATGGATTTGCTTATGGCATTCTCTCAGCTTTTCCCCTGCTCTTCACTTGGCCAATTCTTATTCATCTTTCACATTTTAACTTAAAAACTCAATCCAAGTTAGCAGCCTGGACTAGATAATTTCAGAACATCCTATATTCTTCAGTAGCACAGCGATTTTAGGTAAAATGTTTTAGTGGACTTGTTATTTGATGCCTGTCTTTCCTACATGATTCTGAGCTGTGCCTGTTTTGTTTTGTTTTTTTCCTACTCTGTCCAGCACAAGGCCTGCCATGCAACAGAAACTCAATAAATATTCATTGAATCAATGAAATAAACTGCCCCCAAAATGTTGGTCTTATATAGTGAATATAGTAAAAGTTACCTGCAGTGTAATGTTTGAAAACAAAGACTACCCACTGAATATTTTTTATGATTCTAGATGCAGCATCTGTGAAACAGGATATATGGGAAATTCACAGTTCCTTACCTTCTTCCTCCTACTTCTCTTTGGATTCATCATTGGGTGACGCCTGAGATGCTTTTCTTTTTAAATAAAAATAGGTGTGTTGTGTTGTGTTCTTTTTCAATGTGTTTTCTAAATTAAAAAGAGAGAAAAATGAGCTAATGTGTCAGATTTCATCCAGTGTGTTTTGTTCTACGATATTTCTGGTCTGCAGCCTTTTGTCTTATTTCATTTTTGCTACCATACAGCTGTTGTCACAAAAATAACATAACTTGTTTTGACAGCATTGTTTGTCTGCTGTTTACTGTTTCTAGTCTATACAGACATTTGAATCTGTGTTCACTCAGTTTAGAAACCAGGTGTGCGTGTGTGCCTGTGTGTGTGTGCCTCTGTGTGTGTGTGTGTGTGTGTGTGTGTGTGTGTGTGTGTGTACACATATATATTTAAACTAGAGGCCCAGTTCATGGATTTGTGCACCAGTGGGGTCCCTTGGCCTGGGCTGCAGGAATCAAAACCTGCTCTCTGACATCCCTGATTACAAAAGGGCTTCTAGCCAAAACCGGTTTGGCTCAGTGGATAGAGCGTCAGCCTGCGGACTCAAGGGTCCCAGGTTCGATTCCGGTCAAGGGCATGTACCTTGGTTGCGGGCACATCCCTGTTAGGGGGTGTGCAGGAGGCAGCTGGTCGATGTTTCTCTCTCATCGATGTTTCTAGCTCTCTATCCCTCTCCCTTCCTCTCTGTGAAAAATCAATAAAATATATTTTAAAAAATGAATAAAAAAAAAACACAAAAGGGCTTCTAGTATGCATATAAGATCTTTGGTTAACTTCTTTCTGCCCTCCCCACACCTCCCTTCCCTCTGAGATTCATGAGTCTGTTCCATGTTTCCATGCCTGTTGTTTCCGCTCCTACTTTGAGCGTCTGCCCCCTAGTGGTCATTGTGCATCATAGCTACCAGACAGACAGCCATGGGCCAGTCGGCCAGACGCTTAGGCTTTTATATATATAGATAGGTATATTTATGTATGTGTGTATATACTAGTATATCCAAAAGTAGGTTTACAGTTGTATGTGAGAGTTTTGTCTTGTGGTTTTTTGTGTGTTTTTTTGTTATTGTTTGTGTTAATCCTCACCTGTGGACATTTTCCCATTAATTTTCAGAGAGAGTGAAAGGGAGGTGGAGTGACAGAGAGAGAAAAATATCAAGGTGAGAGAGACACATTAATTGGTTGCTTACACATGCACCCCTTGACCAGGGCTGGGGATCTAGTCTGCAACCCAGGTTTGTGCCCTTGACTGAAATAGAACCCAGGATCCTTTAATCCACAACCAACAACACTCTATCCACTGAGAGAGACAGAGACAGACAGACTGACTGAGAGCACACTTGCCATGGATGGGACTCTTTTATACTTACAAGCTTACAAGTCAGACATTTTTACAAGTTCCCTCTCCACTTTTCTGGATAAAAGATTCTGATTTCATCTATTTTACATGCGCAGTAGGAAAATTCATTCCTGAACCCTGAGGAATGCTGCATGCTTGAGTACAGCATAAGGAAAAGAAATTTCCACTAAAACAAGAGATCAGCACTTCAGGCAGGTGAGTGATTTTCTGCTGTGTAAGTTCAAGTTTAGGTCAGTGGTTCTCAAATTTGCATTTGTGTCAGCATCCTCAACTGGAGAGCCTGGTAACACAGATCTCTGGGCCCATACCTAGGTCTGATTCGGACCTGAGAATCCACATCTGTGATACATTCTCAGGAGATGCTGATGTTGGTGCTCCATTTCTACATTATGAAAACCACTGCATTGCATAGTTCATAGGCAAACAAACAGTGAGAACAAATAAACTGTATACAAGGGGGTTATGTTCTCAAAGGAGATGCCTTTGCAAAATGGCAGGGATGGCTGTTTCTGATGCACAGCTCCATGGCATGGACAGAATTCTAGCCACAGAATTCTAGCCACAGAATTCATGCCAGAGTAATGTCTGGTCACTAAAAGTCATTCTGCTGGACTGTGCAGGAGATCCACATTTTCCCCAGTCCTCAATGGAGAATGGAAGGTTTTTCTTCCATTGACTAGCCCTATAAACCAGGTCAAATTTATTTTCCTTTCTGTGCCTCCATTTTTTCAAGTATAAAATGGGGAGAAATATCTACCACGCTGAATGATTACAAATATTCAAGAAAATAATATGACAAAGACCTTAGCATACTACATGGTTTACAGTCAGTGAAAATAAATCTAAGTTCCCTTCTCTTAGTGAAGATTTATATAGGATGATTCTTAGGATGTGAACTTTAGCTTTTTCTTCTGCACACATTA
The DNA here is from genome assembly GCF_951640355.1 of Cnephaeus nilssonii. NCBI lineage: Eukaryota > Metazoa > Chordata > Mammalia > Chiroptera > Vespertilionidae > Cnephaeus > Cnephaeus nilssonii. The sequence continues at coordinate 11,169,173 of NC_137084.1, read as the reverse complement.
GTAGAGCAATATTCCAAGAATGGAGCTCCAAACTGGTCATCTATTTGGGCCATCAAGAAAGGAGAGAGGCTGGGAGACTACTCATGAGACCAGCCCCAATGAACCATGTAAATAAGACACGACATATTTTTAGGGCAGGAGGAGGGAAGAAAGGGCAACTCTACTATTGGGTTTAGATGTCAACATCATCTCAGAAGCAAGGAAAGCATTTAAACTAAGTAATGCATCTGAAGACTAGTAGAGAGGCTGCCTCTGTGGCTAGTAATAAAGGCAGGTTAAATTCTTATAGCAATATTCCCAGCTGATGTCTTCACTATCCTATAGAAAATATAGCTTTGGATGATTAAGCAAGATACTAAATAGCAGTTCCTCTGTCTTTAAGGGAAGGTATTTGGCCAGATGGGTTCTGGGTTGTCTGGTTACCTCGGAAAAGAGATTCCTCTGTTCAGTTTTGGAGTCTCCTCATTAGGTCTGGCTTTGCCATTGAATTAACTAAAAAGAAACATGAATATGTGTGTGTATGTGTGTGTGTGTGTGTGTGTGTGTGTGTGTGTGTGTGTGTATTTTTCCTGTATACCAGAATCTTTTTGTAAATACATCTTTATTGATTTCAGAGAGGAAGGGACAGGGAAAGAGAAATAGAAACATCAATAATGAGAGAGAATCATTGATCAGCTGCCTTCTGCACGCCCCCTACTGGGGATTGAGCCCGCAACCCAGGCATGTGCCCTTGACTGGAATCGAACACAGGATCCTTCAGTCCACAGGCTGATGCTCTATCCACTGAGCCAAACCAGCTAGGGCTATACCAGAATCTTTGATACAGGAAAACAAAAACTCTTGAGAAAATATTTATATCATTTATTGAATTTAAACTAGACTCAAGAAGAAAATACTAAATTTTCTTTTAATTATTCACTTCAAGGTTATAATAAGGTAGAATCTGGACTGATTACATTTTTTATTTCTTTAAATTATTATATAAAACCTATATTTAAATGTTTATAAGTTCCTAGATAACTCTTAACTTTCAGGATGCTTTATTTCTGAATTGACATGTCACATTGTAATGAAGCTAGAATCTTGCATTAATGTCACAGAAAAATCTACCTTTGGCTGAGGAGAGAAGCTCCTCAATTAAATTAGAAAAGAATTTGAAATTTCTAACTAGATCAAACTAATAGAGGTGGTAGAAGATAATGAGCTATCCATTTTAATAAGGATTCAAGGCTCATGTTACGGGGGAAATATATCCTATAATTCTACAGACTGGAGTTGAAACTCCAGTTTCCAATTTACTAACAGTGTAACTAGAATGTATGTTTGACTTTCTGAGTCAACTGACACATCATCCCAGTGATTTACAAAAAGCATCTAATAAAATGACTTGCACATAATACTTGATCTCTACTCCCCCTCCCCCTTTTTTCCTAATGTTCTCAAAACTCTGGGAGGACTAAGCTAATCTGTAAGATGGAATGATGGTAAAAACAATACCCAGGTTTTACCACATACTATTGTATATTATAATCAGTATTGTTGATGTTAATATAATAGTTAATAAAACCGTCTATCATTACTTGTACAATTTATTTTGTGCCAAGCTCTTTTAAGGATTTCCTAATTTAATCCACACAATGTTCATAACAGGAATTATTAACTTCATTTGAAATAGAAAGAAACAGATTTAGAGTGTAAATAAGTTTCTTGACATAGCATAGCTATAAATTGCAAAACAATGCATTCTTATTATTGTTTAACACAATAATCTCTGGAGAAATTGTAGAACTCAAAAGATGCCATGTTAGAAGTCCAATCTGGATAAGACATAGGAGAACCATACATTTTTCAGGGGTACATTCCTGATATATTCATACTGTCATAGCATCCTATCTAGATTAACAAGATTTTAAAATTTTAATAAATTACAATTAACAATAATTGCATCGAAACAAGCCAGGATGATTATATTCATCCTTGATTTTGTATTTGCTACCATCTAGTAGTGTGTAAATCACATGTACAGTGAACATAGTTCTCACTTTAACACATTGTTAGATATAAAGAGACCACAGATAACACATCTCTCCCTACACAGACCCCATCCTGACAGACTGAACATCCCTTTCAGAGAGTACACTGAGCACTTTCTGATAGAACCAAGTGTTCTCAGACACAAGCATGAGGTTCAGTCTATGCTTTCTGATCTCAGATGGCGGCGGGAGAAGGATTTGATGTCCCTGCAGGGAATTTGGTGCACCAGACAATTGTTCTGTAGGTCTTGCTGTGGACAAGCCAGTGAGTAAGTGGGAAATATGGGCAATTATACACTAGTGCAGGAACTACAGGCTGACCAGTCCAATTGCCCAAAGTGGTCTGAACACCCTTGCTACAGTTGTTCTCTCATGTATTAAATAGTCTAAATCCGTGGTCGGCAAACTGCGGCTCACGAGCCACATGCGGCTCTTTGGCCCCTTGAGTGTGGCTCTTCCACAAAATACCACGGCCTGGGCGAGTCTATTTTGAAGAAGTGGCATTAGAAGAAGTTTAAGTTTAAAAAATTTGGCTCTCAAAAGAAATTTCAATCGTTGTACTGTTGATATTTGGCTCTGTTGACTAATGAGTTTGCCGACCACTGGTCTAAATCAAAGACGATTTTATTGCTTGGCAATGCTTTCTGAGTTTATAAACCCTTTCAGAAGCAATGATCTGAGGAGAAATAAAGAAAATACTTTAAAAATTAGACACAATTTTGGTTCTTCAAGAAAGTGGGTAGCTTGCACACCTGCTTGTCAACATTTACTGTCCATCACAGGAAAAGCAGTGAGATCACCGACCCAGTCTAAACAGGAAGATATGAATCTGCAGAAGAAACAGCAGCATCTACCTCCATGGTTAATAGTAAATTTAAGAAAAACGTGTCCCCACAACTTAGAACACACAGCTGCAAAAAGGTGCTACATATCTCTTTGTGATGTACGACTTTTCATTGGGATCAAATAACTCTTCGTTTAAACTCATTTTGCTAATTTTTAATTCTAAGATTTCTTAGACACAAGTGAAAAGTGAATCAATAGGTGTTAATAGTTTCATTAGCAGTACCCACACTTTGTAAATAGTCCCATTATGTAAATTTTATTTCAGAGGTTTCTACTACAAATCAGTTAATTTCAATAATATTTTTTAATTTGATTTGTGAATCTGAGATGAAACTTTAAAAAATCCATTCTGTTGAAGGTGAACGATCTGAGGTTGTTGATGCTTTTTAAAATGGAGTTACAAAGTTTGACATTGAAGGTGATACTATCCTTGTAACATAAACACAAATTTTGCTAGAGCAGTGTCATGATAAAAACAGTATTTTACTCATTGAAGTGTGCCCAATTAGAGTGTCTACGGAACAATATCTGCAACAATATCCCCCATCCCACATGCTCTTCTTACGTGACCTTGACATTCCTCCCATGAAATATTTGGGGTCTACGTCCCCTGCCTTATATTCAGGCAAACACTTGTTATTCCTCTATTAGAACATGGCAGGCATCATTATGTGACTTCCAAATCTTGATCAAAATACCATGCATTTTTGCTTAGTTCCCTTGAGACATCTGTTCTTGCCATCTAGCTGCCATGCAGTAAAGAAATCCAAACAAGCTCATTCAAGGGGACCACTGATGATGTGACATATAGATGTTCCAGGAAACAGCTCAACTGAGGTCCTAGTCAATAGTCAGCTTCACCTGCCAGATATGTGAAGACTCTTCCAGATAATTCCAGCCACCAGCTGTTGAGTTCACACTTTCAAGTCTTCCTGGCTGAGACCTTGGACAAGCCATCCCTACTGTGCCCTGTCCAAATTCTTTATATAGAGAATCTACAAGCATCACAGTGCTGTTGCATTATGCTATGAAGTGTTTGGGCTATTTGCTGTGCAGTAGCAGCTAAACAACACCTTAAGAAACATATGAAAAAGAAACACATTTGGAATTCCAATGCAAATATCATTGAAAATGGTTTTTGAAAAAGCTATGATATTCTACAAGTTTAAACAAAGGCTCTAGTTGTCCAAAATTGACAAAAGTTGCATGTCTAAGCTTTTAGACTAAATGAAATACAAAATTCTGTGAGGGAGCTGAGATTTAACTTAAAAACTGTTTAGTATAGACAGTGGTATGCAATTTTTCCTTTAACTGCTCAGCACCATTTTTTTAATTAACTATTTTTGGTAAGAACACTTAATATGAATTCTACCCTGTTCACAAAATTTTAAGTAAACACATTACTTGGAACAGACTAAAAGGAGGCAGCATCTATAAAACTATTTGTGTAGCTACATCTCCACATTTCAAACAAAACTATAGTGTAGTGAGAATATTCTCCATTTCTTTCCATTTAGCAGAATTTGATCTTATATACCTGGTATATCAGCACCTATAGAGAAAACATTTTCTCAACTAGAAAACATGATGTCAAATCCATTAAAGGTATCAATATCAAATGTACTAATGAAAAAAATGCAATTGTGAAAATTATTTCAGTCAATATAATTTAAAAATACATAAGAAAATTATTCTACAGAAAATTTCTAATATATATTAAGAATAGACATCACTAAAATATGATTAATGTGCATAAGCACATACTAAAGTAATTAGTATGTCTTATTTTAATGTTCAGATCATTAATAAAAAACCTTTTTAATTTTGCTTCAATGTATATCAATGTTACTTTAATTTTTACAAAGAATGTTTTATAAAATAATTTTAAATAGGACTTTCTTGTCTACTAATAAATCCGTTTTTAGTCAATAAGCATTCAAATATATATATAAAATAAAGGGGACATAAATCTTAATATAAATTATAAACATGATGTTCAAATATATATATGTGTGCGTGCAATTATCTTTAGAAGCCTCATAATTTGTATAAGTTATATGACTACCCTAATAAAAAGAGACAATGTCTAATAATTATTAAAAACTAAGCCATCTGCTCTCACTGCGGGTCAATAAAGTAGGTAGGATTCTCTTATCATAAGGTGATAAGCTCTGGGAATTCAAATCTACTTTTGACTCGGTAAACACAATTGAGAAAATAAATGTCGCTATGGCAGTTCCCCAGCCCTGCAGATTGTGGTCTGATCAGATGCTGACAGAGGAATTGGTTTTGTAAGTAGCAACACAACACAAGGCAGGGAACGTGCTCAAGTGCACAGGGGCAGGTATCTGTGATGGTCATGTTGGTGGGTGGTGACTGCTCTCTCACCACTCTCCTGCTCTCACCCTAATGACTCACCCATCTGCTTCTTACCCATGGGCTTCCAGACAGCACGGCGAGTATTCTAGAAACTCAATTATGCTAGCAGGCATCAGATGGCAGGAACTGGGTGTTCTTTGAAGTAGGCCAAAGGTTTTCAGCCGTGGTCAGCCCCACAAAATTTAGAAAGAGCTTTCATTCTCCTTCTATATACAATAGCAAATTAGGGGCCATGTAATTTAAATTATGTTCATTATAAACTTCCTCATTTGAAACTTCACAAAGTCAGATCGCCTGTGGAGTAGAGGAACTGTAATGAGCTGGCTTCTGCCAAAGTTAGGGCAATGATGATTTCAAGGTCATGGACTGGCAGAACGCTGAAGGAGAAATGACTGGCAAATATCAGAGATACAGAAAATGAAAGTGTATTCCAAGGATTTGTTGAAATCGTGCCACTGTTAGAAGTCGCTGAAGTAGGTTTGAGGGCGTAAAATTAGCAGGGTTGTGAACAAACACTGCTTTGTAAATGATGCTCGTGGCTAAGGAACCGGAATATTTTGCAGCTAATCTGAAATAGGAATAGACAGCAAGAAATTGGGAAAGGGAAAGAGAAAAGAGGAAGTATTTGTCTTTCCTTGATACTTCCTCAATCAGAATCACTAAAGAAATAGCCACATTTCACTGAGTATATACTGATGGCCTCTTATCTTGAATCCACAGCCCAGAAGAGAATCAGCTAATAATGATATATAACCATTTTCATATTTCCACATATTTCTGAGTCCTAGTTTGAGCCAAACACACATATTCCAACTGTCATAGGGTTCATTTTATAGTGGCCAACAGGCAAATACCTGACACAAAGAGTTACAGGTGCTATTTTACAGGGATGATCTGGAGAGAGATTTGAGCAAGAAACCATAATGAAGTAACTAGCCATGTGAATATCTGGGAAATGAGGGTTCTGGGGCAAAGAGAGCATCCTTGCAAATGCCCTGTGTCTGAGGCATGCTGAAGAACACTGAGATAGAAATTTGCCCTGGCATAGACGGAAGGCTAGCAAGAGGGGTAAGAAATAGGCGAGAGATGTATCAGGTAGCAGCCCATCACAAAACACAAAAATCTAGCATCTGGTAAGCTAGTATTTTAGAGTCTAGAAGTCAATATACACTGAGTGGCCAGATTATTATGATCTCTGAACGCATAATAATCTGGCCACTCAGTGTATATCCTATATAATAAAAGGCTAATATGCAAATTGTCCCCTCAACCAGGAGTTCGACCAGCAGGCAGGCCGGCCAACCGCCCATGTCCCCTCCCCCTGGCCAGTCTGGCTGGACCCCACCCATGCACAAATTCATGCACCAGGCCTCTAATACACACACACAAACACACACACACACACACACACACACACACACACACACACACACACTGAGTGGCCAGATTATTATGCATTCAGAGATCATAATAATCTGGACACTCAGTGTATAGAAGTATTGTTAAAGCTGGTATTGCAGGGGCAAAATCAGTATTTCAAATATTCCACACATGTTCAAAGTATCCATATGGCACCTATGACTGTCTTGACTGTCTGCTCTGCCATGGCCCTTTAAACAGACCTGCCTTCCCAGCATCCCTTGCTTCTACAGGACTTGCTTCTACACAGCATTTCAGCATCTGATTTGCTAGCTCCTGGCGGGCCACCAGCTGTGGACTCCTCTCTCTGTGAGGAACCCCTTTGGACCCTGCATTTTAGCTTTATCCACAGAACAAGGGCAGGTGTTTCCACCCTGCCCAGCCTCCTCTCACTTCACACTTGTCTCCTTCACCTCCCCCACACACCTGTCTCCCTCACCTCCCCTACACGTATTCACACCCACCTACACCAGGTTGCTCTAACAAAATGAAGACTACAACTGGTTATTTGAATGATTCACATAATTAATCTTGATGGTGGACAGAACCCTAAGGACATAAATTCTTAGTTGGTCTTTTCTGATGACCCATAACATTTAAAAAGCTCAGTGAAATCAAACATCACCCGGACAAGGTTATGTTATGTTCATTTTCTTTTGGATGTTGATTATTGAAAGAAGTTCTTTTTATTTATGTTTCTTATTTCTAAGTTATGCTTATTTCTAATTTAGTTGCATCAACCTATTCCCCAGAACAACAACAGCATGTTAAAGAATTGTGTGTATGTGTTAGATGAATGAAAAAGAACCTTCCACTTCATCCCTGCCCACCTTTTTCCCCCCACTCAAAATATTTTCCATTTACAGAGCTCTGCAAAAGGCCTATCATTAGAGAGTGAATATTCAAATATCCTGCACCTGAAAACAGATATGATACAGGGTTGGGCACAAATAGGTTTACAGTTGTTTGTATGGAAATTAATATAATCATCCTATATAATAAAGATGTAATATGCAAATGGTCGTTACGCTGTGAAGCGTAATGACCAACCACTTAACAACTAGATCACGGATCAACAGGAGGGTGGGGCAGCGAGCTATGAGGGGAGGTGGGGGACAGAGGGAGCTACAGGAGGGCGGGGCAGCGGGCGGAGAGCTATAGGAGGGCAGCAGCAAGCTACTGGCTACAAGGGGGCAGCAGAGAGCTACAGGAGGGGGCAGGGCAGCAAGCTATAGGGGGGGCTGGGGGAGGGGGGCAGGGAGAGCTACAGGAGGGTGGGGCAGCGGGTGGAGAGCTACTGGCGCACGGATTCGTGCATAGGGCTACTAGTTTATAAGTAATAACAATATAAGAATAAACTCTGTGTTTCACATACCCACAACTCTAGACCTACTTTTGCCCCACCCTGTATTTTCACCTTATATTTAAGTGCTCTCTGTGTTAAATACAAGTGGATAACAATCAATCCTCCAGAAGCAATAAATAAGTAATTAAAACTGAGGCAACCAAATGTGACTTGGGAATCTTTCTTCTCGAGCAGAAAAAAATATGGACAAGCTGGTAAGTTCACACAGGATATCATGGATTGATTTCCAGGAGCCCAGGCCTCAATGCTTTGCAGAGGCTGTTGGAGACCAGCATCTTCATCTTTAAAGTTATCAATAAACTAGAGGCCTGGTGCATGAAGATTCTTGCACACAGTGGGGGGGTCCCTCAGCCTGGCCTGAGCCTTTTTGCTGTCTGGAACCCCCTCAGGGGATGTCCATCTGCCAGCTTAGGCTTCTTCACTCATCATTATTTATTTCTATAATAACTAATTTATGGTAGAACTTATCAAGAGTCAAACAAAGCAAGAAAATATATATTAAAAAATATTATCCACAATTTCATTAATCTTTTTTTTTTTTTTTTGCCCTGAAAATTCCCATAGGTTAGAAACACCACAAGCCTCAGGAACTACTCTGTGCTTCTGATAATGCTTACTTTGAGGATTACAAATTTGGATTTTTAAATATCATGCTAATATTTCTTAATTAAATCTCCTTATCATTTTTAAAAAGCTTAAGTAAAGAGTATTGGTCTGAAATGACTGAAATCTATTTTGATGATAAATACTTTCACAGACAAGGCAATAAATAAATGAATGAATAACTCCCAACCATTCCTCTATCAACATCATTTCTTTGCTAGTTCTGTAGTTTTGTAGCCCAGAAAAAAATACCACTGAGGTGTATTGAGTTGATATGACTGTCTTGAGTTTTGTTTTGTTTTTTATGTTTCTTCTTGTAAACTGTGTTTCTTATGAAGTATCACCTGACTCATTTCCATTCAGGATTTCTCTGTTAAAATAAATGTCTCTATTTGGAAAGAACTCAGATTAGCAATGTCTGTTAAAAATAAAATAAAACAAACCTACTGGTGTTGGATAACCAGTCACCTACTTACCCATCTCCTTCAAGCAACAATCTTTTATAAAAATGACCTATTATTTTTTTCTACTCTTTTTCCTTCTTACTTTTTTAAAAAGTAATTTTCTTCAAGTTCACCAACTAACTTTGGTTTGCTTCTAATGGTGGATACAATATATCATAGTTTGAGACTTTGGGTCAGTGGAGAACAATGATATGAGTAAGAAAATTAAACTGGCTTAGGTTGTAAAACCTTGATATATTAAAAAACAAATCTGTGATCTGCTCTTAGTGCTTACATGCCACATTTCTAATTCTCACCTGTCACTTTGGTCACTTCTTTGGCATTCCTAAATGACCCCAGGACATCTCAATCTGAATCAGTCCCAGGTGACTTTTGAACACATTATTACCTGAAAGTTCAGATTAAAATGACATCAGTGAGAGCCGACTAAAACTCAGAAAATGTTTCTGAATGTGAGAGGTCAGCTGACAGGGCTCCCTCTTTACACATCCAACCAATAGAAACGGATTCTCCCAAAGGGTAGCTATTCCATCTAAAAAAGAAACTATCCCTGAAGGAAAACAGAGTTATTCCCAGCCCCAGCTTTTGACAGAATGACTATTTCTGAGATGCATTAGCTGCCTGGAAATTCACTGTGCATATATAGGAAATGGAAATACCACACATAAAAGCTAGAAACCACTATATTTAATGTAATATTACAGATATTACCTTAAACTGTCAGGAAAGGCAAAAAATTACAGAGAATGTTAGTAATGTGGAGGGTTCTCAAATATTTAAAACACAACTAGCACAATTAACCGGTATTTTTCAGAAGTTTATTGTTCAGGAGAACCAAGTAAAACACCTGGAGGAGCTGGAATGAGAAGTTTAGGTGGTAGTAAGAGCTTTTCATTTAAAATTGAGGTCAATGCATGTTCAGTCTCCTATACCATATAAAACGATGAGACTGGACAACTATGACAGAGAGAGAGAGAGAGAGAGAGAGAGAGAGAGAGAGAGAGAGAGAGAGAGAGAGAGAGAGAGAGAGAGAAGAGGGGAAGGGAAGGGAAGGGAAGGGAAGGGAAGGGAAGGGAAGGGAAGGGAAGGGAAGGGAAGGGAAGGGAAGGGAAGGGAAGGGAAGGGAAGGGAAGGGACATTGATTTGTTGTTCCACTTATTCATGCATTCATTGGTTGATTCTTGTATGTGCCCCAACCAGGGATCAACCCTCAACCTTGATGTATCAGGACCATGCTCTAACCAACTGAATTACCCAGCTAGGGCTTATGTTCTCTATTTCTATAGGTATAGATGTTGTGTTCTTTAGTACCAGGATTCAAACTTTGGCTTTATAGTTAACTGGTCCCACTCACAGCTTATTCCATCTTTGACAAATGATTGTCAAATCTTTTTCAGTCTCTACAATATGTTATGAATTCCTTTCCTTGAATTTCTTCTCATTCCTTCAATCGTAGCTCAAACCTCCCTCACCCCTGAATTCCCTAAAATATTAGAATAGCTTTGTGCTGAGCATGCTCCTCTCTTTTCTCATTTTTGTCCATTGCACACACTGGAGCATTGCTAATTATTGCACATCTTTTAATGGACTTCCTATTTTCTTAAGGACAATGTCTGTTCAATGTCTCTCTTGCTCTGTAAAATGGGCTGGTGGAGGCTTCAACCTTGCAAACCTTGTTTGGACATGGGAGTGGAAAGAAAACAAGACCCAGATGAACAGTGTACAATGTAAGAGGAAATCTCATGGCCACACCTAATTTCAAGGGAGTGGAGAGGCACAATCCAGCCATGTGTCTGGAAGGAGGAGAATCAGACACTTGGGTGGATAGTACTGATGATGATACAGAGCCTCTATTCATACACTTTGACAACCAGAAATTGTTCAAGAGCCACTATGAGAGAACTGTGGTTAATCTTTGTGTAGGTCTTTGCCACTATGGACAAGGATTTTGCTCCTACTGCCAAGGGAATTATTCTTTGTTATTCTGCCAACATGGCTTTATTATAACAAATTGATAATGACCTTATCGACAAGGGAACTTATAAAAGGTCTTCCACTTATATGAAAGAATAGCATCAACTAGCTAAGTTTTAATAGTCCATAATTATAGAAGGCTTAGTATGGGAAAGATGCAAAACTTTGTGAATGATAATTTATTTAATCCCCAAATAGACCCTGAAACAGTGTCATTATGTCATCACTCTTTTACAGAGAACAAAATATGTCATTAAAAATACTTGCCAAATTGTTTCCACTGAAGAATGCATTGTCCTGGGTTTTTAAAAAGGCTGGCTCTTGGGTCAGACTTCCTGGTTTGGATTCATACTCTATCACACACCTGCTGTGTGAGCCTGGGGGCGTTGTTTAACTTCTCTGTCCCTTTATTTTGTTTTCTTTAAAATAGTGATGAAATGGGCTAGAGAGCCCTGTGAGATCCTTTATAAAAGGACTAATCCCGTTCATGAGGGCTCCAGCTTCCTGACCTAATCACCATACAAAGGAAGACCTCACCGTATAACACCATCAACATCGGCATTTAGGATTCCAACATGTGAATTTTGCGGGGGACACTGACATTCATACTATAGCACCTGCCTACTTGGGTCTAGGCACTAATACCTCCACTCAACAATACATTCAAGAAACTATACACAAGCAATGACAAAACAACCACTCAAGCTGAATGTGAAAAGAAAAAAATGGTGTATTTTGAGTGAAGAATATGTTTTAAAAAATGTTGGAGAAAAGAATAATAACCTATTCCATAATATGTAATCGTGGCTGCAACACACATCTTTTTCTGATGTTATGGCACAGGTTTAAAATCCTATGTGAATTGAACAATAATTTTGCCATTTCACCATGCCTTTATTTGCCTTCTTATTGTACTTGTAAAATAATTCAGCACTTAGACCTTTATGCCTGTCTTCTATGCTAAATTTTATGCTTAGTGAAGAACTATTTAGTAATCAAGACACCGACTTTAAAGCTGGCCTCACTTTCCATGCTGGGTAGCAATCAGGAATAAGTTTAATGATAAAATCAGGAATGTTTGCAAGATTTGAAGGGTCATTTGTCTTGCCGGAGCAATAGCCAGAACTGGAAACAAGAAATGAATTGCATTTTAGCAATTAGGCCTTTCTAATCCCTTTCATTTGGCTTTAGTCAGGCTATAATCTGATGAATTGAAAATATGTCAGGCCTTTCAGTACAACAACAAATATTTTCTGGCATTTCTCTGGCTTGAACAAAACTTTGTTTCCATGGATGCTAGTTATACAGCTTCCAGATGTTCAGCATCACAGCAACAGGACCAAAAAACAAACAAACAAAAAAATCCATTTCTTTGGCTGCTGGCCTTTTAACATGGAACATAAAGAGAAACCAATGGATGTGACATTGGTGCGTGATTGCTCTCCCGGGGAGCCCGATCCAGCCTTACTAATCTCTGCAGTGCTAAGGCGCAGCCTTTCAAGACAATGCCACTGGCAGGCTCACATACGAAGGACAAGGAGGTTCAAATGGAAAGGATGCTCTCCTATCTTTTATTGAAAGGGCTACAGTTTCACATGGGAATAGCCGGGCTCTGAGTTTAATCTTTTGGTTAATTCCCAGATATCTGTGTGAAATTCTCAGTAAGATCACCAATGGTCATTTCCATAGGAATGTGAAGATTACCTGAGCTGACATGTATATGTTCATAAGTTTGAGAAAAAAATAATTACCTTGTTGTAACACAGCCACAAATTATGTGGACTGTGCTAGAACAGTGCAGCATGCATGGAATTGAGCTTCTTGAGGGTAGAAACGAAGAAAGTCTTTTTCCTTTCATCTCTGTATCTCCAATATTCAGCATAATGTCTGGCCCATTGTAGGTAATTTTTAGAAAAGATTTTAGAATCAATAAATGTTTTGTGTCTACAAATTATATAATGACTGCCATTTATTGCCATAAGTATATTGTTCTTAATATTTAAGGAGTTGGTTATTAACAATCTACAAAATGGCCAGGGAAACATACTGAATGCAGGGCTAGATTGAGGAATGCCATATGATTCCGAGAATGAGCAAAAGTCAATAAACACCTTGCATCAGTCTATTGTAGGCTGGAAATACAATTAGAATTCTGTATAGAAGACCATAGTACAATTTTGAAACCTCAATTAACCACTATAGTTTATGCTCACATGAGATTAACTTTATATTCAATGATGAAAATCCCTTTCCAAAGATATATAGATTACATTAACTTGAGTGTATTTATACTAGTAATTGTTTGTCTACTGCATGGATACACATACGTGTGTGTGTGTGTGTGTGTGTGTGTGTGTGTGTGTGTGTGATGCCTTAAGACAAATTTTAAACCTGGGCTGTATCTAATTATAGGAAAAATACACAGATTAGCACCCTCTCTTCCCATACAAAGTGATAATAGTTTCAACACTAAAGAATAGTGCTAGGCAAACATCTATATGTGTCTAAAATCTGTTTAGTAATATAGGTAGATTGGAATTCCAAATGATTAAGTTATTTTGGGTCCCATGAATTTCATTAACTTACATGACAGACAATAATGGGTTGCTCAGACTAGTCTTCAGCAAGTGCAAAATCACTAATTAATTTAAAAAGCAGGTGAATTATCTAGTGAGTTGAATTAACATTATCAGCAAACTGCTACTGGTACATCAAACCCAACTTTTGAAAACTCAGGATGCAGATGAGAACTCTTGATATAATTAACAACCAGAAATATTTTTTAAATGCCTCGTTCTCCGCTACTGAATCAGAAGTTTTTGGTTAATCAGCATTCCAATTTAACTTTTGATTGGACACATTGGCTTCTTCCTCCCAGCCCCCCCCCCAACCCCCACCAAGGGGCTATGACCATTACATGAGCTGTTAACTTATAATATACCTGTTCAGTTCAACTTTCATTTTCCACCGCTTTTTAAAGCTCAACTAGCCCTTGTAGAAACCTAAGAGAAACAGCTATATAACAAATGAAAAGACAAGCCACAGTCTTTGAGAAGATATTTGAAATATATATTGCAGATAAATCAAGACAGAATATATAAAATACTTCCACAAAACAATAAACAAAAAAAAATCTGAAGAAATACAAATAACCAGTAAACTTGACAAGAAATTTAACTTCATTACTGATTCAGGAAATGCGAATTAAAGGTGAAATAGCTTTTATAGCTATCAAATTGATGAAATGATTAATTGGTTTGATGATACCTAATATTGATATTAAGATATATAACTTGTGGGAAGTGGTATAACTCTTTGGAAAGCGATTTGGCAATACTCAGTAAAATTAAGATGTGCATTCTAGCTTTCAGACCAACAGAACTACTGCTAGATTTATATCCTAGAGAAACCACTGCCCAAGTTCACAAGTGACATGCCCTTACATGTTAACTGTAGCATGGTTAGTAATAAGAAAAAAAAATGGAAAACAACTTGTTTTTCAGGGAAGCAGAAAAACCCTGGGTATGTATATGTGTTTGTGTGTTTGTCTTATATTATGGTTAAAAATAACAAACCACAATCTACATGTTACAATATGGAACGTTAAAAGAACATAGCGTTGAGTGTGTAAGGCAAATTGCAAATGAACATCTTCAAGAATCACTAAATGCCTGCTTTGTTCCAGTACTTATCCATGGCGTGTGCTAGGAGTGAACAAACCAGTGAATCCCTAGTGAATCCTATCTCCCTAGCAAATAACTTACATTTTCTAGCAGAAATGGTGACACTTTTAACTCAGTATGGTTAGTAACTTTGACCAAGGCCTGGGAGCCCACCCCAGGTGTATTGATTCCAAAGCCCAAGCTTTTCCCAACACTTCATACTCTCATCCAAGAATCCCTTCACTTCGGTTGTTTTCTGTTACTCAGGCATCCTCTGCCACTCTCTGTAAAGGGTGGCAAAAGGTAGCAAACCACATTCTGATGGATTCCATTAATGCCTCCCTTAAAATTTTCAGGCTTTAGCCGGGCCAACCTTCACTGAGATCAGCAGCACCTGGCATCCAGTGCTGTGGGAAAACAGTGCTACATTAACTTCTGAGCCTGGAGGCTCCTGTTGGCTCCACCAAGTGTTGTATAATAAAATATTCCATTACAGAGAGTCTCAAGTTTAAAGGGCCTCGAAAGATTATATGGAAGAGTGGCATGGGGATAAGAGTACAGTCTTAGAGGTTGAGTGTGTAAACTGCAGAGCTGAATTTTGGAAAATACAAAACCATTTGGGAAAATTATGGCAAAAGATTCACATAAACTCTCCTCCTGCCCCTCACTTTTAAACTTAAGTATTGGTTCCACTCAGACCAAGTCCAAAGCTGAGACTCTATCAAAACTGATTTTGTTCTTTTGCCACCAGTGCTCATTGGAAGTGAGCTACTTTGTTTCTACATTTCCTATGGTTATGTCTCCATTTACATCCTTTTTCCTTAGATAATATAGGCACATCTCTGTTCATCTAGTAATGGCTTCAGAAATGTAAAACCTAGGGTCCTATTTTTCTAGTCATTGAAAGTCTATAAAACAGTAATGTGGACTATAAAATATTCAGTGATTCTAAAGGGAAGAAAATTCTATATTTGACCTTATTTCCACTGTTCCATTCATCAATGACACAAAAAATATTATCAGCTTGATCATTTTACATAAATAAGGATTGAATCTCAAATGAGGGATTAAACTAAAATTACTTTAAAGGCAAGTATATCCAAGTCAATGTTTTATAAAACTTTGACTTGGATTATAATTTTGCATGTCATCTTTTTCATGTAAGAAGATTTACACATCCTATGATAGCACTAACCTTTCCAAGTGGCAAGTACACTTCATATATTTAAGTAATTATGAATTATGACCTCTAAATTATGGTATCTAAAAAAATCAGAGAAGTGTGGGAAAATGGGAGAATGCAAATGATAGTAGAATGTGACTTTATTCTAGTTTCAACCCTTTTGTGCTTAACTCAATAATATTTTCATATCTGGTACTTTCAATTAAGTGATTCTAATTTCCTTTTACTTCACAGATCATAAGTAGATATGTAAACAAACTAATTAGTTAATTCATCATTATTTATTGAGTACTTACTGTTTACCTAGTATATGGTGTTTGGGGGCCCTAATTGTTTAGGAATTTAGGAGGCAAAGCACATTGTATTCCATAATAACACCCATTCATTCAATCATTCAATAAACATTCATTAAGTATCATCTCTGATACTGAACAGAGAGGTGAACCAGAACCAATGTCTTTCCTTGAGAGTATGGGGGTGAGTAGAGAATGACTCATAATTGGAATACAGTATAGGAAGCACTAGGAGAAAAGTCTACACGAGGTACAGAGTGGCACAGAGGAAGAAGGAAGGCAAGTCAGTGATCCAGCAGCTGGGTTTTGAAGGACAGAGTGTGGCAGTGTGAACAGTAGAGGTAGAACACAGTTACTGACACATTCAAGGTAGGGAAAAGCATGTGCAAAGACATAGAAGTCCAAACATGTAACTGCGAGTGGTTTAGCTGGAGCTTGGTGTTGGACACTAGTTCATACAGGGCACAATATGTCAGACCGTAGAGTTTGGGCTCCATATTACAGGAAATTGGGAACCATTATAGGGTTTCAAACAGTGGCTTTCTTATATTTTAAGAGGTTATCCTGGAAGCACCATGGAGGATAAGTTTAAAGAGGGGAAAGAAGAGATTTTAATTCAGAAACACCAGTTAAGAGTCCACATATAATTAAAACCAAAATTAACAATTTAAATAGTGAAGATAGTACATACATATTTCCTGCATGCTCCCTATCTGTCAATCTCCACACGAAGCAACTGAAGAAATTATCTCACTGATTTTTTTTATCCACCCACCCCACTCCCTCTGATGTTTACAGCTTCAGTGTGTGCATTTTCTAGATGGGAAAATGGGACCCAAGGAGATTAAGCAATCTGAACAAGCTAGTAGGTGATAGAGCCAATGATCAAGCCTGGGGAAACATTTGAGAACTTGTTAGGAGGCATAATCAAGAGATGAACAACGAATTAGATGTAGTAGATAAGCAGGGGAGACACAGTAAGTACTCCCAACCCTTCACTTCCCTTTTCCCCATCCTACCAAGAACATCGGGGCATGTAGGGAAGGGAGCCATTATTATACATAGGAAGGAAACTTACAACCTGACAAGAGTTGTGACCTCCTTGGCATACACAATATGAGCAGGAAGGAATAAATGCCATATCAGGGCTGGAATGACCAAGAGCCACAGAGCCTGCGGGAACAAGTGCCTATCTCGGCAATTATACTCCTATCTTTCTCACAGAGGTAGCCTCTTTCTAGAAGAAGCAGTAAGAGATCACACAAAAATTCTTCTACACAAGTACAGAGTCCATAGGCCCAATCAGAGAATCCTATAATGTTTTTGAAAAACTGTGAAAATTATTCTAGAAAATTGAGGATGTCATACAGCTATGATTGCAATGGCTTACTTTTCATATCCTTCATCCAATTTATATCACACACTCTTTACAGAAATAAAAGTGAAATAAAGAAAAAAAAAACATGTGGTATAATTAGGGAAAAGCACTGGTGCCATCACAGTGAATAAATTTAAACCTTCTAGCAATAACATGTATATTCCATATGTTTTATGCACATATATACTATGTTACTGTGAGGGCTTTTAGTTCAACATGTGTTTTTAAAAATAATTTCTATACAAGTTGACAATATGCAATCAATTGGCAAATGCTATTTAGGTAAAATTAATTGACATATGAAGGAAAATTAAAGCATTAATGAACAATTAGAGCATGTTCCTCTGTAAGCCCCTGGCATCTATATAAAAACTGTTATAATTTCACTCATAAACCTAACCTTCATTCACAAGCATGTCCTTCTAATGGCCTATTGAGGAATAATTTTTCTACATGAAATTATTTTTTTAAAGCGGTACTCCATGTAAACCATCACCTCACACATTACACCAATTACTTAGTTACAGAGTCACAAAATATTAGAATATAAGGGACCATGGAACATATGCTGTATAGCATTTTCCAACTGAGTTACATAAAAAGGATCAGTAAGATGGATTTGTCAAATGTTTGGGGAATTGGGTCATATCAAGTTCAACATATTTCTTTACCAAAACTGTATTTGAACATATTTAATATGCTAATCAGCAAGGTAAATTACCTAGAATATTCTAACATGTCCAGAGATATTTTCTAAGTTTAACGTGCAACTCTTTTTTTCTAAGGATGATTATCAGTATCACTGTTCTTCAGAGCTGGTTCCCATAGCTAATCTAATTTCAGTTCCTCATTTTACATACAACACTGAGGTACGGAAAGGACAAGTGACCATGTGACCTTTCTCAAGGTCATAACTTACACTAGTGACAGAGCTCTATCAAGAAACCTCTTTGGGAAACTCATATACATATACAGAGAACAGACTGATGGTTGCCAGATGGTTGCCAGAGGGGAAGGGGTTGGGGGACTGGGTAAAAAAGATGAAGGGATTAAGAAGTACAAATGGTAGTTACAAAATACCCTAGTGCCAGGGATGTAAAGTACACCATGGGGAACAGAATCCATAATATTGTAATAACTATGTCTGGTGCCAGGTGGGTACTGGAAATATCAGGGGTGGGGGGGGACCATAATGTGAAGTATATGTTTGTGTAACCACTATGCTGAAACCTGAAACTAATGCAAAATAATATTAAATGTAAATTGTAATTGAAATTTTAAAAATATATATAAAAAAGAAACACAATGAGGAAACACTAACGATGACTACTATTACTGAGGACCCACCACATGCCATATAAAATCCAAGGACTCTAGCCACCCAGCTTGCCTTCTCACAATCACACTGCCACCTATGGAGGTACATATTATTCTCCTTATTGCATAGGTGAGGAAAGTGCCTCAGAATCATTTGTAATTGTTCACATAGTTTCAAAGGATGGAGCAGATCTGGCTGACTCAAATCCCCTGCCCTTTGCAGTTGACCGCCCCACCCTTCATGTCAGAAAAAAGTAGTGCTCTTCGAAGCACTCAAAATGAAACCATTTCCAGACTAAATTCTGCAGAAGTAAAAGGTGAATGTGCTTTCTGAAACAGCCTTTTTCCTTTTTCCTGAAGACACTTAGAATCCATCAAATTTGACTTTTCCACAGTATGGGGAGGGGGAGAAAGCCTCTAATTTGGACCACTTGGTCCTCTATTAGATTTCTGGTTCTGAAATCTAATGATCCAAGATATTTCGCAATGGAAAATGTTAAAAATGATTGTTGAATCATGTTCTATTTATTACATTCTATAAAAAACAAATAGCCAAGATATTCTAGGTAGAATTTCAGCTAAAGCTACTGCAAGTGATGTTAGCCAAAGTAAGGAAACTGAAATATGGTCTAATCAACACAACAAAAGTATATTTGAGTTTTAACAGAAAGAACCAATTTGATCGCATTCTAACTTATACAAAGGCCCCATTAATTTAACTCTTTTTTAATAGAGTTAAATTAATTCACCATGATTCCTCCACATAGTATATGTATTTACTAGAGGCCCAGTGCATGAAATTCATACATGGGGTGGGGGGTGGAGTGTCCCTCAGCCTGGCCTGCAACCTCTCACAATCCGGGACCACTGGTTCCTAACCCTTCACCTTCCTGCCTGCCTGATCTCCCCTAACCCCTCTGCCTGCCTGCCTGATAGCCCCTAACCACTTGCCTGCCTGCCTGATCGCCCCTAACCACTCTGCCTGCCTGCCTGATCACCTCTAACCACTCACCTGCCATGCCTGATCGCCCCCTAACTACTCGCCTGCCTGCCTGATTGCCCCCAACTGCCTCTGCCCTGGCCCCCACTGCCACAGCTTGGTCCGGAAGGTCGTTGGGCTGTCCGGGCTAATTAGCATATTATGTTTTTATTATTATAGATTATTATAGATTATGAAGCATAGTATTAGAATTAAATACATTATAATCCAGGTCAAAACCAAATGCTCACTTATCTACCTACATTATAAAAAGTAACAAATTTAGATCAGACACTACAATCAACAAAATAATACTACTAATAATGGCTTTCAGAAATTAGCTAAGAAGGGCACCAAAATCAATAAATATTTACCTAGTAGTCTGCATTGAAATTGGACAAAATAAATAAAGAGAAAGAAATGGCTCCTCTCTTTTTTTTTAATTGATCTTTATTGTTGAAACTTAATGAATGCTAAAAGGAGGACTACTAAAGTCTTGAAACATCCATTAGACATTAAATAGAAATAATTTGCTGACTCTTGCTGTTTGGTTTCCAAGTTGTAGCTTTATGAACAGTAAGCCTGATCCCAGCAGCAAGGGCATGAATGTGATTGACACCAAGAGTAATAAAAATATTACCCATTGAGGCTAGTCAACTGTACTTGCTCATGGCAGCTTGAGGAAATCCCTTGACAATGATTCATGGCTTGAAACTCAGAACCATCTGCTCTCTTGGAGAGTTCCTTAGCCAAGGTGAAGAGGGGAGTTTTCACAGCTGCAGTCTTTCTCCTTCTAAAATCTATGGAAAAGCATCCAACAAACCACAAAACCTGGCACTAATTTGAATACGCAGACATTATCCTCCATATGCTCTTGTTTCAATGGGCTCTTTCTACATAGTAACTATCTCATCTGATGCCATTTCTTTTGCCGTCTTCATGATGTGAAGTGCCAATTCTTCTCACTCCACAAACTCCTTAATATCTTTTCCATCCTAGACAGTTCAGTTATTTTTCCATGACTATTTTAATAGAAAGTGTTTTTTTATTGATAATAAAATTTCAGGGTTTAACTGATAAAAATAAATGATTGATCAGGCTCAATCATTTATTTTGTATGTAAGGAAACCAAGGGAACAGGAAGTGAACTGATTACCCTAAAGTCAGGTAGCTTGTCAGGAAAAGAAATAGGACATGATGACTGGTCACCCAGAACTCTGCCCACTCTGTCACCTACTCTTGAAAATCAGTCCCCTTTATATTATACTAGAGGCCAGTTGCAGGAAGATTCCTGCAAGAATAGGGCTTCCAGCGGGCTTCCCTCCCGCCACTGCCACCTCTCCCGCCCGCCCCCCACGCTTTCCCTGCCACCGCCTCTGCCCCCCACCCCCCACCCTCTGCACTTTCCCTCCCACCGCCACTGCTGCCCCGCGCTTTCCCTCCCGCCGCTGCCTGGTGCTTTCCCTTCCCTCCTGCTTCCCACCCCACACTTTCCTTCCTGCCACTGCTGCCCCGTGCTTTCTCTTCCGCTGCCGCCCCGCACTTTTCCGCTGCCACCAACTCCGCCCACGCTTTCCCTCCCACAGCCGCCTTGCTTTCTGCTTTCCCTCCCTCTTCCTTCTATGCTGTCTTCAGTCTTCACTACTCCCTCCCTCAGCATATGCAAATTAACCGCCATCTTTGTTGGGTTAATTTGCATACTCACTCTGATTGGCTGTGGGCATAGCAAAGGTACGGTCAATTAGCATTTCTCTCTTTTATTAGTGTAGATTTTAAAATATAATAAACTAATTTTTATGCCACATTTATGGTGCCAACAACCAAATTTGGTGGTGTGTTGTTAAGTTAGCTCTCTTGAAAAAAGGAAGAAGAGGAAAAGACCTCTGATTTCTATCAATTTCCAACTTCCATGGTTATGGAAATACTCCTCCCAGGGCCAAGTTCAAATTATTAATATTTTAACACCCAGCTTGTAAAATTTCTGGATATTTATCAGTAGGCCCTTATGGGCCAGCCAGTTCTAGCACACCACTACAAAATGGATATTGGAAGACAAAAAATAACAATGAGGAAAAGAATTAGTGAACTATCAAATGCATATTTATTTTATCTTTGATCCAGTGGTTTCTAATACAAACAGAAAAGAAGGGAGCAGAGACAAGATATAAGATTAAGTCCCTATATAAAATGTGAAGGTGAAAGAATAACTGTAATTATCCTAATTGGACTAACCCCTGTCTATGATCCAAGAATCGAATGCATCACCTATCCTAGCAAGAAATTAAAGAACTAGGAGAGAGAATGAAATATAAATAATTGAGAGGAGCTGATAAAGTCAAGTCCTAATTCATCACAGAGAAAGAATCCTCTTAGCGTAGACTGAGAAGGAACTCAGATGGTGCAAACTGTCATTTAATCTATTTCACTTTTAGTACACAGAGTTTCTCATTTTCTCTGGAGTCATTATAAGACACCTATGGCTACCTTGGAGAGATTCAAACCCGGGTACTCCAAGGATGGCAATTAGGAGAAAAATTCACAGATGGCAAGAAACAGCTAAATATTATAGTTCCTACTTCTGTTTAGAGACAAGGCTGTTATCTCACCCTGACTCCTGTAGTCAATTGAGCTTAGTCCCTTGCACCAGGAGGTTGTAGGCTCACTCCTTGGTAGGGGGCATGCAGAAGGCAGCCAATCGATGTTTCTCTCTCATCAATGTTTCTCCCTCAAACCAATAAACACATATTTTAAAAAAACCAAAACACTGTTATTGCTAAGATTCACCTTCCTGAGTATGAACTGATCCTTTCCTTAAATCTCAACAGTATAATTGGCCAAGACTTTACATTTAAACCAGACTTTACTAATGATTCAGGTTTACAGAGATAGTTCAATTGAGGCAAATGTACTTCATTGATCTGATAGGAGCCCACTTAGCCCAGCCTACCCCAATGAGGTCCAGATCACAGCAATCTCACTTGGCAGAGACTATCTTTCCCACCGGAGCCTATTTTTGAACATATTCTAAATCTTTAGAATCCAAATCGAAAAAAATAATTACTCTTGGAAAAGAAAGCCTACTGTACTCCTTCTCTCCTATTTGAGACTTATCTTCCAAATCCCTATCCACCATATTAGGACCCTCCTCTTCCTGGGATGACTGACATCAGAATATCTCCTTATGTGGAGGAAGACTTCCCTTTGCCCATAGGGGTGTGGCTCACACCTGGTTTCTACCACAAGCACACCAGAGAGCTGTAAGAGGCCATTGTACTGTATCAATGGTTTGGAGATCTCCTTTGTTCCTCATGGCTACTTTCTTCTGGAGATTCCTACTGTTATTCTAGATTATCTTCAAATGCTATATTTTTATTAAATTTACTGGGGGTGATAAAACACACTTGCTTAATGTGTTTTCTAGGAGGCACCTCTCATTCAGCTGACCATTTGGGAAACATAGGATAATACCTTAATCACATGACTGTCTTAGTGGGGGTCTTGGCAGCTGTACTTGTTGTGCCTTTGGTGTAATTCAGAAGACTGGAACTCTGACAGCCAGAAACAGAGATGGGTCTGGTGGACGGCTCCTGTAAAGATTCATACAAGGGCCTGCTGCATTCTCAACTCATATTTCAAAGAGCAAATGAAATTGGACATTGGGTTAGGGTGTGGGGAGAGGATAATAGATTCAGTTTGGTTCGAAAAGATGACAAGCTTTTGGGGGATGCCCTTTTTCTAAAGTAATATTAAGTGAGTTTGATCCTTTTTTTGATTCCTTATAAAAAGTAAAATATCAATTCTGACTTCAATTGAGGGACAACATTAGAATGACACTATGGGGAAATTTATAGAAGAAAGGCAGCATAAGGACCATAAATAAGAAAAAGTTAAATCCTTTCAAAGCTAGGGGGAACAAGTAGTGCCACGGCCAGGGAAGTTACCTAATACATCAGCTCGGGAACTCCAAGGTCCATTAAGGGGTAAAATATGATCATTCTAATCGAGGTCTCATTTCTTCTGTTTGCCTTGTAGGACAGAGTGGAGAAATAGCTCAGTCATCAAGATGAAACTGCTCAGAATTTCAGAAGCCACAGCCAAAAGTAATATTATTATGGAATATAAAAATTCTCATTGCCTATAATATCAAGGCGACAACTGTACTTGGCATCACCAACTGCCAATTGCGTGGAAATCTACTCCTCTGCTGTTGCAAAGGAAGTCCTGTTTATATTCTATCAGTATCAGGGCTACATCTTTGCAGTCAACCAAATTAAAATAAGAATATTAGTCGCAATCCAAAATAGAACATACAACTTTTAAACGTTTCTGCAAGATCATGACATGTAATCCTTGGTAAACTCTTAGTGAGATCATTCTCAAGGAACTTTGTTAGAAGGTCTGGTTGGTCTCACTATTATTTCAAACCAGCAACCACTTTTTCGCAGATACTTAAAACCCGTCTTTTCATCATTAAAACTCCTTCAGACACTAACTGACCTATGGAATGCATCCAGTATTATACTGTCCCTATAGTAAGCGTTGATTAAACATCAGCACCTCTCATGTGAACTTTGAAAGTAGATACTGGGATGTTTTGAGATAAATGATGTGCTGAGGAAGGAATCCTAAACTTTCCAAATAAAGTTCTTTTGATTCAAGTTTCTTCCAAGGGAAGTTACAAGAGAAAATATCTTGGCAGAATTGGGCTGTGATATACTTGCATTTCCTAATGGCAGTTCTAGAACATTAGGTACATGGTCTCATCCTCATTATGAGTACAACCTCCTATAATCTTTCATCTGCCTAAGAAACCTGCATTAGGGTGATGGCTGAATAATGTAATACTAAATCCTCTCAGCCACTGAGACTCATTCTCACTACTCTTAAATACTCATTTCACACTCTATAGTTAAAAACCAAAGTTAAGGTTTCATTTGAATGTTTTTTTTAACAGGAAGTTCTGTGTGTGTGCATGTATTTAAAGAGACAGACATATAATTAGATATATGATTGATAGATATATAGGCAATTATTTATCAGAGCAACCTTACAAGGTTATCTGGTCTAGCACCAACCCCTTGAATTGATTACTTATTATTAGCACCTGTTTTCATATTTGAAACAAATAAAATTTATAGATTTTAACTGTAAAAAATGCCAGTAGGAAGTAGTAAAATAGAGATAGGAACCCAGATCTCCTGCTGCTTAATAGATTTTGTTTTCATTATTAATAAATTTCATTTTCATAATTTTAAATACAGTTGATCTCTGAACAACGAGGCAGTAAAAAATCCACATATAACTTTTGGCTCCCCAAAAACTTAACTATAGTCAGCCTTGGTATCTGTGGGGGATTGGTTCCAGGACCCTGTGCAGATACCAAAAGCATCAGATGCTAAAGTCCCTCATATAAAATGGCATACAACAACAATATATAGAACCATGGGCCCTTCACATCCATTGATTCCACACAAACAAAAGCACTGCTTTCCGATCCACAGTTGGTTGAGTCAGTGGATGCTAAACCCAGGGATATGGAGGGCTGAGTATCTTTATTAAAAAAAAAAGTCCAAGGATATGTCAAGCTGTGCAGTTCAAGGCCATGTTATTCAAGACACAACTGCAGTGTTAAACATTCAGGAAAGTGGCAAAATTAGCACAGAGTTTCCATATATCCTTTACTCAGCTTCCCCTAATGTTAACATCTTGCATAACCATCATATAATGATCAAAACTAAGAAATTCACACTGAAACACTACTACGAAATAAATTACAGATATCACCAGCTTTCCACTATTGTCACTTTCTGTTCTGGGATCCAGCCCAAGATCCTGCATTGCACTGGTTTTCATGCCTCCTTGTTCTTTCCAGTCTGAGTGGTACCAGAACTACTTAGTATAGGAACTTTGATATCTTGAAAGGAACAATTATCACAGTGTCCCAAAATGAGCTAAGTATTAATTGGTGATAATATCTTGACGTCCGCATATCTATGTCCATTTCATACTTCATGATGGCCATTACATTATATATGTTTTTCTTTCTATAATCTAAACTGGAACTATCAGAAGTTATGTATCTCTTTTTCTTCCATAATTTGCCTATTTTTTTTAAACTGGAAATATAAGATTCAGTCACTCTGTCTCTATGTCAAGAGAAGGATCAGAATGGATAACTTAGTAAAGAAGAAAAAGTTGATCTTTCACAATCTGTGTAACTGTAGGGAAATTACTTGAGCTCTCTGGATTCCCGTTTCTGTGTCTGTAAAACCGAAAGCAATAATGCTTACTTCTCAGGGTTACTTAAGGATTGGATGTATAGGTCCAAGCCCAGGGTTTGGAACATGATCATGC
Organism: Cnephaeus nilssonii; assembly: GCF_951640355.1. Classification (NCBI taxonomy): domain Eukaryota; kingdom Metazoa; phylum Chordata; class Mammalia; order Chiroptera; family Vespertilionidae; genus Cnephaeus; species Cnephaeus nilssonii. The sequence goes on along the minus strand of NC_137084.1, from coordinate 11,142,923 downwards.
TCCCTCCCTCCCCACAAACCCCCACCCTCACCACAGGGGACATTGGCAGTGTTTGGAGATACTTTGGCTGTCACCACTTTGAGGAGTTGATACTTGCATCTACTGAGTAAAGGCCCGGGATGATGCTAAACATCCCACAATGCATAGTTCAGTCCCCAGAACAAAGAATTATCTGGCCCAAAATTGTATTAGTATCAAGGTTACAAAAACTGTTTTAAAGGATGAGATCAGTTATTCTACATCCTGCCCTGGGACATGGGTAAAGTTAACAGAGAAGTAAAACATATTTCATAAAATATACCTCATTCAAACACCAACCAACCAACGATTTACTTTACATTTAAAAGTAAAGAATGGAAGCCCAAAGCTAACATTTGAACACTCTCTCTCAATAGTCACTATTGCTTTGCCATCTGTGTCTCCCTCCCCTGGTTTACTTGATCTCAGACCACAACTCAAAAAGAGAGAATGTGAAAACTGCGCATGCCAACCTTCCATTAAATTAAGGGCAGGACATGTAAAATGCTTTCCATCTCACTGAACTGCATCAGGGAGCCAAGGATAGAGGTTGGCAGCTGTTCACACTTCCATCATGCTTTTCATTTAAGAAACTCTCATTACTGTTATTACCTTTCCCAGGTACCTTTCTCCAGGAATATGACCTGTTTAAAGCCCAATTCGGTTTTCTCCTTGTTTGAAAGCCACATCGTTTTCAAGCATCTGAAAAAGAAATGAACAAACAGGAGATTCGGTAATCAAAACAGAAATGGCATTTTCCTCAGATTTTAACAAAAGTGAAAGATGGAATATTTTCTAATATTATTTTTGTGTATAAAAGATCATCATGGGGAATGTGATCATAAAAAAGCCCATTTACCTTATTCTCCCTATGGAATCCTGTGGCAGCCCAAACACCGCAGTGAAGATTAAACCTGACAAGTTCAATTGTAACTAGGATGCTGGGTACCTTAAAATAACTTAAATACAGAAAGATATACACTGGCAGGGGAAGCCTATGACACCATTACTTCCAAGAACAAATAACCTTGTTACATCAGAGAATTGGAGAGGAGCTTGAATATAAGTCAAAACCTCTGATATTAACAGCCTTAATAACCACAACTAATAAAAAATAATAACAGTAGTAAGAATTTTTGAGAATTCAATATGTAACAGGCATTAGGTTCAGTTTTTGCACAACTTAACCCATTTCATTTGAATAATAACTGACTCAGTTACTTATGAACTATCAACATCATAATTTAACAATGGGGAAACTGAGGCACAAGGTCACAGAGCTAACAAATGGTGGATTCCAAAACTGAAACCAGTACACCATATTATACATTGATGATTAAAATCTGTGTTCAATCAAACCACATGTATCTTTTTTATTAATTTGAACAAAGTAAGAAAAAGGTTTGGGCTAAGAAAATTGCGTTTTAGCAAACCATTTCCTCATAAAGAGTATAATCTCCTCACTTGTTCCAGAGACATTTTCAAGTGCTTAGTATGTGCAAAATGCTCTCTTGGAAACTATTAGAGATACAAAGATAAACCAAATAATATTATAATCTCAAAGAACTTATAGTGTAGTATTAAATAAAGAAAGAGGGAGGGAGGAAGGGAAGGGGAGAGAGAGTGAATGAATGAGATGATTCCAGAAAGTTGAAGGGAAAGATGTTTCCTCTTCTAGAGCAGAATTCATAGTGCCTAGAACTGTGCATGGTTCATGATAAGCAATGAACAAATGTGTACGTGCGTAAATGAATGAGTGAACAATCAAGGAAGCATACAATCTGGGCCTCAATATGGAGCTAAGGCTCACATGCAAAAATGGAGAGAAAACATTCAGACAGAGCTAATGAAGAGAGATTAAAACAATTAAAGGTATACACAACACTGAGTTTATTAACCTAAGTATTGTGTTTAAATGAAAGAAAACAACTTTTCTTTATGTAAAGGACATGTTTTGTAGAAAATTCAAACAACAGATTAAGGAGTACTAATAAAGAAGAAATTGAAAAAGCCACAGCAGACCATAGGTAAGTAATAAGAGGACCAATAAGTCTCAGCTATTCCATTTCCCTCATCCAATGTCTGCTTTTTCAGGGAGACACTCACGTTTGTCACCTAGAGGAGAACAAAGGTATTTGTTGGATCTCAGACCATATAATAAACTACCAAAACAAACAAAAGAAAAAAGAAAAAGCAGATGTTTGGGAAATGTTATATAGGGACAATAATTTTTATCATTTGCTTAGTAATAAAAGCATGGCCTGAAAAGCTATACCTCTGGCTGTGTTGGCCTGCACTCTGCCATTTGACAATTGTACTTTGATAACTGTATTCTGCTTTTTAAGTCTCTCTTACCCGGAAAATTAAGCTCTTGTTTCGTTCTGAATATGGAAGTAAAAATTTGTGGCAAAAAATATTTTCAAACAAAGCATAAAGGGAGATGACACAGGCGGAGATTATAGGTATGACTGCCTACAACACCAGTTGGGTGACCTGTTTGCAAGTGGCAAATTTATTATCTTGACCACAACCAACAAATTTGTTGAACGGATTGGTTCCAGGATAAATCCACTCTGCATTGATAGGGTCTGCTTAGTGCTGTAAGTTTCCTCAGCAAATGTATGAAAGACAATAACTTTCATTGTCCTCTTGATGGTGGGGTGTGGTCAACAAAATTGACCATCACTTGTAATACAATGTCACTATAGTCAAGAAAACAGTGTGACACATGAAACTTGAAGGTGAGGGTCCACCAGACCCACAGTGCCCACAAATCTCACATTCTACTTGATAAAACAAACTGACAATAAGACGGAGAATACAGCCAATGCATCTAAACCCATATTCAATAAGGGCACCGAGGCAGCATTACTTCACATCCCCTCACTGCCCTGATTTCCCTAATGCCCTAAGAACAAATGCTGGAGTAACATATCAGCCAATTGGTAGCTGTAGTATAAATCGTATTAAAATAAATAGAATTCATGACTAAAATTAAACAGCCCATGGCAAGGCTCTTGTGTACATAAAACCATTGTTCCTTGGCATATTAAAATTGTATTTATCAAACACAAAAGGAGAATAAACACAAATTGCATGACAAAAGCAACTCATTAAGGACAAAAGGGTGGTGTGTAATAAAAAGATTTATTGTGTGACTAAAATGAAAATTAAATTCCTGTTAAAATATTTATGGAGATGTGGCTGAAACATTCTGCTGAGAGATAAATCAGAGTGGCCTTTGGGATTCTGCAGACATAATTCCTCTATTCTTCTGCTGTAAATTTAGAGCTTACAAGATGCTAATGGCATCATGGTTTCCAGGACAGTCTCTGCAGACTACTTTTGCTCAGCAGGTGGTCAGAATTTGCATCTATATTTCAAATATACTTCTCTCTCATTACTGGCTTCTTATTTCTTTGTGATTTATATCTCTATAAAATTCCAGCTAGTGCAATGGGGAATGGATTTCCAAAAGGCAAATTCTGCATAATACGGGCATTCATCTCTTTCTTCCTTCTTTATTTATTTATTTTATTTCATCTCCAGGGAAATGGGGAGAATGATGTGTGGCACTTAAAATAGGGATATACTTTCTTTTCTTAAAATAATGTCACTTGAAAGCTTTCAAAATTAGGATTATTGCTTTAAGTAGTACACTTTCTAGTAAGTGGCACTATTATTTGCATCATTTCCCACATTTAATTGAACTGTGATCTTTATTTTTTATTGAATGCATTGGGGTAACATTGGTTAATAAAATTATATAGGTTTCAGGTGCACAATTCTATATAATACATCACCTGCACACTGTATTGTGTGTACACCATCCCAACTCAAGTCTCCTTCAATCACCCTTTATTCCCCCCTGTACCCTCTTGTCCCCCCACATCTCCCCTTTCCCTCTGATAATCATCATTCTGTTGTCTGTGTCTATGAGTGTGTGTGAGTGTGTGTGTGGCTTTTTTTTTTTTCTTAATCTCTAAACCTTTTTACCCAGCCCCGCAAACCCATCCCCTCTGACAGCGGTCAGTCTGTTCTCTGTACCTATGAGTCTCTTTCTATTTTTGCTTGTTTTGAACTGTGATCTTTAAATAACATATGTACATTAGAAAGTAAACTCATGCCGAAACCGGTTTGGCTCAGTGGATGGAGCGTCGGCCTGCGGACTCAAGGGTCCCAGGTTCGATTCCGGGCAAGGGCATGTACCTTGGTTGCGGGCACATCCCCAGTAGGGGGTGTGCAAGAGGCAGCTGATCGATGTTTCTCTCTCATCGATGTTTCTAACTCTCTATCCCTCTCTCTTCCTCTCTGTAAAAAATCAATAAAATATATTTTAAAAAAAAAAAAAAAAGAAAGTAAACTCATGTGGTAGCTATTAATTTGTAAGAGCCTTAATCATTTAAAATTCAGAAAGTGCATTTTGTAATAAGGCTGAACATAACGGATCTATTTGGTATTCATGCAGGTGTCACAAGCAATTTGAGAGTTGTTATACTGTAATTCTGTGCTACTTAATAGATATTAGGGCGGTAGCAGTTGTGTCACTGTAGATAAGACTCTTTCACAGTCTCCATGTCAAATTCACCTATTACTAGTGTTTAGAATTTAGCTAGAGTAAAATTACACGCCTGTGAAGCCTGACAGGTTCGGGGATTTAGAGACATTTTCCGGGAGCAAGAAAGAGCGGGTTACAGCAAAACAGGGGGGCAGCAGGGAGGTATGTAGACACAGTAGTAGAATATGGCTAAGTTTAAAGTAAGATATGTAAATTTTTAATTTGTATGGCAAATTAAAGAATGTAAATTTATGCATTTCCTATTAGGCCTTCTTTTTTTATTATTACATCCCAGAAGAAAAATGAAAACAGTGAAATATAGGCCAATTTATAGGCCAAATACTAGAATACCAGGTATCGGGATATGTCTCTTAAAAAATTCATTGATAGTTCAAATAATTTTTTTTCTCAGTTAAATTAAAACATTTTGCTGTGTGACTCAAAATATAATTGTTACATTTAATGAACAGTTCTTATGTGTTTAGGTACTCAGAAATTCATTTATTGGATTAACAAAAAACTGAAATCAACAGGCCCAGACAAGAAAGAGAACACATTGGATTATGTAATTAATATATTCAGAGAAGAGGTCTGGTCCCATAACTCAATATCATCTTCAAAGATAAAATTGTACTCTTTCTCTCTCTGTTTCTCAGAACATCAGCTTCCTGGCCCAGTGACTGCCAGCAACGACAATGCTTCCTCATTCACATTCAGCAAGGTAAGTGGTATCTCTTTAGGGACTTTATCTTTATGCAGAAGAGTAAAAAATCTTCACTCTTGGAACCCACAAAAAATGTCCAAAACTGAGTGATGGACCATCTTTAAATCAATATCTTTGTCCAGAAAAAATGGGATGGACAGAGTAGCTTAAGCTAACCAGGGCCAAACTCTGACCCTAAAAATGGATGTCAAATCTATTGGAATAGAGTGACTGGGAAATCCTTGGGGGCCTTGTTAGCCTTGGGAAGGCAGGAAATGGATGCTGGTGAGGTTATGAACAACCTGCACCCTGGGCACCATGCACTTTAAATCCATTTAATAAATTTCATTTATTAAATAAATTCCATTCATTCCTCAGAGTAGGCCTATGTCCTAGACATTGAAGACTCCAAATTCCTGAGATGTAAAAAAAGTTGAAAAACATTTCAAATCTCACTCTGATAGCCCTGACTGGTATAGCTAAGTGGTTAGAGCATCAGCCCGTGCACTAAAGAGTCTCAGGTTTAATTCCCAGTCAAAGGCACGTACCTGGGTTGCAGGTTTGATCCCTGGCCCCAGTCTGGAGAGTGCGGGAAGCAACCAATCGATGTTCCTCTCTCGCTCTCCCCCTTCCATCCCCTTCCTTCTTTCCACTCTCTCTAAAAATCAATGGAAAAATATTCTCAGGTGAGGATTAACAAACAAAAAAAAAACCACAACTCACTCTGATATAAATTATGGAAGAAGGCTCAAAACAGGTTATTTAAAATCCGGATACAATGACTTAATCATCTTATTAATCATGTCCTGATTATGTTACTTTCTGCCAGAAACTTTACAATTGAAATTAGAAATAACATAGAAGACATGGGAATTATTTGTGTATCCATTTAGACGTGGAGCCAGAAAGCAGAGTCCCCCACTTTATTTCTGTGTTTCTAAACAGAGGCTTTTCACATAGGCTTGGAAGGTAAGCCTTAACACTGCCCTGGTTCTCCTCCAATGTAGAGGGGAATAACGTGAAGAGTCCCTGACCACAGCATACACTCTACAAAGGCAGGCTTTTTTCTCCGTACTTTTCTCCTTGTCTACGTAGCTCTAGTTGTAAGAACAGTGCCTGAGCCAACGAAGACACTTGAGAAATGTGCTGAATGAATAAATGAGTGAAAAGACAACAATTAAAAGTCATGGTCTCTCGTGATTCTAGGCAAGGCTGGATGATTGTTGATGGTGGAGAAAGAGGTCATGGAACTGAAATTTTTCAATAGCCTATTTCCTTGTCCAATGGGGGAGGAACAACACTTCAGTCAGTGGGTCTCAACTGAGACCAGCAGGTGCAACCGAGGAAGAACAGGCCAGCTGTGTGTTCTGCAGCCTTGAACTGTTAAGCAAAGCCAGCCATCTGTTCCCCTACATAAGCCAGCAAGAGCATCGCCGCATTTAGAAGCTGGGCTTCATGGAGACATTCAGGACAGCCCCACCTTATGGGAAAGGGTCACCGAGGCATAAGTAATACATACATTTAAAAAATATTCTTAATTAAAAGCGTGTTCTTAATCAGTGTTTTGAACAAAATATTTCCACCTAAATTTGATTGCATGAAACAGCTTTATATTTCAAACCTGATGCTTTGTTTCTTTAGGAGACAGTCTATGACTAAAGAAAAATCAGTTTCGTGGTGATTCATGCTTGGGCAGGTCTCAAGATCTATGGATTCTCCTAGGATGCACTCACCAAAATAAATGGGTTCCAGAAAATCTCTTAGGGGTGTGTAAACCAGTTAAATCTGAGCCCCTTGCCCCTTCCTGAAATAGAGCCACATTTTAAAAGTGTAGTCGGATAGCCACAGATAGTCCACAGTAAACATCTACGTTAATACGCCTCAGTATGGAAATAGAAATATTCACTCTTCAGGGCTCCCTGCCTGTGCTTATGATTATAATTCCTTTCCTTTCAAAATAACTGTTACCCTGAAATGCTGAACTTTATGCTGGTCAGTTACTTTTCTTTTTCTTTATAGTTTTAAAACCCTATGTATACATCTCTAAAACAGCATAATTTATTCTTCGCTATGGTAAATTTTTAATGTTTTGCTTCTTTCCCCGAGACAAGGATATATATATATATATATATACACATATATATATACACATATATATATGCATAAATATGATTCTTCCATGTTATGATATATAGAACTGTATTTCATTTTTATTTTCATTATCTAAGTATTTGTCTGATTTTACCACAATATTCATCCATTATGCTACTGATGGATATTTAGATTTTCCAGTTTGGGGCTCTTACAAATCACAATGCTATGAACATTCTCATATGTATATCCTGATGCAAACATATACAAGTGTCTCTAAGGAATATAATTACTATTAAAGTTGCCAGAACATAAATATTCCTCTTTCCAACTTCAGTGGATGTTGCACATCAGTTTCCCTATAGAACAAATTCTGTGACAGAGGTTTACATGCAAGAAGTTGACTGGAGAGTCCTTGCAAACTCAACACCCATGGGAGGCAAAAAGGAAGCAAGACTGAGCAAAATGAGGCTCCCGTCAACTCCACAGAGATTCCTGAAGCTGTGACAATGTTTCAGAGTCATTGAAAGCTGAGGCAATGGGACTTGGCCATTACACATCCCCATTAAGCAGTCCTTAGATTCAGGCTTCCCCCCCAGAAGGAGTGGCCTTGTGTGAAAGCCTCTTTCCATCTGACAGCAACTCCTGGAAAGGTTTGAGGGCTGAGGACTACCCAGCAGCACCCCTTCCAGAGCTGGGAAAGTAAGTCCTTTAGTCCACGGATCTGGGCCAGCAGCAGAGTGTCCACTAGAGTAGAGAATACTAACTGGCTGCCCAAAGCATCCATCCATTCAAATCTTCACTCTATCTCTTAAAGAACATCAGGGAGGGAAACAGCTTCGTGAGACAAACATCTTAAATCTCCTCTTTGCCTTACACTGTCACCAGAGCCATACAGAGCGAAGATATGCCCCCAAAACTCTCTCTCCTCCAAGTGGAATGAGGAGTTTGTGAAAGAATAAGAGGCACACAGAGTTTAACAAGAGTGACGGAATACTTCTGATATATGGAGAGATGGGGAGGAGTTTTCTCCCCAAACAGAGGGGCTCGGAGACTAAGTAAGGGAATTTACCAAGGGAAGGACCCAAGAAGTACAAATCCCATTGGGTAGGACCTAGTGAGAGCCCACTGCAAGCAAGGTTATCCTAGCACTTCTCTTTCTCTGCTCAGTCATTGCTTACCAAGCCCCTCCCCCTATACTCAAGGGCTAACTTCCAACCACATGAGTCTAGAGCCCTGTCAATCATCAGCTTCCAGCATTTCACCTGTTGCCATCCCAGCAGGAGTGAGGTCTGTTTGTAGCAAATTTTGTTGTGATTTTCCCCTTCACACCTGTCATCTCAAGAAAATGATTTGGGACCTATACACCTTGTCGAGTAATAGCAGGGAAGTCTTGGCATTTGGAAAGAGGGAACTGACCTTAAAAAGTTTTAAAAAGCCTTGCACAGTGAAAGTAATGAATGACACTCCTCTTTATATCATTAATTTATACTTTGGGGCCTTCCAAATTTGGTTTCCTGTCTTACCCTAAACATTACTTTGATGGCAAATGTAAACCTTACTTACTTCTTACAAGGACAAAAAGAATTATGCAACTGCATTGTTGTTGTAACGCTGCAAAAGCAGACAGCTGAGTTGCAGGAGTTTTCAAGTTTGATATTACTGAAATGAATGTATCAAAGTGTCTCTTCCCAATGAATCTGTTAATTAAGGGATGACTGTACCTCTGACACTCCCATAATCTATCCATGAAGCACGCAGGAAACTGATATTGGTTTCCTCGTGTTTTTCCCAATTAAGAGAGAGCAAGTGAGTTCAGATGACTTGTCTAGGGTCACAGAGCAAGTCAGTGGCAAGAAGCTCAGTCTATTAATCCCAGCCAGACAGGATGCACTGAGCATTGCTAGTCAGTTCTGCTCCCTGGATGACCACAGAGAAGACAGAAGTCAGCTGTTTGCTACTGAGATTTTCTCAGGGTGAGACCCACTGACCTGCAGAGGATTGATTGAGCCTTCAGTATTGCCAAGGCCAATGAGGGGAAGCTCTCTAGTAAATTAAACCTTGGCTTATGGTTTCTCCTTCAGTTCTCAGCAACATCATGGAATGAATCAGGAAGACATATTCTCAAATACAGTATGTGACTAGCACAAATATTTTATTAGCCCATATTTCATTCCATTTCCACAACCAAGAAGTGGGCTAAAAATCATGGCCATAATGTATTTCATAAATCATGAAAATGCCTTGATCTGCATGTGTATATCTCTGAAGGCTTTACAGGCCTTGTTCAAAACTGATCCACTCCAGAACTCCAGAAGTGGAGTGTTTTGTCATCCATTTGAAATTAATGAATAGGCCCAAGTGTGTTGTAAACAATTCTATCAATATGGAAGAATTCAGAATAAAAAGAGAAAGGTCCATCCTCACTTCTCCATGATTATACCCTTAAGATGTAACTACCTTAATCAAGGTGATGAACATCATTTCAGATTTTTTGCCATAAATTTTCATAATAGCCCAGCTGTAGTGGCTCACTGGTTGAGCATTGACCTATGAACCAGGAGGTCATGGTTTGATTCCTGGTCAGGGTATATGCCCGGTTTGTGGGCTCAATCCCTAGTCGGGGTGCGGGGGGTGCAGGAGGCAGCCGATCAATGATTCTCTCTCATTGATGTTTCTACTTCTCTCTCCCTCTCTCTTCCTCTCTGAAATCAATAAAAATATATTAGAAAATAAACAATAAAATGAAATAAATTTTCATAATAAATGTGTGTATGTATATGTATACTATATAAAAATGAGACTTATATACTGACTTCTCAGTAACTTCTTCCTGCAGACGTCCTCATTCTCATACAAAGGAACTCTATCCTTGCGCTCAGATAAAAAAAATTTTAAGTCATCATGACTTTTCTCATAACCAACTCTTCCATCATCAAATCTTATTGATTCTACCTTCAATATATGTCCAGGAATCATCCCCATGCCATCACTGGGTGCAAGCTACCATTGAGGCTTATCTGGATTACTGCAGTAGTCAGACAAATGCTATTCAGCTACCTCTTTGACACCCTTCAGTCAGTTCTCGGAATAGCAACATGAGAGATTCAGTGATAACATAAAGCAGAGCCTGTCACTCCTTTTTGCTCACACCTCACTCAAAGTAAAAGCCAGAGAGCCCTAATCCTGAGCTACAAAATACTACCCGGCACGCCCTCATCTCCCGCCCTCTCCCCCCCCCCCCCCCCACCCTATCCTAGTCTCAACACAACAGGCACAATCCAGTCTGACAGCCTTTGCCCTTGCTCTTCCCTCTTCCCAGAATACCTCCTAGTTTATACTTACAAGTCGCTGTCACAAGAAAGCCTTTTCTGGCCACAGCATCCAAACTGTCAATGTCTGCCGTGGGTCACAGCTCATTCCACAGTTCGTTTTATTTCTCCTTAGCACATTTCACTATCTAACACACAGGATGTGGCAAAAGTAGGCTCACAGTTGTGAGATACAAAACACAGTTTGTTCTTGTATTATTATGTATTAATTATTGTATTATTTTCCATATGAACAATTGCCATCTTACTTTTGCCCTGCTCTGCATAGCTTTGTTTTCATTTACTTAGTTTATCAGATCTCCCTCAGGAGGATGTAAGATATGAGAGCAGGACTTATTTTTTTTTCCACTATTTTAGCTTCAGTTCCTAGAGCTACATTAAACTTTTGAATGAATATAATAAATAAACCAGATTTTTTACTTGATTATTTCATAGCTGTCTTTCCATTGTCATTTATATAGAAATGTCTATGGTTGCATTCATGGGCATACTACTTTTATTTAATCATATTCATATTTATGAATTTTTTCCAACTTTTATATTAGGAAAAATAATAATTATCTTTTTACATGTATTTTTCTGTCATGTATATGCTCTTTATTCATATTTTATAGAGAAAGAAGTGAAACCCAAAGATACCATGAGGGTTGCTTAGAATTAGGAAGAAAATGACAGTCTGCACTGTGGTTTCAGACCCTAGCCCAGCATCTGTTTCCTTATTTAGCGTTGCATTTCACCAGTTATGTCTGTTTTGAGGGTTTCTAATTCCACACTCTCACCAATTTTATTTTTAAAACAATCATTGAAGCCTTTATTGATGACTAGTAGCAAAAAAAGATTGCAAGACTGGTCAGAAGCAAAGGGAAAGGGAAAGATCAACAATAAAGCCAGTAATGGCAAGCAAGAAGAAGGAGAGGGAACTGATAAAAAATAGGATTCATAACTTAGGAAAGAATAAGAAGTGGTTAAGAATTCATATAAATCTGGCAGTACAATGAGTGGCAGACAAGGATAGGTTGGACACAGAGAGCAAGTGGCTCTAGAAAATTTGAAAGTAAGCACATGAGAAAATGACTCTGAGAAGAGGAATGGAGCTGGACACTATGGAAAATTGAATTAAGAGGCTTTGCATGCCTAACAGGAATATCGTTGTGAAAGTGTGAGCATCCATAGTTAATTAGGTGTTACAAGGAAAGCCCAATGATTAAGCTATGTTTGTGTCTACAAAGATACACTGTGGTTAACGAGTAGCATTAACTATTTGAATGTCTGGAATTTTCATTCTCATTTAAACTGAGTATGAAAGAGGAAAAGAATAAGGCTCAGCTCTTCTGTGGTCTGTAATTGAGAAGCCTATCTGTGGTAGATAATACCACTGTTCTCAATTCTTCATGCCCATCTGAATCCTGCTTTAGAATTACTTATCCACATCCTTTACTATTTGTCTTTGAAGTTTCTCCCATTACCGCAAGCATCTCCCTCTCACTCCCCACTGTTAGGCTTGGCTATATGACTTGCTTTTGTCCAATGTAAAGTGTGAGGATGGGATAGTATGCCAGTTCTGGGACAAGGTCTTCAGAGATATCATGCATACCTGCTCGTGTGCTTATATATTTTTGATCACCATGAGAAAAGCCGGTCCCAGGGAGCTTCTGATCTTTCATCACAGGCCCCAGAATGAGACACACGGGGTACACCTGAAACTGACAAGCCTGGAGTCAAGTCAAGCTCATCTGCTGCACTGACAACCAAATAGCAAGAAAAATAAATCCATGAATTTGGGGATGGATATTATAAAGCATTATTGCTGCAATAGCTAACGTATACACTGTCCAAAGGATTGCTCTGGCTCTCACTCCCTTTACCTATAGAATAGTATAGCCCTAATGATATGCAACTGACTTCATGTCTCAGTTCTAAAACTTTACATCTATGTGACTGTGGGCAAATTATTTAAACTTTCTGAGTTTCACCCTCTTTATTTGTAAACTAGGGGTAGTAGCGTTATGAGAACTAAAGGAAATGATGAACAAAAAGCACATAGTAAATCTTTAATAAACATTAACTGCTTTATGGCTAGTATTATTATTACTATTATTCCCACAACTATTCAGACTTCCATCAGCCAAAAAATATTCCCTCCTCATCCATATTTTAGTAAATTTGGACTTTCTGGAAAGCATGGCTCACATCAGCTTGCTTGCCCTAATCTTACCCCATTACAAAAGTCCTCTCAGATTCTAGACTTGGAAGCAACATCAGCAGGCATCTCCTAACAAACTCTTGCCAACTTCCACAGGTAGAAAAGGAAGGGATTCAGACAGAGAGAAAGAATAGCCTTAACTCAGTTTTAAATCTAAGTGCTATGTGTTTTCAAATATTTAACTCTGTCTGCACTCAAATCCCAGGTTTCCAATTACCCCTGAGACCCTGGCATACTGAGATATACTTTAGGGAGTTTCTAGGACTTCTATGAAATCTATTCCCAACTGATCCAACTCAGTTCACATTCACACATGGACAAAGCTTTATGCAAGATGAAGGGTTTTCAGTGGATAAACTAATTTCTGAGAAAGTTTCTTTTATCCACACAGCAAAATGTTAAATGATGAAGTGACTACAAACATCATAAAAGGCAAAGCCCACAAGTGCAGAGTAAAATCCAGAGTATTGGGAGGTCAGTCTTCTAGATGGAGCTGTAAATCTCCCAACTCTGATCAGAGTCATTTTTACTATCATAATGCCTTCCACATAGAGAGTTATTAGTAGTACTCTTTATACTCCTTGAACTAGAGGTCAGGCCTCCTAGGAGGAAGAGGAAAATCCACTGAAAGATATTTAGGGGGCCCTTGAGTCCCAAGGTCATATAACTCCATTGAATTCTTAGATGAGCATTTAGAGAGAAGACTTCTTTATCTGTTTGACATCTCCAACTATAAAGAAAATGCCAGAGAAAGATAATTCACATAAGTGTCACAAATTGCTTTTATAAAAATATCTACCCCACAGAGAATCCTTAGAGAACAATAAGAGATGGAAGACATTTGACTTTTGGTTGCATTATTTTGCATTTTAAAATTTAACACCTATCTCAGTGCCAAGCTCTAAAATAGTGTTTCTCAATCTTTTATCATTATTATCCCTTTTTCTTCTAGATTTTATTACCTGCACACCTCCTCTCCTCCAAAATATTAACTCTACAGATATTATATATACACTGCTTCTATATCTGTGCTGTATTTTAAAATAGTAAATTGTTCTCCCTCTATCCCAAGAACAAATATTTGTCCCCCTAAGGGTTGATATCACACCCATTCCAAATGCATGTTCTAAACAGAGCATAATGTATGATTCACATATTTAAGCCAAATCAAGTAATAATTGTAGTTCAGTCTGAAATATACACTTTATATTACTCCATAATTCACAAGAATCAATTTCTGAATCTTTTTATGTCCATTTATTTATAGAATAACAATCGATATCCTTTCCATTACTTACTAATGACATTTTTGGAAGACTCTAGCATAAGAATTAAAATCTCATCTCTAAAATGAGATCAACAACCAAAGGACTTGTATGCATGCCTAACCAATGGACACAGACAACAGGGAGGTGAGGGCATGAGTGGGGGGCCAGGGTGGGGAGCAATGGGGAGATAAGGATACATATGTAATACCTTAATCAATAAAGAATTAAATAAATAAATAAATAAAATGAGATCAGTAATCTTGGGATCATATGTGGTGATATTTACCAATTCGGCATAATTCAGTAATTTTCTAGAATGATGAAAGGTGGGGGGACACTGAATGACTTAGATACTTCATTAATTAGGTAATTTTATTTATCTTTATGAAACTTTTATTAACCCTCAAGATCTAGAGACATCTGTCAGTCTGAAAGAAACCAAAAATTTATTCATCTACCTGATAGCACCAACCATCCTATCTAATAAAAGAGTAATAAGCAAATTGACCATCACTCCAACACACAAGATGGCTGCCCCATGTGGTCAAAGATGGCTGCCCCCATGTGGACACAAGATGGCCACCACAAGATGGCCAGCAGGGGAGGGCAGTTGGGAGGGATCAGGCTTGCAGGCGAGGGCAGTTGTGGGCGATCAGGCCAGCAGGGGAGGGCAGTTGGGAGAGAGCAGGCCTGCAAGGGAGGGCAGTTGTGGTTGATCAGGCCAGTAGGGGAGGGCAGTTGGGAGGGACCAGGCCTGCAAGGGAGGGCAGTTGGGGGCGATCAAGCCTGCAGGGGAGGGCAGTTAGGGGTGACCAGGCCAGCAGAGGAGGGAAGTTGGGGGCTACAAGGCCTGCAGGGAAGGGCAGTTGGGGGGGGACCCAGACCTGCAGGGGAGAGCAGTTGTGGGGGACCAGTCCTGCAGGGGAGGGCAATTAGGGGTGACAAGGCCTCCAGGGAGGGCAGTTAGGGGTGACCAGGCCTGCAGAGGAGGGCAGTTAGGGGTGACCAGGCCTGCAGGGGAGGGCAGTTAAGGGTGACCAGGCCTGCAGGGGAGGGCAGTTAGATATCAATCAGGCTGGGAAGGGAGTGGATAGGGGGTTATCAGGCTGGCAGGCAGAAGCGGTTAGGGGCAATCAGGAAGGCAGGCAGGCGAGCAGTTGGGAGCCAGCAGTCCTGGATTGTGAGAGGGATGTCCGACTGCCCGTTTAGGCCCGATCCCACCAGGCAGTTGGACATCCCTCGAGAGGTCCCAGATCGGAGAGGGTGCAGGCTGGGCTGAGGGACACACACCCCCATGCACGAATTTCATGCACCGGGCCTCTAGTTCCATATAAAAAGCTGTCTCTACCCATTGTGTATAGAGACAGTAAGTGGTAAATGCAGGTGCCTGGTACAGGTTCCTTATTTTCCTTATAGAAGTGAGAAGAGCCTTAATTTTCTCATCACCTCAAAGGAAAGGCATACACATTTATCGACTGAAGCATAGTCTTCTACAACTTTGAATCTCAAACAAATAAAAATAATAAGAAGAAACATATGACATTTATTCACCCCCATGAGTGATCCAAAGCTTACTGTTGCAGGTATAAGATGACACTGGGAGAATTGTTCTCTAACTTTCTGGAATAAGTCTAACCTTTCACTACTTTACAAGACAAGCATTATCTCTTTTTAATTTCAGTAGCCCACTCTTTCTTTCCAGCACATTTTTTGTCAAGTTTTCCTGTGCTGTTTTCTACTTCTCCAAACCAAGAAATTCTAAAAGCACCAGAAATTTCATAAAAGATGAGTTGATCAGTTATTTTGATAAGTCTCAGGAGAAATTCCCAGAGCTGTGTGTACAATATAGTAGCCACTAAACACTTGAGGTTATTTAAATTTAAAAGTATCACTTTGGATAGATAGAATTTATTTTTTTAAATGAGGAAGTATTTATTTCAGTTCAATTTAGTGGGGTTTTTTTTTCTTTATTGATTAAGGTATTACATATGTGTCCTTATTCCCCCATTGCCCCCTCAACCCCCGCTCATAGATAGAAAATTTTAAAATTCTCACCCGAGGATATGTTTTTATTGATTTTTAGGGAAAGAGGCATGGAGAGAGAGAGAGTGAGGAGGGAGGGGAGAGAGCGAGAGAGAGAGAGAGAGAGAGAGAGAGAGAGAGAGAGATTGATGTGAGACAAATATCAATTAGTTGCCTCCCATAGGCACCCCAACTGGGGATCAAAACTGCAACCTACGTATGTGCTCTGACCAGGAATCAAACCTGCAACCTTTTGGTGTATAGGACAATGTTCCAACCAACTGAATCACCTGGCCAGTACTAGATAGACATTTTCATCATCACAGAAAGTTAAAATGGATAGCGCTGTACTAAGATGCTCATGACCCATAAGAAGCAGTATCAAGAAGTCCTCAGAGGTAAAGATTGGCTTGTGAGAATAGGGTCTACCATTGCCAAGATGAAATATCTAGAATAAATGTATATGAGGTCAACACAGTACGTGGTACATGGTATTTCTCAATCAATATAGCTGCTGTGTCAGAGCTTCCTGAGCTGTGAAGATTAATAAACCTTCAACCTTTGCTGCTTCTCACCCTTTTGTTATTCACTTTCCTTGGCTCATTTTTGTTATTGTCTAAAGTTTTACATATGTCTCCTTTTCCCCCAATTGAACCCCCCTGCCCCAGCCATTCCCACCCTGGGCAAGCTCCCACCACCCCAGTGTCTGGGGAGAAATTAAGGAAACAAATAATACTGCTTAGGTTTCTGTTACAGGAAAAACCCTGAAATAATATTATACATATGAGTGTTTTTCAAAACATAATGCTCTAAAGGAGCACTGCTTATAATGTGTCCCATGGATACTTAAAGGTGTCAATGTTTTAAGTAGGCTAAAGATCCTAGTAATAAATTAGGGACAATCTAGGTTAAACAAATATAGGAGGGTAATAATTTTGAGATGTGATTCAGTGTCTTTTCCTCCAGACAGTAGGCTGCATGCCTCCCACTCCTGTACTGCTCCAATTAAAGCCACTGTTCTTTTCTGTGTGGAGTGCCTTAGGAAGGGATGTGAAAAAGAGAGAAAATAGCTGGCATCCTAGAGCTGGTTTCCAAAAATCTAAGTCCTTAGAGGAAAGACAGGACTGGAGGCAGAAACAAATGATTTGGGAGAAATACTAGTAGCGAAAGCACTGCCTACAGTCTTCCCTTCAACCCACTCAAGAAAGATGATTTTCTAGACTACGGGAAGGAGAGGGGGAGAAATTGGTAAGAGCATGGACATTGGTGTTTTCTGGAAAGAGGGGCTCTGAGCCTCACTCTGGCAGGGGCAATTCCCGGAGATGAAATACCTGTGTAGTTTGCTTAGTAAGTCTCTGCAGAGGGCTGCCTAGGTAGCCTCACAGAGAGCTCTCTGTTCCAGCAAAATCACAGGAGCCACACTTAGCCTAGAAGCAAAAGAGGGAGCATGGGACCCAAAGGGGCCAAGCAGACAGGAATAAACATTGGTCTGCCTTCACTGAACATGCAGGGCCAGACAGAACGAAGGACATGTCAGAGGACACTTTGCATGCACAGTTTTCTAATAGGGCACAGAGCCTGACCTTCAGGGCAAAGGAACTCTCAAGCACAGCAGAGCCCCTGCTGGCTGTCACTGTCTTGGAAGGGCTTGGGAAAACATCACCTGCTGTGAACTGGAGGGAAGAGATATTCTGCAGCTGAATTTTCTCAACATTGCATGGAGACTCGTGTTGGGCAGGCACAGCTGGACACAGCATGGACCATGATCCAGGAGAGAGATCTGCTCTTGCTGCTAAGCCTTAGGTAGGACTCTCATGTGAGCAGCCGTGCACTGTGGGTGCGGGTTGATTAGAGAAGAATCATGCCAATGCTGGGAGCTCTGTTTCCTTGGAACACATTCTCAGAAATGCTTCTTCTATCAAATGGTTTTCTCCGATCAACTAACTTAAATCAAGTTATTGCTGGAACACAGTTTTAAGTGGACTTGAGGCAAAAAAAACCACAAAAACAGGAGTGATTTTGGAACATGGGTCACTACAATGGGTATGGACCACATAGACCAGGATATCAGTTCAGTACTAATCAGTAAGAGCAAGCTTGATGCCTCTTAGATCCCATGCATGTGCCCCAAATGAGGTTGGAACAGAAGAATAGGACAAAAAAAATGGGGCAGGGGAGGTAGTACAAATTGTATCAAAAGTCTAGGGAATGACGTTCTGAGGCAATTAGAATCATAAAGATTTTTAAAAATACATTGTTATTGATTTCAGAGAGGAAGGGACAGGAAGAGAGAGATAGAAACATCTATGATGAGAGAGAATCATTGATTGGCTGCCTCCTGCACACCCCACACTCAGGATCTAGCCTGCAAGCAGGGCATGTGCCCTGACCACAGAATCGAACCCTGACCTCCTGTCTCATAGGTCAATATTCAACCACTGAGCCATTCTGGCCAGGTGCATCAAAAAGATTTTGACATATACCTGTGCTCTGACCAACAAGTTGAAAAATAGAGCTAAATTTTAATTTTAAAAATAATTACATACTTAAGTATATAAATAAGAAAAATCAATCCATGCCCAAAGAAGTCATTACATAATAGAATATTATTAACACCTAAGCCATTTAAAATGTTTAAGAAAGATATTAAAATAACTGGAAATTATTTGTTATATTAAAAGTTTTAATTAGATTAATTATATGCATAGTATGACCACAAGTATATAAAATTACTATATATATGAAAAAATATATTGGAAAATTAATAATAGCTATCACTAGACAGGGCTAGTGTTTTAATCTTTCTAGTTTTCTAAATGTTCCTAATTTCCTATAATAATTATGCATTATTTTTATAATGTGTAAATGAACTTTACTTGAAACACTATCTGCACCCTTAATGGTTTTAGAATTAAGACATTAATTAAGCAAAACTTAACTAGGTCTGATGTGATTAAAATTTAATTTTGAATAATGATCCATTTACTCTCCAGGTTATATAATATTAATTACATTCAATTCATTCACTTTTTTAATTATTTAGCAATCCATTTCTCACTTTTTCTTTCGTTCAGCTATTTATTTCTAAAGAATGCATCATGACAGTGGTCAGCAAACGGTATAGTCTAAGGATCAAACCCAACATACCACCTACTTTTTTATGGCATGCTAGCCAAGAATGGTTTTTAAATTTTTATAGTTGGGAAAAAAAAGAAAAAGTTGTGATACATGAAAATTATATGATACAATGAGGTATCACTCACATGTGTCTGAATGGTCATCATCAATAAATGAACAAACAGCAAATGTTGGTGAAGATATGGAGAAAAAGCAACCCTTGTTCACTGTTGGTGGGAATGCAGATTGGTGCAGCCATTATAGAAAGCAGTATGGAGTTACTTCAAAAGTTAAAAATGGAACTGTCTTAAGACATAGCAATTCCACTTCTGGGAATATATTTGAAGAAACACAAAACACTGATTTGAAAAAATATATGCAACCCTATGTTCATTGCAGCATTATTTACAATAGCCAAGATTTAGAAGTGCCCATCAGTACAAGTGCCCATCGTACATGAGTAGGTAAGAAAACTGTGCTACGTGTACACAATAGAATGATGCACTATTACTTGGCCATAAAAAAAAAGAAAGAAGTCTTACTTTTTGTGACAGCATGGATTGACCTAGAGAGTATTATGCTAAGTGAAATAAGCCAGTCAGAGAAAGAGAATACCACATGATCTCACTTATATGTGGAATCTAATGAACAAAATGAACTAACAAGCGCAATAGAGACAGACTTATAGAGAACAGACTGGCAGCTGTCAGAGGTGAGGGATTCTGGGGGACTGGGTGAAAAAGGTGAAGGCATTAAGCAAAAAATAAAACAAACTCATAGAGATGAAATTACCAGAGGGAAAGGGGAGGTAGAAGAGGATAAAGGGGGATAAATGGTTATGGAAGGAGATTTGACTTGGGGTGTGAACACACAATACAATTTACAGATGATGTATTATAGATTTTTACACCTGAAACATATGTAATGTTATTAACAAATGATACCCTAATAATTTCAATTAAAAATAAAACTTAAGTAGATTTTTTAAAAGAAAAGAAAATTATATTAAATTTATGTTGCCTCTCTAGCTCCCAATTTTCTCATCTCCAAAAGGAAGAGGTTGGTCAAAAAAAAAAACACATTTTTCTCTCTCTTTTTTAAAATATATTTTTATTGATTTCAGAGAGGAGGAGAGATGGAGAGAGATATATAAACATCAATGATAAGAGGGAATCATTGATCAGCTGCCTTCTGCATGCTCCACACTGGGGATCAATCCCACAATCTGGGCATGTGCCCTGAAAGGAAATCAAATCATGACCTCTGGGTTCATAGGTGAATGCTCAACCACTGAGCCATGCCAATGGGCTTTTCCTCTCTCTTTATTGCAGTTTCAGAGACCATGAGCGCAGCACGTAGACAGCAGGAGTTAGCTCTGGGGTTTGCTGCACTGCCAGTAGTCATGGCTCCCATGGCCATCTCAAGGGAAGTAAAATACTATATCATTAATTCTAAACTCCACCCCTGAAATCATTTACCTAGTGATCTGATACAACTGAAACATCCCTGGTTTGCTGTACCAAATAAATCAAATTAAAAGCATAATTGAAGGTACATTTGTAATTTTTAGACATCGTGCCCCAAACCTTAATGAACTCACCTGGAACTGCTTCCTACCATAACTACATGTATATTAATTTCAGAGCTTTAAGTATCTAGAAACAGACCAGGCCAATGATATGTAAGGCAAATTCCCAACTCTTAAACATTTAGAATAATTAATGAGAATTTTCTAGTGCCTCCAGCTGCCTAATATATTACAATGTTTTTCAATGTGTTTGTTTAATGACGCAAAGAGAAGTTTTAACACAAGAGTTTATGATAGTTTTCATAGCTTCTTTCTAATTGTGCTAGTGGCCTGGTGCACGAATTCGTGCACATTGAAAAAAATTAATTAGAAGAAATATGTTAATATCGCTATTCGCCCTTTCTCTATAATAGAAGTGTCAGCCAAATTCACAATCAACAATGACAGATGGAAACACACACATGCGATTGGCGCCAGCGAGAGCTTTATGTGTATCATGCACGGGCGCGAGTCAACTTAGCCTTTTATATAGAGAGAAAAAACTTACTTAATTAAACTTGCTTTCTGATTTAGCTAAAATTTTTCCAGCCCAGTGAAGCACCCCAACTTCTCTTTCATGTAATTGTCAGCAACACAACAGTAAATATCGCCACAAAACAGATTATTCTTGTAGATCATGCAGGGAGAACAAAGGGTGAAATATTTAACTGCAGCAGTGTTTGACTATATTCTGCACAGTGAGAAAACCTGAAGTCATTTTCAAGGTCCACCATTTCCTACTTCTTTTCAGTCAGGTCAAGTTTCTAAATCTCTGTTTTCTGACTAATGAAAAGAAAATAGGATTCCACTGAGTCTCTTATCTACCTATTCCAGGACTTCTGTGAGGATCAAATGAGATGAGGCACAGGAAAACACTTCACAGACATTTGGTTACAGTGTAAATGTTTCCACCTGGGTATAAAACAAGTCGTGTTCCTGGGCTGCAGAAACTGCAAGGAGGCTAGTCACTAGGGAGAGGAAGCCGGGTGTTGCTGCGTAATGTCATTACCCAGTGCCCACAGCGACCATTTCCTGGCTGGCCATGGGGTCTCGGCAGCATCAGCTGCAATTTGGTGGGGTGTGGTGGGGCCTGTGTTTCACTTGGGGGAAGCCAAGTGTTGCTTTGTCGGCCAGGTCCGTGCCGCCCTTTCTCTGTAAATGACAAGTGTGTGTCATGGCAGCTTCTGCATTGAGCGTCTGCCCCCTGGTGGTCAGTGTGCATCATAGCGACTGGCCAGACAGTGGGAAGGACACTTAGCATATTAGCCTTTTATATATATAGATTATCTATAATAGCACATTGGAGCAATGATCAAAGAAAATCTTGGATGACAAAATTCAATGCTAAAAGGAATTGGATAAGCTCTTGCTGGATACAAGCTAACACAATTGTTTATTAGAGATATATGTGGAAATAAGCATTTAGGTCAAATTATAAACCATACAGGTCAGTTTAGTAGGGGTTCTTAGTGATCAAAAGACAAAATTTCCATGGACAGCAAGCTGAATATGTGTCAACACTTAAAGGGTTAGGTTTGGGGTTAGGATTGGGGTTAGGGTTGGGGTTAGGAGTTACGGTTAGAGTTAAATTTATAATAGGGAGGGGAATATAATGGGGTCCCCTCCAGGGCCAGCTTCAAGGGTATGAGACAGTGCAGTCATGCAGGGCCAGCATTTGCAAGCAGAGCAAGGCCCTAGCTTCGTTTACTGTCCTGTTGCCCTGTTGATACTCTCCTGAAATGCTTAATAATTTTTGGTCAAAGTGCCTTGCATTTTAATTTTGCACTGGGTCCCACTAATCATGTAACCTTACTCGCACTCTGAAAAAGCACCATAAAGAAAACATTAAATATGAACAACGTGGCCCAGGAAATATTGATTTAAATAGAAGGTGGAGAAGAATGTAGGTGCAGTTCTCTCTGTTCAAGAGCCACTTCACAGTTGCGTTGCATGTCAATTGCTCACAGCACACCATACTGATCTCTGTACTACCTTCCTCTTAACCTTGCATCTGTGCCTGTCAGTAATGTTAAAACACTGTTAAATAAACTCAAAATGCTTAACTCAGCTTAAAAATCAAGATCACAGAAATTGTATTTAAATCTGTATAATTTCCTGCACACTCTAACCCAAAATGCCCATCTTTTTTGAGAGCTTCACATAATGGGGATGGAGGAAGTGGGAAGACTAAGTCAGTGAAAGACTCATCAGGTTCCGATCTTTCCATCATCCAGCATTTTATTTTATGTAGATATTCATGGACAATGATTGGAAATTACCATAAAATTAAAAACTAATGATTAATCAGGTAAAACAGTTAATCTAATTAGTTACATGGCTAACTGGTCTAGTCTGCACAATAGGAAGATCACCTAAGCATATGAAGAAAGCATACTGGAAAAGGTAACATTTTTTTAATCACTTAAAGAGAAATGATGATTCAACGCAGCACAATTGACTACAAAAATAGAATTCTGGTTGGCACGGTCTCTTTAATCATAAATAAAACCAAGGTTTTGGGGGGGATGGGAGTGGACAACAGGGAATGAGGACATTAACAAAGATGGCCATGTTTTACTTTTCCTAAAACTCAGCCTCATGATTTACCAAATAGGATCAATCAAGCGTTGATCAATCAAACAATATATCTAATATTTGGCAGAAAATAGCAAAATGTAAATCACTTCAAGTATATCTACATCTCACCCATCTTTTTACAGATAATTTATAGGTATAATGAATTATCCATTACCCTATAAAAGCAAAGAGAACATTTTTTATTAATAAGAAATCTTAATTCTTTGAATTAAGATTTTAAAAAAAGATTAAAGTATAGTTGATGTACAATATTGTATTAGTCTCAGGTGTACAACAAAGTGATTTGACATTTATGTACCTTAAAATGTGATCACCATGACAAGTCTATTAAACCATCTATCACCATGCAAAGTTATTATGATATCATTGACTATATTCTCTGTGTTGTCCCTCATGTTCATTGTAGCATTATTGGTAATAGCCAAGATGTGGAAGCAACTAAAGTGTCCATCAATAGATAAATGGATAAAAAATATGTGGTACATATAATAGAATATTACTCAGTCATAAGAAAGAATAAAATCTTGCCATTTGTGACAACATGGATGTACCCAGAGGATATTACACTAAGTGAAATAAGTCAGACAAAGACTGTATGATCTCAGCTATATGAGGAATCTAAAAAAAAAAACACAAACCCAAATGAACAAAATAAAACAGACTCAGAATTATGTTTTTAATATGACTGCAGAAACTGATATTCTACAGTTAACGTAAAATGTCCTATGCTTTCCACTTATAATGGAAAATACAAGAGTTAATAGGCAATATTACCTTTCATCTAATTAATATTGATAGGTAATTGATTATTAGTTAGAACTATGTCAAAAAATTCCCAGAGAGCTAATAACTTTCTAATACCAGGTAATTTAGACATCCCTGTAGTCTGATATAATACGGGGTAAAATAGAATAATAGGATTTAGCAACTGGTTGTGACCTTAGCAATCACCTTATGCAGTTAACTCAAGAAATGAATGGGAAACAATTATGATCCAAATATGTTAAGTGACCAGGTCATGTTTATGCAGGTAATTAGCAGCAAAGATTAAATCTAAACCTTGGGTATTTTCATTATAATTCTAATCTCTTCTCCATTGCATGTGCTGGCAATCCTCCAGAGACCACAACAAATAAAAATTTACATATTCAAACTCTGTTTTGATGGAAAAAGAAATTCATTCTAATATTAAGTGAAAAAAATGGAATAAAAGTATTAATACACAGTGTAATCACAACAAAAAAAAGAATTATGTATAATGATAATAGTAATCCTCTCTAGATGAGGGGATTAGAGATAGTATTACTATCTTCTTTATAATTTCCTGTATTTCTATAATTTATAATCATAACAATTAT
Organism: Cnephaeus nilssonii; assembly: GCF_951640355.1. Taxonomy (NCBI): domain Eukaryota; kingdom Metazoa; phylum Chordata; class Mammalia; order Chiroptera; family Vespertilionidae; genus Cnephaeus; species Cnephaeus nilssonii. Next base: position 11,118,088 of record NC_137084.1, on the reverse strand, counting down.
ACACATAAAGGGTACCTAATTATTATTTATAGGAAAAGATAATTATTCTATTTACAGTATATTATAGAGATGGTAGTCTACACTATGTCATTCTATAAATAAAATACATATTACATATAATTTAATATGTAATTATAAGATACATATTACATATAGTTGACTATAGTATACTTTCATTTATTATAGAAAACCTTTATCAGTATTTTCTAAAACATTATTTAACACAAGTCCATTAGGATGATCCTCATAAAAAGAGGTTGGTGAAGAAATCAGCTTTGGAATTCTACGTACTCTTATTTCCAATTTAATGATTCACAATTTACACTAGCGTGTTAATAGTTTAAAGACATGCTACTGTAAAACAAAACAAAAAACCCTTAAGTTTCTTTAAGTCACTATTTTCCTGACTTATCTGACCACAGCACTGTTATGAGGCACATGGTATACATACTAAATAAGGTTTCATAGAACACAGTTGTAAAACCTCAAGTATCTTTAAAGTACTAAATCATCCACTCAGAGGAAGGTCAATAATATAAGGCTCTTAACTGAGTATAGCCTGAAAATATTTTATGGTACATTTATAAAATGAACTGTAGATTTGAAATGTATAAATATTTGGTTCCTTTATAATCTTTTAGTATGTGATGAAATAAGTAATGAGAAGTGATTTCTATGAGTTAACATTGTAAATTTTCACTCATTGATTTTAATGTTCATGATGATTAATTTTAATTTTGCTCTGCCCCAAGCTTTCTTACAGAAGATCAATAATATTATAATTAAGAACATCAATTTAAGCAAGGCCAGCACCATATCACTTTCTCCTTTTTATCTTGGTCTGGACTCTAGTGTTTCAAATGGGATTGGTTCAATGACTTTATTTTCATACCCATGGCATCAAACCAGCCTATGGACTTCAGAATTCCAGAACTTGAAACATCACTCAAATATGTAGATCCCCTTCATTTATCTTCCTTCTAAAAACTCATCCCATATTTATACTATTTCTACTCAATATTCTCATTTACCTCAACTGCAGAAATTTCTTAGCCTCTTTATGACTTGGTTCTTTCATCTTCTCATCTATAAAATAGGAATCAGAATGGTACCTAACATTCTCCTTTTATGCACAGGTGCAATGAGAAACTACATGATATATGCTTAGAACAGTGCCTGAAACATAATATGCACTCAGTGAGTATTAGGTATTCACCCACTGTACATTCATCCCTATACATGTTTTCTACACATATAATTTCTCTCTCCCTCGATTCCTGTCACTTGGAACACTGTCTTCTCTCAGTTATGCAACAAGAAAATTATGGTACCATCTTCACTTTGTTTTACTTCTATCTTCTCAACTTCCTACATATACACAATATTCAAAATTCACCTTCATCATTCCCACACTACACACACACACACACACTTATCCCATACAATATGCTTATTATGCAATCCATTTAAAAATCCTTTGAGTTCTTCCTTTGAAATCACTGTTAAATCTATCCCTCTAATAATCAAAACCCATTCCCTGCTCTTGCCGGTTTGCCTCAGTGGATAGAGCGTCGGCCTGCAGATTGAAGGGTCCCAGGTCCCCAGTGGGGGGGGTGCAGAAGGCAGCCAATAAGTGATTCTCTCTCATCATTGATGTTTCTCTCTCTCTTTCCTTCTATCTTCCCCACGGGAATCGATAAAAATTAAAAAAAATAAGTTAAAAACATTCCCTTACACCTGGAATAATATAATAGCAGAGTGCTTGGTCTCCGTACTTGAAAATGATTTCTCCCCCAATGTATCCTGTAAATAATATTTTCTAAAATTTAATTTGATCCAGTCAGTTCTCAGCTCACGAGCTATTGCTAGCTTCCTATTTCTTACAGGATAAAATCTGAACTCTAAAGACCATTGCAAGCATTCTATAAATAGGCCAAGAGTTCTATAAAACACTCCCCAAATGAAATCTCCACTCCAACTTTCACTTATGCTATGCCACTGGTGTGAAATAAACAGATCCCTCCTCTTTGGCTTTCCAAATGGGGCTGACCTGTCTTAAAGACTCAGGTCAAATCACGTTTCTTTATGAATCCTCCCTGGATACTTTCATTCTGATGCAAACCTTTGACCATCTTCTGCATCTCTGGCAATTCCTTTAAATGACTTATTTAATACTAGAGACCCGGTGCACAAAATTCGTGCAATGGAGGGGGGGCCCTCAGCCGGGCCTCCGCCCTCTTGCAGTCTGGGACCCCTCGCTCCTTACGGCGCACCTGCTCGCTGCTCCTTACAGCTTGGCTTGCTGCTCATTAGCGCTGCCTTGGAGGTGGGAGAGGCTCCCACCACTGTCGCTGTGCTTGCCAGCAGTGAGCCCGGCTTCTGGCTGAGCAGCGCTCCCCCAGTGGGAGCACACTGACCACCAGGGGGCTCCTACATTGAGCGTCTGCCCCCTGGTGGTCAGTGCACATCATAGCGATCTGTCATTCTGGTAGTTCCACTGTAACAGTAGCTTAGGCTTTTATTATATAGATTACACATTTTGGGGGAGAGGACAATCTTATTTTGAATATATGCAATAAATCGCCATACATTTGGGCAGAAGTGTGCAAGGACATACCTGAAGCACCGGCAATGCCATCACAATCTCCAAAGACTACTTCTCAGGAGATGAGAACCGGTTTAAAGATTAGTAAGGTTAGTGCTTTCAATTAACATTTGACAAACCAAAATTATTAAGAAAGGTGTTTTTTTTCTTTTAGAAACTATATAGGTACATGATAGAAAGTTGGCAAAATTCATAAGAGTAGAGGAAAGAATTAAAAATTCCACAGTGCATTATTAAAATTGTTAGTATTTTGGTATATAGCCTTCCAATTTTTTTTTCACACAAATCTTTGGATGTTTGCTTGACTTTTTATTTAGTTAAATTCCTATTTTTACCCTGATCCTTAGCCCTAATATAATGAGCAGGAACATCAAATTTTAATAGCATTTTAAAGGAATACATTGCATTTCATCGAGGGAGTGAAACAGAATGCACAGCCATTCTACTGTGGTTGACTGTTTGGATTATTTCCATCTTTTTTAAACAGAATTTTTAAAGGGCTCCACTCAAGCTATTCCATGGAGATAGGCAAGCTTCTTGCCCATGATGCGCTAAAGTAGGGAGCTGCCAAATTTTCCAGTTAATTTAATAGATGGCACTAGCCCAGTCTCACAGCATGAGAATATGGATTTAATTTGATGCCAAGTGAACCGAAGGAGAAGGTGCCCCCTTCTTCCAAACAAACAGAGGTTTTTGTTTAAGACTATAGAGGCTGTTTTTCATAAACATTTTCACGTTTCTTTTAAGAAAATTTCCACCTGCCATCCAAAAATACTTCAGCTACTTGCAAAGGCACAGGTTACTCTACATGTTAAGAAAATAAGGTGCCAAGGTCCCTTTTCTCCTCTACCAGGTTTTTCTATGCCAGGAGGAGAAAGTGACTCATAACCTTTACTTTTTGACACAAGGGTCACATTCATAACAGATTCAGAGTCTTGCGGTAGCTGCTAACTGGAATTCCTGCCAAAATACTGCTGACATACCCCAGTGCCCAAGGCTGTTGCATTCACAGGCCTGGGCGAGCAGAAGTGAGCTCAGTAGCATTTTTTCTTCTTCTTTGTTACCCTTGACTTCAATTCTATTAATTCTGCAACAGAAAGTTCAATTGGAAGGATAAACTCAATATTGTATTGTGGTACATTTGCTTAATTTAACTTTCTTACAGAAATATGTAGTAAAATCTTTAATCACTGCCAAAAATAATTGATCAAATTTACTTATGCAATAAAAATTTCAAATACTGAACAGAAACTATGGATTTTCCTACTAAACCGTCAGGTTGTACCCATGAGTTAAACATGGCAAAAGGTCTTTTATCCTCACTTTCAGGGCAACTGTGTAGAGCTGATAGTCTTAATTTATGCCTGGAGTTGAAACCCCCAGTTTAAAGTGCTCAAATTGTTCTCTTTAATAAGAATGTCTTTAGAGTCACCCTGCTTCTTTACCTGTACAGACACACTCAACTTTCAAGATTTGGACAAAATACCCTTTCATCCATGAAGCTTTTCATGATTTTCTCCACTGATAAAAAGTTATGTTCTAAACTTCCATAGCAATTTTCCTTGTGTCTTACAACATCCTAGCTGGGTACAAAGTATTTTTACATGTTTTCTACACATGAATATTCTTTTGTTATTACTTTTTGAGAGATGAGAGAGAGAGAGAGAGAGAGAGAGAGAGAGAGAGAGAGAGAGAGATTGATTTGTTGTTCCACTTCTTTATGTATTCATTGGTTGATTCTTGTAAGTGCCCTGACCAGAGATAAAACCCACAACTGTGGCTTATCATGATGACACTCTAACCAACTGAGCTATCCAGCCAATATTTTTTAAGTATTTTGATGCAAAATCCCATCACTAACCTTGTATCTCCAATGTCCCTCAAAGAAAGGGGAATCATTATAAAGCCAGGTGGTTCATTTTTAAAGCTTAGAATGGTATGAACCATGTTAGCCAAGGGTCCTACAGTTTAAAACTGTTGTCAGAAACATCTTTGTCCTGATTATCCTCAGCTGGGTGAAATAAATCATAAGAAACACATGCAGACATATGACAATGATGAGAGAATCAAAAGACAGAAAAATGTTTCCAGGGTTAGCAGTGTTAACACTGTCACTCAAGAATACTTGAGTTACACATACTCTGAAAGATAACAGGCAACACCCCAGCCTTTACCCTCTCCTGCTGTAATTGACAGATTTTCTTCCCATTCTCCAGCCTCCATTCACATGAACCCACACTTGATGGGTACAGCTGCAATTTGTCCTACAGCTTAAGGAGCTGGTGACTATAACTCAGGGTCACCTGGGCACTATTGCACTGCTCTTCAGGGACAAGTTCCAGGAGTTACAGATGTTGGCTGCAGCGTGCACCTTTCAGAGATGAAAACAGATTGTGAGCCAGCCCTGCAGCAGCACAGGCACTAATTTTATAGGTCAGATTTCCCACTCCTCAAAACAACTGAGACTGAGAAATATCGATATTTTCTATTTCAGAGAAACTACACAGAGAAAATGTTATGTAACGTAGAGTGACCTGAGACTATGTTGTTCTTGTCGGAATCCTTTAATGGAACTACCTGCAAACATCAGGTGTGAGGAGTGTCTGTTGGAAAGCCTGGGACTGCTACGTGCAGAACCCTTACAATATGTTGCAGTCTTTATAGAGAGGTTCTGAAATTTCTGAATAGATTTTTAACATTTTGAGAATCTAGATTGCAGCATATCTATTCTACACACACACACACACACACACACACACACACACACACACACACACAGTCAACCATTGATAAAAACATGGGAATTACAGGCACAAACCCACCTTGCTGCTGAAAATCCACATATAACTTGTCAACCCTATAAGCATACACAGATTCCCAACCACATATTGAAAATACAGCACAAACATATGTATGTATTATATTATATCATATGAGAGAGAGAGAGAGAGAGAGAGAGAGAGAATGAGAGAGAGAGAGAGAGAGAGAAAGAGAGAGAGAGAGAGAGAGAGAGAGAGAGAGAGAGAGAGAGAGAGAGAGAGAGAAACGGAGAGGCTCAGACACCTAAGGGTAGAGGCAGGAAGGGGTCAGGAAGAGGCTGGCAGAGACCACATAAACACAGCTGTCCTTTTGCTGACACGGGAAGCACTGACCATGCTCAGACTTGGCTATTCCCAAGGGATTATATTAATTCATATTAATAATAAACTTCCTACCTACACAGGATTCCCTGCATACAGTATTTACCTGAGGACCTGCCATGGGCTCTTGCAGCCCCTTAAAGAACCATGAAGAACAAAGTATTTCTATTTCTCACCACACGTCTCCTCATTGTGATCCGTTTCTGAGATATGTTGAAGATATTACAAAATGGAATTATTTGACTATAAAAATGTTTCCAGGCAAACTTTTTTGTAAGCCTGTGGGGATAGAAAAGCAGTACTTCTTTGTATAGAAGAGATCTTTACAGTCCAAGGCAGTCTCCTGACTTAGAATGTACATGAACCAACAATCCCCAAATCTAAGTTTACCTTTCCTTCACACGATGACATGAATGTAATTTTTGGCAAGGAAGAAATTTCAAGTTTTCATTTTATCTGTTTCTGCTAATCAGGTCAAGGTGACCTAAGAATGCATGAAATAGATACGATAAAATGTCCTTCCCATCCCTTAGTTTTCATCTCTGTAAACAACTCTGCTATTCTGATGGTTGAATGTGGGGACCTTGCAAGAAGGTTAGAGAGGATCTAAGTGATAAAACTTTGTTTGCTTCATAAAATTTAGGCTCAGTAGTAGGAAACAGAAATCTAGTTGAGTGGCAAGATAATACTCATGGTGATGATGACTTTGGAACATGTGGCTTGATTTACTTTAATATAGTAATGAGAAATGTCAGAATTAAAAAGAAAAAAAAAGCCAAGTTTTCATTGGATGAAAGAAAAACTTAAATACAGAAAGTTGCTTATTAGATATACTTTTTGGTTAAATACAAAATACAGATTTGCCTAAAGACATAGAATTATGACTTTGGGGCCATAATATAAAAGCAGGCTCAAACTAACTTAGCTAACTTAGCCCTATCACATGAATAAAAAAACCTTCAAATATTTAAATTCACTGGTGGGGATTTTGTACAGACTCCCCCAAAGCACTGTTTTAATCCTGATTTTTTTGAACTAATAAAATAAATAAAAATCCTTTCTGTTCTCAAATGATCCCAAGGATTAGATTTAAATGAGTGAGCAATCAAAACAGGGATTGGAAGAGAGGTTTAAGATGGTAAAGGAGTTAGACACCTTAGCACTGAAATAGACTGCATACAGGCTTTTAAAAGTATTAATAGTTGGTTTCCCCCCAAAGTAATAATGGTTTAGAACTTAGAGGGCTATAAAAATCCCTGTGACACTAAAGTGATCACTGGTACATGGGGACACACATTTAAATTTCAGTGAGTAAACATACTGGCAACTTCACTCTTGGTTTACTTTCACACATTTTGTTACAAGCACAACTTTCTGAATACAGTAAAACTGCTATAAACTGGCATGTATGAGGACACAGATACTAGTTCATTGGATACTATGGCTAAGGCAGTACTCATTGACTAAGGTGTTTAAAACTTATTTGTTTGTTTTACAATAAACATTGCAAAATTTTTTTCAAAAATTAGCTTATTCCTCAGCTTCAGTACAAGAATGCAATAATACTGATGATGAGGATATGCCTAATTCGTCTCAGAAACAGACATATCATACCATCTTTATGTTTTGTGATCCAGAAATGTAATTTTCGACATATAAAACATAGAATGTTAGGTTTTTTCTGTTTTAGCTAAGGTATTCCCCTAGACATTACTTGTTAATCAAATTTCTTATATCAGTTTGTTCTCTTATTATTTTTCACAAGTAGAACTCAGTAATTAAAGGGCAGGTTAATTGGTTTCCAGTTAGTCATAGATCTCCTATATGACCCCCTGGAATTGATAAAAATATAATGCAATTAGTGGCATAAACAAAACAATTTGGAATTTTATCAGAAAGTGTCTTATTTCAAATGACCTAAAATCTAATCTCCAGTTGAATCCTGCAGCGGTTATCAGGTATGAAGTTAGATTAGGTGTCAAGTAGATCCTGGAAGTTTGATTCCATGTTGCTAGGTTTTAAAAAATGAGAATCAAATATCTGGTATCTACTCTGAAAAACGATGGGCATAAAAGTCAAACCAAAGCCAGTAATAAAGGGGTTTTATGTTTGCAGTATTACAATCGTGGCATACAGAAGACAATAGAGGTCTAAAATGCCATTTTGCCAGGGATGTCAGGTTAGAGGCAGGATAGATGAGAAGGCAGAGGATAGACACTCCACCTGTTTCCTGACAGAGGCAGCATGGCAGCCCTAGCACAGGTGTGTTTTGGGAGAATGGTGAGGGGTGCCCCAAGCAGGGCATCTGAAGTTCCTCTTCCTGTCTGCCTATTCACCCTGGTTCAGGAACAGCTCCCTGGCTTTATTATTGAGAAAACCACATCTCTCTCCTTTGCAGTCCATGTGGAGGTAACTTCAGCCCGGGCCTCCAGGATGAGCTATGACTAAGCTGAAAGCAAGGAATGATGCCAAGAGGGGGAACTGTGTATGAGTTTGTGGTTTGTGAAGAATGTCCAGGTATGGGTTTTCACCAGCTCTTGTGGACTGTGTGTAGTAATATATCACATAGGTATCTATCTTCTTTAGCATTACTGCTGGAGGAGAAGTCTCAAAGGCAGAAATCCTGGACTGGAAAATAATGTTCTTTCTTGAGGCTCTCAGGAGGGGTTCAGAGCAATCCAGAAGGAGTGGTGTTCAATTTGCCCCTCCCTTCACACTGAGTGGTTGAGTCCACCAAGAAGAAATGGTAAGCATGTACTATAGTAAAGATGTCATTACTTCTTTGCTAGGTTGCTGGAGCAAGTCTTCAATTTTGGATCAGGAGGCATAAAAAGATGTCAACTACATGAGCATTGTACTTAAGGTGTCGACCAATATAGCACCACAAGAAAAAAATGAGGAAAATATATGTATTGAAAGGAAGAAATAATACTGACATTTATTCCAGGCCACAAATGTTGACATAAAAAAATCTAAATACACAAATTATCCTAATATATAAAAACCCTGGGTCCTAATGACCAGTAACAACTGGAAGCAGACCAAACGGAAGTCAGTGATGGCCCTGCCCCCAAACAAGCAGTAAGGGGCAATCAGGCAGGCAGACAGAGGGGTTAGGAGTAATCAGGTAGGCAGACCAGTGGTTAGGAGTAATCAGGTAGGCAGACCAGTGGTTAGGGGTGATCAGGTAGGCAGATGGCCCCTCACTGGGCTGGCCCCACCCCCAAGCAAGCGATAGGGGCAATTAGGCAGGCAGGCAGAGTGATTAGGGGTGATCAGGTAGGCATACCAGTGGTTAGGGGTGACCAGGTAGGCAGATGGCCCCGCCCCCCAGCAAAGAAAGGGGGAGGCCCAGGCCAGCCAAGCCATTGCACCCCAGCCTGTCCCCTGCGGAGGGAGGCCACCAGTGGCAGGGTTGGGGGAGCAGCACTGCACAGATGACAAGCAGTGGCCGTGGCGGGGATGAGGCCAGCTGCCTGCAGCCCGAGGAAGGAAAGCTCCAATAGACCCTGATCTCAAGCCAGGCCTAGGGATCCTACCCGAGGGGTCCCGGATTGTGAGACAGTGCAGGCCGGGCTGAGGGACCCCCCCAGATTGCACAAATTTTCGTGCACCAGGCCTCTAGTTAAATTAGTAAGAGAGGTCAATAAGAATATAAATTCAGAGCACAGAAATCAATAGCATTTCTATGCATCAACAATTACAAATGTATGACTTTAAAATGTTATTCACTGTAACAATGGAACTATAAAATACCTAGTATTTAACAAAAGATAGAAGACCTTTTGTGTGTGTGTGTGTGTGTGTATAATGTATTTATATGTATTTATTTTTTTAAAGACATTAATTAAAACCTGAATAACTAGAGAGATGTGCCATCCATAGAGAGACTGAAAAATGCAAAATCACAAAGATATATTGATTCTCGACAAATTAATCTATAAATTCAAAAGAATTAAAATAAAAATGGCTGCACAATTCCTTACGGAATTGACAAAGTGATTCTAAAATTCTCATAGAAAGGTAAATGATCGATTACAACCAAAACACTCCTAAAGAAGATTAATGTGGGTAGCTTGCCTTCTCAGCTATGAGAACTTGTTATGGAGACTTAGTAATTATAATTACGTCAGTGTGCTGGTGGGCCAGGGACAGACAAATAAAACACAAAACAAAAGAGTTAACACATGATAGATGGCGCGGGAACAAGCAATTATTCACACGTACACAAATAATGTTATGTTTTCTACCTTTGGCCACATACAAAAATAAATTCTATATCAGTTAAATTCAAACCTAGCCCTAGCCAGTTTGGCTCAGTGGATAGAGCATTGGCCTGGGGACTGAAGGGTCCGGGGCTCCATTCAGGTGAAGGGCACATGCCCAGGTTGCGGACTCAATCCCCAGTAGGGGGCGTGCAGGAGGCAGCTGACCAATGATTTTCTCTCATCATTGATGTTTCTATCTCTCGCTCCTTCTCTCTTCCTCTCTGAAATCAATAAAATTTTTTAAAAATTCAAACCTAAATTTGAAATGCAACTTATTTAAATTTTTAGAAGAAAATTTAGATCTAGAATTTTAAAAATATCTCTTTAACATAATTACTTTTAAAATTATAATCCTTAAAAGATGTATCTGACTACTTTAGAATTCAAAAATATATTTATAACACATTATAAAAATATTAAAACTCAAGCAGATAAGGAGAAGATATTTACAATGCTAAAAATCATAAGCAAACAGTGTCTGGAATATACTAAAAGTTTTGACAATCTTTATAAAATAAAAATAATAGAAAGATAAAGGATATGATTGGCTATGTTATTTAAAAGGGAAGCTTAGCCCAGCTGGTGTGGCTCAACAGTTGAGCGTCAACCCAGGAACCAAGAGATCATTGGTTCGATTCCTAGTCAGGGCCTTTGCAGTGGTTGCAAACTCAATCCACACACGGTAGGGGGTATGCTGGAGGCAGCTGATGGATGATGTTCCTCTCTCATTGATGTTACTACCTCTCTATCCCCTCTTCCTTCCTCTCTGTCTAAAAATCAATAAAAACATATTTTTAATAAATAAATAATAAAGGAAAGCTCAAGTTGCTAAAGTATAAAAATATATCTGACCAATAAAACAGGAAAACTAAAAAAATTTAAAAATTAGCAGGGGAATTTTAACCTGCTATGTTTTCAACCTGGGTCAGTTCACCCCTCCTTAGGCAACCTGGTGGTCCCCTGGCCCAGGAGGTCACCATAATGATGTAGAATGCACTGTGGACACCTGATTAGCTATCACAGCAGAGCCCAGAACTCCTGGACCCATGCAAGTCTCCTGCCTCAGCCTCCCAAGTGCCTGAGATTACCAGAAGTGCCGAGTGGAAAGGAAAACTATGGAGACAGAAAAAAGATCAGTGGTTCCGAAGAGGGGTGGAGAGAGGGATGAATAGGGGAGAGAATTTTGAGGGCAGTGAAAATACTCTGTGTGATATTGTAATGATAAATACATGTATGATACATTTGTCCAAACCCTAAAAACCTTTAGTTCCCAAGGAGAAAATATATATTGGATAAGCAAATAATAATGTCTGAGGCAAAATATATCTATAAAAATTGCATCATGTGTTTGTTTTTAAATGTTATAGAAGTTATATCATTCTGAATATATCTTTTGAAACTTGCTTTTTCACTCAACATTATATTCTTAAGATTCATCTATGTTAATACATGGGAAGGTAGCTCATTTATTTTAGTTGTTAATATTATTCCATAATACTGTTACAGTAAATTTTGACTTCTATCAGAGAATGCATTATTCTGTGCCTTAAAAATCATTGCATTACAAAATAATTGCAAGATAATGATATTAGCAACAGCAATGGCTTCCATTTATTAAGCCTTTACTACATGCCCAGCATTATGCTAAACATTAATTATGTCATTTTATTTTATTCTCATGACCCCACTGCACAGTACTGCAAATCTCACTTCACAAATGGCAATGTGAGTCTTACAGTAGTAAGACACTTGACAAAGGCCATACGTTTACTATGTTAAAGCCACAGAACTCCCAGAACCAGCACTGCTAGCTGCTATGCCACCTTATGAGTGCATTTTCTTTCTTAACAGCGGGACAATTTCCTATAAGCTTCTAGGCTATCTTTAAAGGCCTCCTGGAAGCTGCAATCTCTAAGATAAACAAAATCTATATTTTAAAACTATCATGGTTTTTCTATTGTGACGATTCATTAACTCTTCTTTCCTAGTTATTCTTCTCAGCATATTGGAGATAATTGGTTATGCTGAGCTGGCAACTTCTGCACTTCCTCTTTTCATCTCACCCCTGGTAAGCACCGATAATGGAAGTTTATAGAGAGAAGTTTGATTAAAACCGCATCTCTATGCTGACCATTAATTCTGTAGATTGCATGTTAAGAATCCCTGCTGTCTAAGCAAAAACTTAAAGGAGCTCCCACCATCAGGTAAAACTGCTGATGGAAGAAGAGGTCTTCACATCTTGGCTCCCTTCCTGAAGCCACTGTCATATACAATAGGAAATGCCCTGTGTTCCATGATAGGAGGCATCCTTGAGACCATGTCTGATTTCAAGTGATTCCCGCTATTCAAAAATATTAGCTCCTAGCAGCCATGCTGAAGTCAGGCCACCACCCTGTGAGGCGGGCTGTGGTAGATGAACCCAGGGTGGTATTTGGTTTCAAGTTAGACAAATCATACTCTGGCTCCCCTGAATTTAAAACTAAAAAGAGGAGAGTCACAGAGACTGATAGGTGTTAGTAGGTAAGCCACTTTCATTGAAACAATCTGGGAAGAAGGCCCACAGATTTGTAATCACATATTTGTCTATTCACTACCAAGGTCATAGAGCCAATCTGGTTTCAGTCCTTTCTGAGGATTTGAGTCAATTTCCCCCTACACCTATTTAAACTAAGGAAATCAATCACTAATCCTACACCTATTTAAACTAAGGAAAGCAATCACTAATCCTTCTTTTCTATCCCTTACCTGTGCTCAAAAGCAACCAGAACATTTCCATATGCATAATCTTAATTGATCTTTACAATTCAAAGAGTTTGGAACTCTGGTTGGCATTTATGCCATTATATAAGTGAGTAAACTGAGGTTGGAGAGGTACCTTCTTCACAAAAAAGTACTAATCATGTTAAAAATTCACTATGGACATTTTGCAACTGGAATGTTGGCTGTTCTTACAGAAAATGAAGCTTAACTCTTCCTGGAATGACAGGTGATCTGCCAGCAATGCTCTAGCAGAGAAGATGTATATTTCAAGCCCTTTACTTTATGCTCTGTAAAGATTTTTCTACCAAATGTGAAGACATTTTGCTTTAACAATAACCATTTAGTAGTTAACAGAATTGATTATCATTACATAACCTTCCCTCTATGCTCTTTATATCAAAGTCTATGCCTCGCCCTCCCTTCTAACCTCTTTCTGACAAAGTTAGTATCTACCTTTCATGACTGTCCTTGGAAAACCATGCTGGGTATAAGAGAGAGAATAGATTGCCCTGTGCTATTTGCTACCACCAAAACTTCATTTGCTCTGTACTTGGGAAGAGATAGCTGGGTCAATAGGAATCAGTTCTCTAACAAGGAGTTTATTACAAAGCCACTGTTCTCAAAACTGCCTGGTACTGACACAAGAACAGACATATAGACCAATGTAACAGAACAGAGAACCCAGAAATTGACCCAAGCCATTATGCTCAATTAATATTTGCCAAAAGAGGCAAGAGCATACAATGGAGTCAAGACAGTCCCTTTAATAAATGGTGCTGGGAAAATTGGTCAGATACATGCAAAATAATGAAACTAGATCACCAACTTACACCAAACACAAAAACAAACTCAAAATGGCTAAAGGACTTGAATGTAAGATGGGAAACCATAAAAATCTTAGAATATTCCATAGGCAGCAAAATATCAGACATATGTTGTAGCAATATCTTTACCAACACAGCTCCTAGGGCAATGAAAACTAAGGAGAAAATAAACAAATGGAACTACATCAAAATAAAATACTTCTGCACAGCAAAAGAAACCATCAACAAAACAACAAGAAAGCCCACTGCATGGGAGAACATATTTGCCAATACTATCTCAGGTAATGGTTTAATCTCTGAAATTTACAAGGAACTCATACAACTTAACAAAAGGAAGGTAAACAATCCAATCAAAAAATGGGCAAAGGACTTAAATAGACACTTTTTGAAAGAGGACATAAGGAAGGCCAAGAGACATATGAAAACACGCTCACAGTCACTAATCATCGAGAGATGCAAATCCAAACAACAATGCAGTACCATCTCACACCTGTCAGAACGGCTATCATCAACAAATCAACAAATGGCAAGTGCTGGCGAGGATGCGGAGAAAAAGGAACCCTCCTGCACTGCTGGTGGTAATGCAGACTGGTGCAGCCACTGTGGAGAACAGTATGGAGTTTCCTCAAAAAGATAAAAATAGAACTCCCATTTGACCCAGTCATCCCACTTCTAGGAATATATCCCAAGAAATCAGAAACACCAATCAGAAAGGATATATGCACCCCTATGTTCATAGCAGTACAATTTACAATAGCTAAGATTTGGAAACAGCCTAAGTGCCCATCAGCAGATGAGTGGATTGAAAAACTACACAATGGAATAGTATGCTGCTATAAAAAAGAAAGAACTTTTTGCCATGTGCAACAGCATGGATGGACCTGGAAAGCATTATGCTAAGTGAAATAAGCCACTCAGAGAAAGATAAATATCACATGATCTCACTCATATGTAGGATATAATGAACAACATAAACTGATGAACAAAAATAGATTCAGAGACTAAAAAACACTGAACACTGCATGCATATTAGCATAACCAATGGACACAAACACTGGGGCGGTGGGGGCTTGTCCTAGAGGGACAGAATGGCAGGGAGGAGGAGTCAATTGGGGAAAAGGGAGACATATGTAATACTTTAAACAATAAAATTAATTAATTAGTTAATTAATTAATATTTTAAAAAGAGGTTTAGATACCCTGTAGTATCTAAATGTAAAAAAGAGCAGAATTCTTTTCTCTTCTACCCAATGCAATAAAAATCCCTTAGAATATGACCTGGCATATAATAGGTGTCAATAAAAATTCAGTGACTGAATAAGTGAATTCTGAGTATTGCCAAAGAAAACCAAAGAGAGCAAAACTTGCAAGAAGGTTGGGATCAGAATACCTGTTCTGTTAGTAAAGATTTCTGTTGCCTTAATCAAGTAATTAAACCTCAGTGAGCCCCAATGTAAAAATGTCACCTAATTAACAGGAACATTGTGAATGTTAAATAAAATATGAGAATGTGACTAATATATAGTGTGTGTTCAAAACTATGTGTTGAATGAATATATAAATATAGGCATGCATAAATAAATGAATCATTTAATAGCTCCATTTAATCAATCAGAACCAAACATTTATTTCATAATAATAGAGATGCAAACTAGAAATCTTACTTTAATTGCAAATTTCTATGGATCTGAGCTAATCACATATTTGTCTATTCACTATGTCCCACTGGGTTTATTAATAAAACTCAAAGTCCTTCTTCATTATCTGATTCTTGTATTTCTGACTGAGATGAACGGAACTACGCTCAGGTACCAAAATGCACACTACGTTGTCTCATATTTCTCTGCTTAAAATACCTCTCTACAACTCTTCAGGTGTCTACTTTTAAGAAACTAAAACTGTGTGTCACCTTCTTTAGGAAGTCCTCTCAGATTTCCCCTTCTAGATTATATTAATCCTCTTTCCTATATATATAATCTCCATGGTGACATTTGCTAACTGTAAGGGAGAGAGAGAGAGAGAGAGAGAGAGAGAGAGAGAGAGAGAGAGAGAGAGAGAGAGAGAAACTATTTACTCTTACAATTCTACAATAAAATCAAATAATTTCTTACCAATTTTTTCCATAATAATGTAAATTCTTTGAGCCCAAAGACCACATATTATTCAGTAGGTCTGGAGGAAAGCTCTGAAAGGTAAATTGTAATAGATGCTTCTAACTGACACAGCACTGATGATCTGGAAAACACACTTGAAAAAAAACATTAACATGGGCCTCAGGACGTTCTCTCTGAGGAAAGATTTTAATTTGAGATTTGATTGTAAGAATGATTTAGCCAAGCAGGTGAGGATGAGGAATGAACTAGGAGTTTCTGGCAGAGGAAAACTATGTAAAGACTGGAAAGAGAGAGATGGTGGAAAAAACACAATGCCCCCAATAAAGAGCTTGGATGATAAATGAAAAACTAGAGGAGAATGAACAGATGAAAGAGAATGAAATATCTGAGAGACCATGTTAAGAATATGCAGCATTAATCTGAAGGCAATGGAAAATCATAGGAAGGTTGTGTGACTCAGTCACTTCACCCATAATTAGACCTACATCATAAACTCTTTGTAAGAATTCCATGGCAGCAATGCCTGACATACAGTAAATATCAATAAGTGTTATATATTACATGATGATTATGTTAGTGTTGGGGATGTTTTAAAGGCTCAGGTAGAACTGAGAAGGGGGGTTAAATTTAATGAAATGCTGAACACATTATAGAGCCAAGCACTTCAGTGAGTCTGGGGTGAGTAGGGGCATAAGGCAATAGTGCAAATGCCGAGAGAGGGAGGGAGGGAGAGAGAGAGAGAGAGAGAGAGAGAGAGAGAGAGAGAGAGAGAAACTTATCATAGAATGAGCAGAAGTTTCTCAGACCACAGTTGCATGAGAGTGAGACACAGAACCAGAAATGATTTACTTCTGAACCTGGTGCTGTAGGCATTTTTAATTAGGAGAGTTCTTAGAGCTGACTTTGTGAGAGGGATTTAATTATTGTCTTTGAAACTACAATCTATAAGTCAGTAAGAAGTGGCTCAGCAAGAATGTGGCTTTAGTCTAGGCCTAATACTCAATTAGGTTGAGTTAAGCCATTCTAATGCTTAATTTGCATAATCTGTGCTATGATTTCTCATCATGGCTTCTTCTCAGGTGACTCCCAGGAGAATGCACCTTAGCATTGCTGGTGACTTGAATTTCCTCACTTGTCATCCCCTGTTTTTCTGCCTTCCAAGTGCTCAGCTTAGAGACCACGTGAGCAAAATCGGGTCCAAGAAAGCAGCAGCCATCCTTTGGTAGCTCTTACCTGAAGCTTCTTAAAACACTTCCACGTGACAACCAGAGATGCTCAGCTTGGGAGAAAGCTGACTTACTTGCATGAGTTTTGTGCCTCAGAAATAAATGGGTGATCCATTCCATGCTTTTGCTCTTCCATTATGTCAGTGGTTATTAGCCATGGATATTATCTGGAGAGGTTTTTGTTATTATTGCTGTGTTTTTGTTTGTTTGTTTGTTTGTTTTTATGATGACAATGATAACATTGTCATAAGAGAATCGAGGGATTCCAGATGAGAATGAGAAATCCAGAGCTGCCCCTTGAACAATTACGGACCCTGGTCCAGGATGCATTGTTTGAAAGTTGGTCACACAATTCTAATATCCAGCAAGGGTTATAACCACTGAATTATGAAAAGTTTGCTTATGGCTCTCTTGGCTGCAAGTACAGAAATGTACTCAAAGCATTTGTTCAAATATACACAGGAGAAAAATATATTTTTCGCTACCCACAGGAGAAAACTTGTTTCCAGTGTATCAGTCTTCACATTTTATCATGTGTTAGTTTATCCCTAACACTTCTTTATAAATCCTGGCAATTCCCATCACCAGAGGAGATAACTAATCTTCCTTTTAACAGAAAATCTATGTCTCAATGCACAGGGAAGAGGAAGAATCACCCCTGACCAGTCTGCCAGATTATAGGTCAGGATGCCAGGGGGTTCTCTCTGCAAATAAAAAGATGACCAAAAGCTCTTTGTAATGAAAAGAATGATTTCCAGAATCCATGAGGATCAAGGCAGTTGCAAAGTTTCCAAGAGAGAGAATGTAGCCTGCCAAGTGCATCTGGAGCTCTGAGGATAAAACCATAATGAAATTTATGACAGCACTAATGATTGAATGCCTCCATGCATTATCTTATTTAATCTTTGCCCCAAACCTTGAGAATAAGCATTATCATTCCATTTTACACATGAGTAAAATGAAGCTTAGAGAGGCGTTAATGAAAGGGTGGTATAGACCTGAGTTTGTGTCCTGACTTTCCCTGTTAGTAGCTACATGATCTAATCAATGTTTTAACCTCTCTAAACCTTTATTCCTCACCAGTAAAGAGAGAAGAATAATTGTATCTTCAGAGAAGAAATTCTGTGGGCATTAAATGTAATAAGATTATCTTGGCACATAGCAAATTCTTAATAAATATTAGCTGCAATTGCAACTGCCAGTAAATGGCAAAACTGAAACTCTACCTGATGCTCATTAGTAACCTTCATTGTGGTTTCAGACTGTCAGACTCTACAGAGAAATAAGCCACTTGCTTGATTGGTTTGATCTGAATATCTTTGACTCAGTCGGAGGACCAGACACCTTTATCTTTGGGACTGACATTAATTCTCCTTACCTAAAGAACTTGGATCGCCCTAACTGGTTTGGCTCAGTGTATAGAGCATCGGCCTGCAGACTGAAGGGTCCCAGGTTCGATTCCGGTCAAGGGCATGTACCTTGGTTGTGGGCACATCCCCAGTAGAGGGTGTGCAGGAGGCAGCTGATTAATGTTTCTCTCTCATTGATGTTTCTAACTCTCTATCCCTTTCCCTTCCTCTCTGTAAAAAAATCAATAAAATATTTTTTTAAAAAGAACTTGGATCAAGTCTTGATCCCTGACCTATACATGACTTGATCTCATTTCTTCCCTATATGCATAGCCTGGCCAAATCAGTTCTATCTCACCACCATAATGCTGTGCAACACAACCACAAAATCTCAGTGGCATACAGTCATAGACATTTTTTATTCTCTCAAGTCCATGGGTGGGCTGGAGGACTGCTGTTCTGGGCCAAAATTGTCAGCTAGGGCCTGGCTAATCTAAAATGGCTCTGCCTGGCATGATTTCTCTCTCCTCAAGATGATCGGTAATCATCAGCAGGTTAGCCTGAGCTTGACCTCATGCAGAGCAAGGGGTCCAAAAGAGAACGCAAGTTCAATAGGCCTCCTGAGACCTAGGCTCAGAACTGAAACATTATCATTTCACCTGCATTCCAGTGACCAAATAAGTCATAAGGCCAGACCTATTTTCAGGGGACAACTAGATTCTATCTTTTGGTCAAAAGATGTGCTGTCACATTGCAAAAGACATTATAGAGATAGTGCCATTTATAAAGCTACTAGAGGCCCGATGCAAGAGTAGGCCTTCCTTCCCCCGGCTTCTCTCTGGTACCCAGGACCCCAGCTTCCCTCATAGCCCTGGCTTCATCCAGAAGTTCATCCAGAAGGACATCGGAAGAATGTCTAGTCTAATTAGCATATTACACTTTTATTATTATAGATTATTATAGATTATACTTCTCCATCAATGCTTAAGGTTACAAGTTCAATGGCCAGACCTTGTTCCCAAATGGGAAGAGAAAGCCAATGGATCCATTATGACTTAGTAGAAGAAACTGAAAATATTTTCAGTTGTGAGTTTCTATATCAATATGCAATGGATTTTTCATACCTTTGCTTCAAAGTTATTTGCTCTTCCAAAAGAAATATCAAGGTATACTTTAATAACTAGTTAGTACTACAGTAACTAGTTAGTACTCAAATCATGTTAAGGATTGCCTTTAAAGTGGGGAGAATGGCTTCCGGCCTTTTTAATATATAATATATATATCCTATCTAATAATAGAGTAATATGCAAATAACCATCACTCTGCTACGCCCACCATTGGGCTGCGGGAGGCTGGGGGGCGAGACTCGGGGTGGCCTATCCGGCCATTGAGAGGCGTGGGGGGCGGGACTCCCGCCCCTCCGCGCCTCTCAATGGCCGGATCCACGGCCGCTGAGGGGGGCTGCCGAGGACACCCGGCTCCCCTGCCATCAGAGGCGGGGAGCCGGGTGTCCATGCTGGCTCCAGGCCAAAAGCCTAGGGTCATCACAACCAGAAAGGCCTACCGGTAACCAGGAAATACATGGAGCACCTCTTGGTCCCTCCCCTCCACTTCCCCCGCCCCTGGCCCACAGGCTCCCATCAGGCTGGATGGCCAATGGAGAGCCATAGGGAACCGGGCTGGATGGCAGCGAAGCGGGACTGGGGATTGGCGAGTGGGTGCAAGGCAGACCTTCTGCACCCTCCCCCAGCTGACATTCTTCTGAAAGGTACGTGGAGCCTCCACTGCACAGCCTCCACTGCACAGCCTTCCTGGACTAGGACTCACAGCTGTGAGAGGCTCCAGAGCAGAGACTTCAACAAGGACTTCAGAGCCTCCTCAGGGGGGGAAAACCACCACCTACCTACTCCCCAGCTGCTTCAGTGTCTGCAAGAAACTGCACATGCTCCTCCCTGAGAGATGGGCGGTTCCCTGATGGCAGCTGGGCCAGTGCAGGGATGGAGGGAGGGAGGGCGGGGCAGGAGCAAGGGGGTAGCCCTGGTTCCCTGCACCTCCTCCCGCAGGCATAGCCCTTCCAGGTGTCATGATAAAGAGTTGTGTTTTTCTAACTCTGTCCAGGTAAAGGAAACAAGTGTGTTGACTTCTGATCTTACTCTCTGAGCCGCCAGTTAATCCCTCTGGATGCATCATATCCAACCTCCAAAGGATCCGAGGGGCAGGTTCAACCTTCGTTCCATAGGTGAGGAAACTGACCAATAAACACATGGGTCTCATAACTCAGTGTCAGCTCCCGCAGAAATCTCCAGGTAATAACTCAGATTGTATATCTAAGGGTATATTTTCTTCTATTTTCATGTTTAATTCAATCCCAGGAATTAAATAATACAATAAAGAATAAAATGAGTTCAGAGGGCTCAGCATTGTATTCCCAGAGCCTTTGGTCCCACACAAACCACAGAGCTCAGTTATCCTGAGATGAAAGAAAAGGAAAGAGAAACATGAAAGGTTTCCTAGCTCAGTCATAGAGACATCTCATAGCCACATACTAAGGACACGGCATTAACTTAGGGGTGGAAAGGACACAAATGGAATAGAAGATGGAGCCATTTCCGTTCAGATTCAAACCAAGTTAACAAGGCAGAAAAAACACTGGACACCATGAAAGAATGAGATGAAATGGTTTGGGAGGGAGTGTCACAGACCTCGCAGGGACAGCACCTGGGGCTCCGGACATGATGGGAGGAGAGAGGGGGCTGGTTGAGAGGAAGTGCATGGAATGGCCTGGGAGTAGGAACAAGAGGGTGATATGCAGAAGGTGGGCCCCACCGGGTGATGATAGGGGGCAAGCCTGCGGGAGGTGGCCAAGTGCCCCCACCTCTGCTGAGGGGTGCATGCGTCTGTCCTGGGAGCTACAGCTGATGGAGAGGGAGGCTATGGCTCTATGTGGATGAGTTGCCAATGAGAGCTTCCCTATAACCAGAGTACTCAGTGTTCTCAACATGGCGGGAGCACAGGATCACATACACAACGTAACGAAAGAAAAAGCATCCTATTCCCAACTCATTCACAGACTTCTGTTTCTGGTATCTATATTCCCAATGTGTCCACAAGTAAATTTGGAAAAAGAAAAAAGATTTGTACATGATATGACTGCATCTTTAGAAAACCCAAGTGATCACAATCAGAGCACTTTTAACACCTAATGAGCCAAATACACTGATGAACAAAAAGAGACACAGATGCATGAATAGACTGTGGAACTTCAGAAGGAAGGCGGGGGAGGGTGGGTGGGTGGGTGGGAAGAGATCAACCAATGGTCTGCGTACATATATGCATCATCCCTGGACACAGACAATGGGGTGGTGAGGGCCTAGAGGGGGTTGTAGGCTGGAAAAGATTAATGGGGGGAAAGGGGACCTATGTAAACCTTTCAACAATAAAGATTTAATAAAAAAGAGTAAAAAATAAAAATAAAATAAAAGCTAAGAATAACTGCCCTGGCCAGGTGGCTTCATTGGTTGGAGCTTCGTCCTGTACATTGAAAGGTTGCGTGTTTGAACCCATGTCGGGTGTGTGTGGGAGGCCACTGAGCAAGTGGTGCCTAGAGAAGGGAGGCTCCTCAGAGCTAAACACAGTCCAGGCCTCACCCATGATCCCAGGCCCATCCTCTGCTGAGTGAGACCAGACCTCCCAGCTTCCTGTCGAGTCCCTGGTCCCTGAGTCATAAGGCCGCTTCCCCATGTTCCCCAGAATGGACTGCTCAGTAACCATCCATACTAATAAAAGGGTAATATGCTAATTAGACTAGGTGACCGGACATCTTTTGGACATCCAACTTCCTTCCAGACAAAGCCACGGTGGTAGGGGCTGAGGCAGACACACACACATACACACACACACACACACACACACACACACACACACTGAGTGGCCAGATTATTATGATCTCTGAACACATAATAATCTGGCCACTCAGTGTATATCCTATATAATTAAAGGCTAATATGCAAATTGTCCCCTCGATCAGGAGTTTGACCAGCAGGCAGGCCGGCCAACCGCCCATGTCCCCTCCCCCTGGCCAGGCTGGCCGGACTAATAATCCGGCTACTCAGTGTATTAGTATATATATATATATATATATATATATTGATTGATTGATTTTGGAGAGGAAGGGAGAGGGAAAGAAATATAGAAACATCAATGATGAGAGAATCATCGATTGACTGCCTCTTGCATGCTCCCCCACTGGGATTCAAGCCTGCAACCTGGGCATGAACTATACCTCCTGGTTCACAGGTTGATCCTCAACCATTAAGCCATGCCAGTCGGGCATGGCCTTTTTTAATTCTACTAAGTGTCAGGAAATTTTTAAAGTGGAAAGATCAATCTTTCCATTAATCTGGAGTTTTATTCTCATTCAGTTAGTCAGTTGGTCCAAGAAGAATCAATAATTTCTAAGAACAATTACACAAATCTATTGGTTTAGGATGATTCTAGGTCAACCATTGTTTTACACAGACATATTCAATATAAAATAACTCTGTTATATATTATTTCAGAAAGTGAAATAAAGCAGTTTTAGTGCAGATTAAGGTGTCCACATAAAAACTCTTTCAATTTCTCAAGCAAAAATTCATGAAACATATAATGCAAAGATTTTGGTCTCAGCTGTAGACCAAAATTTGCCTTTAGTTTACAAGGGGACATTATAAATTATTCAATCCTCTTGAAAGCTTTTTTATACTACTATAGAGTTCAATTCTATTTAGCAAGTATTAACAATACACTTTCCTAAGTGCCTAAGGCTGTATAGAAGATACAATATCCACCCCCAAGAAGTCAGATTTTTATTTACTCATAATTTATCATAACTGTTTTCCTATTTCCATTAGCTTATATTCTAGCCATCTTTCCCTGAACAATTACAACATTCCCCAAACTGTTTTTTCTGCCTCCACTTGTGTCTCTTTACCATCCATCCTCCACACTGCTGTCGAAGTGATCTTAAAAAGTAAAAAAAAAAAAAAAAAAAAAAAAGGACTGTTTCTCCAGTATATAGAAAATATATTGGTCTCCGATTAAATCCAAACTTCTCTCTGTGTTGTACAAAGCCTTCCATGATTTTCTTTCTATCCAATCCTATTCTCAGTTCATCTGACTCCCATCCCGTTTCACAACCCATGTATTTTTCTACTCCAAACTACCTCTCCTTCCATGAACATGTCTGCACCACAGTCTTTACTTATGTTGATCTTTCTTCCTGGAATTCCTTTCCCTGCTAATAAGAGCAATCATGGAGAAGTAGAAGTGTAGAAATATTCTGAGAGGGGACATGTTGGAATTTTACCTGTGGGCTTCCTATGGGACACTAGTGACACATAATGGGAAGATAAGTCAGAGTGAGGTTTAGTATATTAAGTTTTCATAAATTAAAAATAATACATATATTTTCATGAATAAACCACCCCATGCTCTATTTTGGTTTCATTTTACCACTTTCTTCCTTTTTATATGCTGCATCTCTTTTATACTGGCTGGCATAAAAATCAAGGAGGTATCTAGATTATAGGCTTTGGAGTTTAATGAGTAAGGCAGAAATTGATAACGTTATTCTACTCTCATTAAGATCCTTTACTTCTAGAGGACTAATGTGGAGGAGGTCATTTGGTATTCCTCCCTGATTGTTAGCCACCAAATGAGGTATCAGGCTGCTAATGGCTTTTACACTCTCCCTCTGATAGCCTGTACATCTCTGACCTTTCCAAGTTTGGGAACATAATTGGTTGGCAATGTTTTTCCCCCCTCAGGATTACTGAAATTTCCAAGACAGGTAAAAAAAAAAAAAGGGAAAGTTAAATATTTGTTTAAAAAAGAACCCGTTCACAATGGGGGTGGGGGGGAGGAGACATATGTACTACTATTTGCAATACTTTAAGCAATAAAAAAATAAAATAAAAATTAAAAAAATTTAAAAAAAGAACCCATTCATAATAGATCATGGATGTATCTGAACAGGACAAATCCATCACCACTGCTGGAAAAGCGAATATTTTCTCACCTGACTGCTAGTCCATTTTATCCTTTGCAAAGTCTTGAAAACATGATCCCTATATCACTTGACAGCTATCTATTAATTAATGATGTATTTTAGTAAAACATTAATGTAAGGACTGAGAGAATGGATGATTTTAAATAATAATATGTTCTGATTACTGTTTCATTCCCTTTCCAATCATTCTGAAAAGTACCATAAATTTTATTAGTATATAAAACGTTCAGTAACTCATTTGCTGAATGAGTACTATTTTTCTAATTTCTAGAGAAAATAAATTAATCTTTTTATTTTGGCTGATGAATCAGAATTTAATTGTATATTGGGGGATGATGTCCTGAAGAATAGATACCATTGTCCATTATTATATATACAGAAAGTGCAGATGAAACCTTACAGTCTTCCTGATTTGTTGGATGCGGTTATAGTTGTGTGCTTGAAACTACAAACAACCATGATATCATTTGGAACCCAGTTCATACATTGACGGGTTTGTGTTGGGTTGGATAATTTTCAGTTACTTGAGATTAAGCTGCATTAAGAGGGAGAAATGATGGGCCATACAACCTACCACGCAAATGCCAGTGTCCACCCAGGATGGCTTCTACACAAAGCACAACTAAAAAGGAATGAGACCTCTCTTGGGCCTAGTTTCAGAAGGCAGTACATCCATTCCCCATAGATTCTAAATTTCCTAACATTTAAGTAGAACTTTGATTTGTTTTTAATATAGTCTTAAACCACTTAGGAATGCAGGGACCTAAAATAACAGAGAGCCATCCATTCTGAAATTTGTACATTGGAAAGTTTATTTTCTCTTTCAAATGAGACTTTTAAATACTATACAATATATAGCAATCTGAGGTTCACAGAATTCTGGGGCAAAAATAAGGACTCTCTCTAACCCAGATGTTTGCTTCTTAAACTGTCATAAAAATCTGAAACAATTGCACAACATTATGCATGTATCTGGGAAAGATTGTATTTACCAAAAATGGCTCCAATAACATCTCACATCCCATAGTCTCATTACAGTGTAATATTGGCACTCCCATCTAGTGTCAGGTCCCAGTCAATAGCACATGCCATCTATCAGACAGATGATTCCAGATCCCAGCCTTTTTAGTTACTCCTAGTCTTTGAGTGACCCAAGCTGAATCCCCAGACTTCATGGACTAAAGACAACCTATCATTGCTATACTCTTTCCAAACCCCTGACCTATGGAATCTGTAAGCATAACAAAATGGCTGGTTTTCCCACTAAATTTGAGGTGGGTTTTTATTCAGATCTAGATAGAACTAGAACAATTTTAAATCTTCATCTCATTGCTTCATTTACCCTTTCTACAAATATGTGTTGAATAACTACTATGGAGCAGGTACTGTGCTAGGCACTGGGGTGAAATGGAAAAAAAGACAGATGTGAGGGATGCTGTCATTAAGACTGCATGTTGACTGGGAGAGACAGATGCACACAAGATTATTACAGGCTGGATACACGCAGTTAAGGAAATAAGCAGTCTGGAGTGTTAGGGAATAGCTTCATGTTAGGTAGGATACTTACACAGAGGTTTTTGAGGTGATATTTCAGCTCTTGTGGTTTCTTTAAGATAATAATTAGTCATAATTTCTAAAGAAAAACTTATAATAGGAAAGTTAGTGATAGAAACGACTTGTCTCCACCACTGCACTTAATTCTGAGGCTTTAATTGATGTTTATCATATATCTCCTTAACATCCATTTGATATTCTTTGCATTCTTGGGTATCACTTACGGTGGTCTAGGTTGCTAAGACATTAATCCCTGAGTGGTCAGAGCCCCCAATTATTATGCACTTATCAGGATGGGGGTGTAGTAATAACCCTTTCATGGTTAAAACTGGGCAGGAGAAATGAGGAACAAAAATAAATCAGTTCAATATTTCCAAAATATTATTGTAATTACACTATTAAGTTCCTAGCAATGAAATAAAGTTGAGGAAAATTCAGAAGTATTTCTGCTTGCTTCTACAACTTTCATTATTAAGCTTC
Source organism: Cnephaeus nilssonii (assembly GCF_951640355.1). Classification (NCBI taxonomy): domain Eukaryota; kingdom Metazoa; phylum Chordata; class Mammalia; order Chiroptera; family Vespertilionidae; genus Cnephaeus; species Cnephaeus nilssonii. The sequence continues at coordinate 11,091,719 of NC_137084.1, read as the reverse complement.
TATAACATTGCTATACATTGAAGAGGTATTAGAAGTATGCTTAATGCCCAAGGGGCAAAACTAAAACCACAAAGTTGAAGATGCAGGGAGCAGATTTTAGTGCAATAAATAGTAAGTCCTTTTTAAAAGACAAAACTTTATAAAACTTGATGCCCAGCTGGTGTGGTTCAGTGGTTGATCCATGAACCAAGAGGACACTGGTTCAATTCCCAGTCTGGGCACATGCCCGGGATGTAGGCTCAATCCCCTCAAGCACACATGAGGCAGTCAATCGATGCTTCTCTAGCTCATTGATGTTTCTATCTCTTTCTCTCTCCCTTCTTCTCTCTCTAAAAATCAACCAAACATATTTTTTTAAATGTTATAAAACTTGAAATAAACTGACACAAAAAAAATGAGTTCCTTCTCCCCTTGTGTTAATGTGTCTTGGCCAAGATTGTTGTGAGGGAACCCCCTTAAAGCACTTCTAACCAATGAGTCTAAGGGTTTAATAATTACTACTTCATTTAATTTCATGCACAAAGCCAGGAAAACCTATGTAGATGGAAGCAAAATGAATATGACATTCATATCCAAGGCCTGATTTCTACTAAACCAGGAAAGACAGACAGACAGAGAGAGAGAGAGAGAGAGAGAGAGAGAGAGAGAGAGAGAGAGAGAGAGAGAAAATGAATGATCAGAGAATGAAGTTAAAGAAATATAGAATTAAGCTTGTTAAATATCTTTCTATAACCAGCCCAGAAACCTTGCCATTTCAGGATAAATTATAATAAGATATTATGGTAAGATAAATAAGCATGATTAATAGTATATAAGATAACTAAAAATTTTTAAACATTAAAAAAACCAATAAACATCTACCTTTAAAAGTAGTCATCACACTGGACTTTTGTAAGAAACCAGAAACTAAATGCATCCCCTAAACATTCTGTCCAGGGTTCGACTGGCCCCATGCAGAACAAAAACACTTTGTCACTGGATAGAATGAAACGAGGGTTCCTGGAATATGGGAAGGACGCCAAGGTGAACGGTGGACATGGACTGTAAGTCAAGAAATGAAGTCCAAACTCTGTTAATGTGTAGTTATTTGAACCTACGGAAACATGAGGACTTGGGTTTGGCACAACATGCTCTTGAGTTTCCCTGCAAGCTCTAATATTCTGTGCTTCCACAAGACCGGTCCTGCTCTATAATTGAGATCCAGATGTCTATGTCTAAGCTGTCAGTTCATGAAAAGAGCCTGCATAATTACCAAATGAGCAGTCTGAAGTTCCTAGGCTACCTCAGTCTGGAGAATCCCGCCCTACTTGTAGCACAGAGGAGAAGCAATGGTGCTAGTAGTTATAATTTATTTCTTACGAATCCTTAAGATTTGAAGTTTTTCACACTTCTGCCATCATAATAAGCACTCATTTAATTCTTGCTTATAAAAATCATTGATTATTCTAGCTTGTGAAGAAACCCCAATTTTTCTGAATTGTTGGGAAATCATAGTAACTCCTCCACTTACTTTGCCCTCCTTGGTACTTTAAACTCTTCTTTTGTAAATCCGCTAAATTAAAAGACTGTATTTAATGCTATTCCACTTAACACAGGGCTCAGATGGACTGTTTCCTCTTTGAGAGAACATGTTATTCCTACTTAGTACAAAAAGACTAGGTGAATGTTGGATGCAGTAAAACAGCTGAATGACTCTCCATTTCAGATGCAAAACAAAACCAAGATAATCCCTAATGTTTTGACCTTGAGGATGTTGCCTCTGCTATTCTTGTACAAACTCTCCTCTTTACCTACTCTCTTCAATTTGCTGACGTCTGTTCACCAGGCAGGTCTCAGCTTAGCCATCATGTCTTTCAGGAAGCCAAGCACCCTTCATTTAAACCAAAGGTTCCCAAGTGGGTGCAATTTTGCTCCTCCCCTCAGAGGATAGTTGGCTGTGTCTGGTGTCACATTCACGGGGAAGGGTACCACTGGCATGTAGTGGGTAGAAGCCAGGGATGCTGCTAAGCTCTTACAACACATAGGACACCTCCCATACAAAGAAGTATCTCTCTCAAATGTCAGTAGAGCCATTACTGAGAAACCCCAGTTTAACCCTCACAGCAGTTGTACTGTTTTGTGTTTGCTGGGATTATGCACGTGGACAACAAGAGCTTGCTTTGGTTTTCACTGCATGTTCCTGTGCACCTGGTACTCTTTGAGTGGGTAGATGGTAACATTGGAATGACTGGCTAGTTGAGTGAATAAATGAAATTACTAATTTCATAAGGTGAAACGTGCAAAAATAAGACCTTGGCATACTTATTGTTAATAAAATATATCTTCTAGGTTGTCTAGTTTACATGTTTACTTCTTACAACATGTTTAAAACCATCATCACACATGATCCAACACCTCAGCTCAGCAAACAGAACATAAATAAACCCCATTTTTACGAAGAAGGCGCCAATTCTCAGAGGGGTGGAGAGGCTTGCAAATGAAAATGATAAGAAATTATCAGGCATTGGAGGTTTCTTACAAAGCTTTACTGATTGGTTACAAAATTTCCGGCACTTAATAACCTGTTAGCTGGGGAGTGCCTGTCACACTCTGTTATACTGCCCAAGAAGAGAAGTTGTAGCTTTGGGCAATCAGAACGCAATAAACACTCAACTTCAGCTCACAAACGCAACCAAGTGCTATGAAAAAAAGAAATAGTTACTGACTCTTAGAGAGGTTTGCCTAATACAGCACAATTATGAGATAATGTGTCACTTAGCAATTCCCATACAGGTAGCTCAAAGGCACCAGGGACATATCTTAGGTAATGATGAAAGTAAACTGTTCCTTGTTAAATCTCAAATGAGCCAAATTCCCTGCACATTTAGAATATATAGAAGGTAGATTCCCAAAGCAAGCTTTCTGGTTTTTAAACTCAACTCTGCAACTTATTAGCTGTATTTCTTTGTGCAAATATCTGAACCTCTATATATGTACCTCAGTTTTCTCAACTGTTCAGTGAGGATTATAATAACAACCATTTACTTAGGATTTTGAGAGGGTGAAATGTGTTCATACATATCAGGCACTTGGAACAGTACCAGAAATGGAGCAACTGCCCAATTATTTTTATCTATATCTCTCTATGGTCATCACCATCATTTCTGTATATTTTCCCATGTAAAAAATTTCCCCTAGATATTAAATAAGCTGCATCAATATGCGATATGCATCTCATTTACACCAAATGTCTATTTAAAAACCTATATAACTACCTTAACCAATAAAGTGAAAATTTCATATATTTCTTGGCTTCCCAGCATCCTATTCAACTCAACTTTTTTGGTAACAAACCAAATTCTTTGCCTCACTCGTAGGTAGTACAATTTTGTTGGGAATATATGTATATATATTCCCTCTCTCTTCCTTTCTCCCTTTCCCTTCTTCTTTCTCTCCCTCTCCTTTCCTTTCTGAAATCAATAAAAGATATTTTTTAAAAATCAGTGTTGCTCAGACTCGAATAATGTAAACAACTCTTTTTAAAAAAATTCTCATGGACTTCCTCTCCTCTTGGCCTATATTACCTTAGTTCTAATGGTATGTAAATTTATACAACATAAAATAAAGCTATGCATTAACTCATGAGGCTAAATAAGTTAAATGCAAAACTACAAATAAGATAAAATGTTTTAATTACAGTGGAAAAATGATACAGGAACATCAATGCTGGGTTTAATAGCAAAGGACAAACATTGAGCTGTGTCACCCAGACTTCCCTTCAAGGAGGACATGCTGACCAGCTTTGGAGACAGCAGGATCCAGCTGCCACCTTCTTCAAGGTCAGCCTCAGCTATAGCCTCCTAGCCCAAGGTCATGCTCTCCTGGAACAGCCTGCACCTGGCAACTGTGCACGGCCAGGGGATAAATGCCACCATTTCAGCCTGATGTGGGGCAGCTCTGACCAGCAATGCTCACCCAGAGCTCCCTGCCAGCTTAGGGAGGCTTTATCGTTCTACATCAGACTCCAGCAACTCATTCTACCCAGTCCTGTCCTTTCCTCCTGCCTTTCACAGAAATTGATCACAAACATCTTAAACCCCAAGCTCTCTCCTTCCAGAGCATTTGATCTACAACGCAGTAAAAAAGAAAGATTCTATGCTTCTTAAAATAACACAAATGCCAGGAATGGACATTTAACTGAACAGCATAAAATAGCATTAATAATCTCAGGCCTATATTTTTCTGTCTTCATCTGGAGCCATACAGCAAAAGCAAGGACAACCTGTGTGCTTAAAAATACAATTATTTTCCCCTCATTATTCAATTAGCTAGGCAGCTGTACCTGGTAATTAAAAGCTCCAGCAGCTCTTCTTCCCATTATGCAGAACAGAAAATCTGTAATAAAATATTATATGAAAGAAGATTTAGGGTAACTGAAAATTACAGAGCATAAACAATTGTTGGGTGAAAATATTGCACTAAACAGGCAGTTATTTAAATGAGGCATTGTACCAGCGACTAATTATTTCCTAAAACATTGCACACAACAGGGATGATAATTCAGAAACATACCTCACCAGATGATTACTTTTTTAACAATGGTCATACATTCAGAAGGAATTTGTGAAACCTGGCATGAATAGGTATGCTGAAGGAAACATATGCATGGGCTTTTTAGAAGGTGGGCACAGATGAAAATGATAAAATTTGCCTTTGCTAAACAAGCCATTTTCCCTTTAATTCATTTATGTATTGAATACCTATGTGTCACCTACTCTCTGTCCTGAACTACTGGGATAAAGAGAAAGAGTTCCCGTCCTCAAGGAGGAGCTTAGAAGCTGGTGGGGAGTGTATTCTGCACACAAAGAATTCGATATGATGGCATGAGCTACAAGGAAGACATGAAAACTTGTACCTATGTCTCTCCAATTCATCCCCTTACCCCTCTTCCTTTTTCACCATCACCTTACCACTCTTTCCTTCTCTCCAGCCACTCTGGACTGCTTTCTTTTTTGCAACTCTCCAAAGCTGTGCCTAGTTTAGGACATTTGTCCTACCTTGTCATCCCTATATCTTCACTAACCAATAAGGTAGTCACTAGCCACATGTGGTTATTGAGCACTTGCAACGTGGTTATTCTACTTTTAAATGTGCTGAAAGTGTAAAATAATTGCTAGATTTTGAAGATTCTGTACAAAAATTTATATAATAAAAGCCTTAGTGACCATTACAACAGAATAACCAGAACGACCAGTCGCTATGATGTGCACTGACCACCAGGGGGCAGGCGCTCAACACAGGAGCTGCCCCCTGGTGGTCAGTGCGCTCCCACAGGGGGAGCACTGCTCAGCCAGAAGCAGCAGTGGTGGCAAGAGCCTCTCCCGCCTCTGCGGCAGCACTAAGGAGCAGCGAGCCAGGCGGTAAGGAGCGAGGGGTCCGGACTGCCAGAGGGTGCAGGCCGAACTGAGGACCCCACCCCCCTGCCCCCCCAGTGCATGAATTTTGTGTACTGGGCCTCTAGTAATAATATAAAATAGACAACTAATAATTTCTTAATTCAATTACCTGGTAAATAATATTGTTAAAATATTGGGTTCTATAAAATACATTATTAAAACTAATGTACTTGCTTCTTTTTTAAATGTGGCTACCACAAAAATTAAAATTATCTGTGTAGTTCACATTGTATGTCAAAAGGACAGCTATGGTCTACACATTCAGACCTGTTCCCACTTTCTTCTTGGCAATCTCGTGTCAGCCCATTGTCCTCTTCTCAAAGAGGTTTTTGTGCTGACCACCACTCTGAAAAAGACACACTACCCTCACCCACTCAATCAATGGCACATTACCCCATTTAACTTTTTCATTGAAAGCACATAACATGAAATCTACCATTAACAAAGTTTCAAGCATGCAGTAGAGTGTCCCTGACGATATGTACATTGTTGTACAGCAGGTCTCCAGAACACTCATCTCACATGGAAACTCAAGATCCATTGAACAACTCCCCATTTCTTCCCAACCTTGATCCTTGGCAACCACCAGTATAGTTTCTACTTGTATGAGTTTAATTCATGTAAGTGAAATCATGCAGTATTTATTGTCTTTCTGTAACCCACTTGTTTCACTTAGCATAATGTCCTCAAGGTTCATTTATGTTGTAGCATATAACAGGATTTTATTTTTTTAGTAATGAATAATATTTCACTGTGTGTGTGTATGTGTGTCACATTTCCTTGATCTATTCATCTGTCCTTGGAATTTAGATTATTTCCACCTCCTCACTTATTGTGAATAATGCTGCAATAAACAGCCACTATGAAAAACAGTGCGGAGCTTCTTCAAAAAATCAAAAATAGAACTACCACATGATCCAGCAATCCCATTTCTGGGTATTTATCCAAAAGAATTGAAATTGGGAACTCTAAGAGATATCTGCACATCTCTCTCCATTTAATTTTCTTTGTAGCACTCAATGCTGTCTGAAATTATCTTAATGACTTGCTTATTTCTTTATTTTGTTTATCTTCCCTACTAGAAATTAAGTCCCACGAGAGCAGAGAACTCATACACCTTCCTTGCTATTGGATCTACAGGTCTCATACAGTGCCTACCACTTAGTAAGTGTTCAATGAATAGCTGTTGAACAAGAAAATAAAGATGCAATGCAAGTCTAAATGGAGAAATATCCAAGCCTGCCTGGGAAGACAGGAGGGAGCACTGGGGATTGAGGGTATCTGGCTAGGTTTACAAGTTAGAGGAGAGTACATCCACTTTTCTGTCCAGCTAACCACCTTTCTAGCCATCTTTCCACCATCTGTATTTATTAGGAAGACTTTTTTTTTAAGACTTCAATGTTTCAGATGCTGGGCCAGTTGCAGAGAAATCCAGCAGTGAATAGGATTAACCAGGATCATGCTGTTATGTAGCTTACAAACTAGGTGGGGAAACCAACCAGCATGAATAGTTACTTAACTATATAAACAATGACTTGATTTGAGTTTTGATGAGTGCTAGGGAGACCAATGTGTCCAAGGAGTCAGAAAAAGTTCACATAGGTAAGCAATATTTATGCTAAGACCTGGAAGATGAGAAAGAATTAGCCTGAGCAAAGCCCTAGCAAGACAAGAGAGAAAACATTTCAGAGAAACAAGTATTTCAGTTCTATGGCAGCATAAAATGTGTATCTGAGACAGATAGAGTGGCCAGCAGGGATATAGGTAATTTTATAGATAGCTTATCTATATGCTAAATAAATATATGTTGATGTAGAATGAATGATTCAACAATAACGCACAACTTTGAAGTGAATGGCACCATGACACAAGATCAATCATGGAAGTTAGGAGCCCCCAGAGTTTGAAGGGGACACTGACTAGCCTTAAATGGAATTTTAATCAACTTTTAACCCTGATCAGATAAAGCAATCAAAGTTTAGATTTGTAAACTATCACAACAAGGAAGTTAAAGTAATCCCTGGTCCTATTTATCATTAAGATTTTGGTTCACCTACCTCAACTGTGGTTTTTTTTAATATGTACGTAACAATTATTTTATATATATATATATATATATATATATATATATATATATATATATATATAATTTTTTAATTGATTTCAGAGAGGAAGGGAGAAGGAGAGAGAGAGAAACATCAATGATGAGAATAATTGATTGGCTGCCTCCTACACGCCCCCTACTGGAGATTGAGCCCACAACAGGGCATGTGCCCTTTGACTAGAAACAAACCTAGGATCCTTCAGTTCACAGGGGGTCACTATGCACTGACAGAACCATAACATAGTTTTTAATCAAAAGGGCTGAGTATAAAAATTTACATTTTTTATGGATACCTCTAAAAGAATAGTAGGACCAAGAATCTAGAAGATTTGTAACTAACTCTCATTTTTCCAGAAACATAAATAAAAAATCTTCAGAATCTGGTTTTTTTTTATTATTATTATTAATTTTTTACAGAGAGGAAGAGAGAGGGATAGAGCGTTAGAAACATCAATAAGAGAGAAACATAGATCAGCTGCCTCCTGCACAACCCTACTGGGGATGTGCTCGCAACCAAGGTATATGCCCTTGACTGGAATTGAACCTGGGACCCTTCAGTCCACAGGCTGATGCTCTATCCACTGAGCCAAACCAGTCAGGGCCAGAATCTGTTTTTAAGTAATAAACTCGCCCCTACACTTTAGAAAGTAAAACCAGTAGTTTTCACCACGTTCCCACAAAACTTGTTGTGCCACAGCAAGTCTTTGATTTAAAGCCAAGGAAAGATGCTGCTCCTCTTTTCAAATATATGGCCAGACACTTATTGGAATATTATGAAGTTTTAGTATAAATAATTAAACATAAGCTGCCAATGCCCCTAGTAAAATACATGAACCAAATGTATTTATGGGATGCAGTACCTAAGCTGATTATCAAGTGCTTATTCCCTTACCTAATCAAGACTGGTTTGTAATTCAAAACAAAATGTCACAGTCTTTAAAGCAAGGGAAAATTAATGAGCATCAATAGTCTATAACTCTAACGTAAAAAATTTTTAAGCAGGCCAATCAAATCATTTTCAATCAAATCAAATCCCCTCAACACTGAACACTGTGGAAATCAAAATAATAAAGCAATAAAGCTCTGGATCATTTTCTATATTCTATTCCATCCACGTGTGCAAAAGACACAGTTTGTGATAGAAAACTTTCTTTCCTTATTGACTATTACATTTCTCAGTCAGGCCACTATAACAGATTAATGTCCCCCATTTTTCACCCATCCCCGTATTTCCACACTTTGCCACATATCTTTTCAGTGCTCTCTTACTCTGGGTGGGATGTTCTGCTTCACCCCTTGACTCTGGCTCAACCATGTCAGCAAGCAAATGTGAATTAAGCAGAGGCTAAGAAAGAGGCTTGTGTGTTTTAGTTTATTCTGTTGCTTCTCTGTGATTGCCATGAACACATGCTTGAGCTAGCTAGCTCCCATCATAAATAGCTCCAGTCATCCCAGCCAAAACCATCCTAGATCAGCCAATAGCCAGATGATGCCCAGGTAGTAAACGCAGCCCAGCCTCAAAGAACTGCCAAGACCATCCCAGACTAAATTGCCAATCTCCAGATTTGTGAGCAAAATAAACAGCTAAGTGTTTTAAGCCACGGAGCTTTGGGGTGGTAATGCTAAACACAACATTACTGAGGCAATCAATGATTAACACAGCAACTATACCCTAAAATAACACATGGCTGCTCTAGTTGCATTATTTTCACTTCTCAAAAGAAGTCAAAGTGTATTAGAAAAGGCATACATAAATATTTCTTTCTAATTAAAATTTCTACAGAGAAAGGTCTTGGTCCTGGATTACAATTAGTATGGTAAAAATTTTCTGACTACTAGTCATAGTATTTTGACAGTTTACAGGTTTCCATCATGAATGTATAGAAACAGAAGAAAGTGTAATAGAATCTACAGAAAAGTATATATACATTTTTGGGAAACCCTGTATATATGAAGTAGGCACTGACTGAACAGGCATTTTTTTAAATATATCCAAATGCCCAACAGTTATGTGGAAAGGTGCTCAGCATCATTAATTATCAGGAAAATGCAAACTAAAACCACAGTGAGATATCATCTCACACCTGTTAGGATGGCTATAATAAAAAAAAAATAAGACAAGTTATAATGTGTTGGTGAGAATGTGGAAAAAAAGAAAACATTGTGTTCTATGGATGGGAGTATAAATTCAAAAAATAAAAAATAAGAGTACTAGATGATGTAGCAATCCCACTTCTGGGCATATAGTGAAAGAAAATGAAAACAAGATACTAAAGAGATACCTACACTCCCATATTCATTGCAGCATCTGTCTTAATGACCAAGATATAAAAACAACCTATGTCGCCCTAGCCAGTTGGGCTCAGTGGATAGAGCATCAGCCTGCGGTCTGAAAGGTCCCAGGTTGGATTCCAGTCAAGGGCACATGCCTGGTTTGTGGGCTCAATCCCCAGTAGGGGGCCTGCAGGAGGCAGCCAATCACTGATTCTCTCTCATCATTGATGTTTCTCTCTCTCCCTCTCCTTTCTTCTCTGAAGTCAATAAAAATATGTTAAAAAAAAAACACCTGTGTTCTTCAATCAATACATGAAGAAGATATGGTGTATATATACATATATATGGAATATTATTTAGCCACAAGAAAGAAGGAAATCTACCATTTGTGACAATGTGGGTGGACCTTGAGGATATTATGCTAGTTAGATAAGCCAGAGAAAGATAAATACTGTATTCTATTACTTGTATGTGGAATGTAAAAAAGAAAAATCAAACACATAGAAACAGAAGATATGAAAGTGGTTGCTAGGGGCTGGGGACTAGGGAAAATGGGGAGTAGTTGGTAAAAAAGACACTAACTTTCAGCTATAATGAATAAGATCTGAGGATCTAATGTATAGCATGATGCCTATAGTTAATAGAACTGTATTGTATAACTGAAACCTGCTAAGAGAGTAGAACTCAAATGCCCTTACCCCTAAATAAGACATATATGTGAGGAGATGGATGTGTTAATTAACTAGATGGTGGGAATCTTCTTACAATGTATATATGTGTCAAATCACCATGATGTACATTTTAAATATCTCACAATTTTGTTTGTTATTTATAAACCTAATAAAGTTGAATTTTTTTAAAAAATTCTAAGTAGAGAATAAACCTCATCTTTTCCCAATGTGCATAGTATAGAAGAAACACTAACATTCGATCAATGAATGCTTATTAACTTAGACTAGAGGCCCGGTGCACAAAATTCGTGCGGGGGGGGGGGGGGGATCCCTCAGCCCAGCCTGCACTCTCTCTAATCTGGGACGCTTCGAGGGATGTCTGATTGCCCATTTAGGCCTGATCCCAATAGGATCAGGCCTAAACAGGCAGTTGGACATCCCTCTCACAATCCAGGACTGCTGGCTCCCAACTGCTTGCCTGCCTGCCTTCCTGATTGCCCCTAACCGCTTCTGCCTGCCAGCCTGATCACCCCCTAACCACTCCCCTGCCAGCCTGATTGATGCTTAACTGCTCCCCTGCCAGCCTGATTGCCCTTAACTGCCCTCCCCTGCCAGCCTGGTCACCCCTAACTGCCCTCCCCTGAAGGCCTGGTCACCCTTAACTGCCCTCCCCTACAGGCCTGGTCCCCCCCAACTGCCCTCCCCTGAAGGCCTGGTCACCCCTAACTGCCCTCCCTTGCAGGCCTGGTCACCCCTAACTGCCCTCTCCAGCAGGCTTGATCGCCTCCCAACTGCCCACCCTTACAGGCCTGGTCCCCCACAACTGCTCTCCCCTCCTGGCCTGATTGCCCACAACTGCCCTCCCTTGCAGGCCTGGTCCCTCCCAGCTGCCCTCCCCTGCTGGCCATCTTGTGGCGGCCATCTTGTGTCCACATGGGGGCAGCCATCTTTGACCACATGGGGGCAGCCATCTTTGTGTTGGAGTGATGGTCAATTTGCATATTACTCTTTTATTAGATAGAAATTCCAGTTCAGGTTACAAACATTTAGGTTTCAGTAAGCAAAGCAATATATATTAGGTAGTAGGCATTTAATAGATTGATGATGAGATTAAACTGAACTGGAAAGAAAGAAGTCAAGACTTAAAACAGATAATACTGCAAAATATCCTTTTAGTTGATTATGTTTCTCCATATATGTTCAATAAATGTTGACTAAGAATAAGAATCATGTGCATTCTTTCATTCATTACTGCATCCCCCCTCTCTGTCACAGCCTGTGGTACACCATTAGGATTCAACAAATATTTGTTAAATAATTAAATATATTGCTTTGTGTATTTATACTTTTATGTTAATTTCTAACATTGAATGTCATATATTCATGATAATGAATTAATTTGAAAATTACAGGCTAAAATATTTAATAGTCACATTTGCATATTTCTTATTCATATATACAAAAATATGCATCTGTTCATCTCCCAATACTTACAGAATTTTTTAATCTGTTGAATAATTAAATTACCTGGGAAAGAACTGGGACTATATCCATGATCAGGGTTTAGTTGATTTATCAATGAAACCATATAAATGAATAGCATTTATGGAGATTTGAGACCTCCAAATAAAGCTAAAAATACATTTGGATAAACTTATTTTTTACAAAATTCTGAAGATTAGGTGGTTAATGTGAAGCATTTTGCCATCACTGTGAGCAGAACACAGTGACTGAATAATTTTTTATTTTTACTTTTATTTTTTTATGTATTTTTATTGATTTCAGAGAGGAAGGGAGAGGGAGAGAGAGATAGAACCATCAATGACGAGAGAACCATTGATAGGCAGCTTCCTGCATGCCCCATACTGGGGATTGAGCCTGCAACCTGGGTATGTGCCCTTGACCAGAATTGAACCTGGGACCCTTCAGTCCACAGGCTGATGCTCTATCCACTGAGCCAAACCAGCTAGGGCTGAATAATTTTTTAAATAAATCCATGAGCTTAATCTTTGTTCCCAGAAAGGAAAATAACACAACTCTAACTTTCTAAGGAAAAATGAGGATAAATATGATTTAATATATAATATACATATTTTATAAAGATAATATAATATAAACATATGTATATAGCCATATATATGAATATATATGTGTTAAGCAAACCTAATGTTTAGGTAAAAATTAATTTATAAAACAAGGTAGTGGTTGACTCTTTATGTTTCTAGTGTTTACTAGTACTATAGGATTAGTTTAAATAAGAGGTAATCCACCCTGGCCAGTTTGGCTCAGTTGGTTGAATGTCATCCCATAAACCAAAAGGTCACCAGTTCAATCTTAGGTCAGGAAACATGCCTGAGTTGCAGAATCGATCCCCAGTAGATGCAGAAGGCAGCTGATCTGATGGCGGTTTCTCACATCCATATTTCTTTCTCTCCCCCTCTCTCGTACTCTCACTCCTTTCTCCTTCCTCTTTCTCTAAAATCAATAAAAACAGATAGATAGATAGATAGATAGATAGATAGATAGATAGATAGATAGATGATAGATAGATAGATAGATAGATAGATAGATAGATAGATAGATAGATAGATAGAAAGAAATTCCAGGTCATTTAAATATGACTCATTTGCTTCAGAAACACCCTTCCATTACCAGAGGTGTGCAAATAGAACAGAAATAGATAGGATTCTTGTTCTGAATAAGTAAGAAATAGTAATTTTCCAAAGTTCCTGGAATTTTTATTACCATCATTAGCTCCTTGAGGGAATATTATGTGTCTCATTCACTGAAGAGCATTTTCCATGCTGGACACACAGTAGGACTTTAAAAATAACCTGTCAGAATCAGCAAATTTTGTGTCTTTGTGAGTTGCCTTATAGTTATGTTGTGAGATAATACTTTAAATTCTGTCAACGTGCTGTTCTTTTTTTGTACTCCCTGCTATTCAGCAGAGACATCCATTGCCTAGGGAAGAATGAGGATTGTTAGAGGTGAAAAGTATAGAGAAAGAAAGTGTCACTCTCCAGTATTTGACTTCCAAAGTAGTCACTTGAAGCCTGTTTCAAAGACAATACTCTTGAAAGCCAAAGCGTTTAAGTGAGAACTGAAATGTTAGAGGTTAAAAAAAAAAAAAAAAGGTTGAAAAAGGATTTTGTGTCAAAAGGGAAAGCCCTGAAGAAGCAAAACATAAATTTTATTCACAAGGAACAGATCAGAAGAAACATGATGAAAAGCTCAAAGAGCCCCACCCAAATGGGAAAATTGAGGTTGCTGTCCAGGAATGTAACGAAAGAGAGGGCACTAGGAGGACAGCAGGAGAATGGGAGGACTGGGCAGGCACAGCAGAGGATCTCCTACCTATTCTCCCCCCGAGTCTTGAGAAAACCAAGGACACCCACAGGCCTCTGCCACCTGGGTTAGTTTTCCTTCTCTTTACCAAAGGGTAAGAGCATCTCCTTAACAGTTACCTGAACACTGCCCACCAACTACCCAACAGAAGTGGTGGCCAACTATTGTTGGTTCACAACCTTGGGGGTTCCCTGGGTAAAACTTGAAACTGACCCCTATATGTGAAAAGCAAGAAGTGACCAAAGAACGAGGCAGACTACTCTAGATTGGTAGGTGGCAGGGTTAATAAGCAAGGGTTCTTACATCCCAGGCTAGTAGATCTCCTCACCTGCCTACCAGAATCTTAAAACTGGGTTTAGTCACGTACACAGTCCAGGTGGTCTCAACAACACATTACTTTCTCAAAGCTGCATCCTTGAAGTGGCTCCTAGTGTGGGAACAGTGGGAAGAATGTATATTTCAAGGACAGGGAATGGAGTAAGGAGTCTCCAACTGCTTGTGGGCCAATCAGCAGTCATATCCTCTGATCATCTCCTCCAACAACTCTGATGTAAGATTTTGCTCAGCCTACAAAATACCCTATATTTGCTGTGCCCTCTTCCATGGCCCCAGCTATCCTATGTCCCTAAAAGGACATAGGTACTCAGTCCTTCAAAGGAACCGTGTGAAACAGAATGCACCTAACACTTGTACTTGGTTGGGAGTGATCAGAACCAGTTTGAGATTCTTCCTCACTCCACGCCAGGACAAGGTGAAACAGATCCACACCACACTGTTGTTTGGGTATGGACATCACCAAGTCTAGAAACCTATAATTCCTGAAGATCTACAACTCCTATGTTTTATATCAAATTATAATATAAAAACAAAAATAGTTTTTCCCCTTGAACATAAATTTAAAAATGCAAACAATAACATGGACAAAGAGGAGGGGAAATCTAAATAATAAAAAGGTCTCATAGATGAAGAGAAGTTATGTTAGGAGTGGTCAGATTAGAGAGATCATCTCAGGCATCAATCACCTCCTTTACAAATGAGGACACTGAAGCATGGAGAGGTCAATCAATATTCCTAAGGTCAAGTGGGTAAAGGAAACAAACCTTAAGAATACACTCCTCCCTGCCACTAATTAATGAATTTTGAAAACTCTTCTTTGCCTCTTTGCACCTTGCTTTAGTCTCAACTGTATAAATAGTTCAATTGCAGCGTTTTCCTACCATCTCAATTCTAATTTGCTACATAAAGATAAAGCCTAGTACCAGGTTCTTTTGAGTTTAATTGGTAAGGCGTTTCTTTTGCAAAACAGTCTCTATCCTTGTTCTCCCTTCTGGGGGTGATGTTTCCTTTGGCTTCCCAAAAGCACCCTCCCGTGAACTTGCTTTCTGTAATGGTTCCATATGAGGTCACTCCATTACTCCATCTGTCTCTAATTAACCTCTAGGCTCTTTCCCTGAAAATTATTCAGATCATTTAACAACTTTAATTTGTAATAGTGCATACTAAGATTCAACTGATAGACATCTTAAACATAATCAACTTTGAGTATAACAAATATGCATATGCCATTTTAAAATTTACAAAGTGATTTTGTGTGTATTATTTTTTTCATGAATATGTGGATATACTCATTATTTTATTTTTAAAACATAGCATCTAGAGCTCAGAAAATTAACACCAGTTGAATACTAAGTTGGAGCGTGAGGTCTGAAATCCAGGTGCCTCTGATTCACAATTCCACGCTCTTCTTGCTAGGCCATACCTTCTTCAGAAAAATTGCTAGGTTTGGCATTCTGTCTTGGAGAATGAGAGCTCACAAAGTGTGAATAAATTCATATGCAAACCTCTGATTTGGGAGAGTGTGTAACCCAATCAGACAGAAAGCCTGCTGCTTCTGATTGGGAATAGGACAAGCAGCCATACTTGGTGGTCAACATTGAACAATCTTTGTCATTAACACAGACTGAGAGTGATAGTCAAGTGGCTCTGAAACTCACTGTGGCCAGATAGAAAAGTGATGTACAGGCATCATATAGCGGTGTGTGTGCCAGGATTAGAGAGAAAACAAGGCTGGCCATTCACTGTGATGGAAGTTTGTAGGGTGGGGATGAAGCAGGCCACTACGTACCTAGGGTGGCCCTTAGGAAGAAATACAAGGCCCTAGTGTGCTGGCAATCTCCTAATTGCTTCCTTGATTGTCTAGGAATGGATTTGAATATAAAACAGACCTAAGATGGGCAATAAACACGAGAACGTGTCTGGCCGATCAGTGATTTCAGTGGCATTCAGAAGGAATGCCTGTGGTGGGGAAAGAACTGTGGGGAGCAGCGTGGGGGCTCAGGCCGTGCACACATCCTTTTGACATCTGACCGCTGCTGAAATTACCGCTGTGTGCCTGCCTCACACAGGACAGAATTCAGGGGACCCATTCAGAAAGAATAGGAGAGCATATTTGTTTCCTACAATCCCACAATCTCTCTCTGCTCCTTTCTGAAATCTAACTTTATATGTCTTAGTACTCAAAAGAAATAGAGTTAAAAACTGCTTTTAAATACATGCACTCTCGTTACCTAGTATCTGCCATCATTCAGGTGGAATGGGCTTGATTTTCCCATGAAAACTGTCCTGAAAAATAAAACTAAAAACTAAAAAACTATACATTTTCTTAGGCTGTGGGATTGAGTCACAGTTCTCCTCCTGGACTTCACATTTTTTTCAGACCAAAAGGTCAAAGTGGATTTAATATACACCCTCAATGTATCATGCATAGAAAGAAATCAAAAAGGGAGAACATTCTCTTTACCTTCAAGAAGTGTTAAAGAAATTCCTAGTTCAGTCTTAAGCTACATTTCCTCCCAGTCTTTGCATTAGTGCCTGATCTCCCCTAACTGGAGCTTCCCGGTATTGCAAGCCATTCTTGATGGCCATCATGATTTAAACTGATGCATATAAAGCGTTTGAGTTTTCATAATCTTCATAAACAGAAGGACCTCATTAGGAGATTTCAAGGCTCTCCATTGTTCCATCCTTCTTCTTACTAAGAGCACATATAACAATCTTTGCAATTTTGAACATATCATTAAGAAACAAGACTTTGAGAAACTAAAGGGAATCCCAAGAAGGGACTCTGGAGACTGCCCCTTGAGAATAACAGTGGAATTAATTACAAATGTAACTGCACATTTAAACGAATTACAAATGTTTAGTCTGAATAAGAAAAGAGATACCAAAGTGGCTCCATTTCTTATATATTTTCATAACAGGATAAAGGATGCAATAAAGATGTTGTACTCAGATCAATTTTTTTAAAAAATGTTCAGTAACCAACATTTAAGCGCAAGTGGAATTGTGAGGCTCATGTTGCAACAAGCTCTCCTTCCTTGGAAGAATTTGACAGAAGCTTGGTAACATCTGCAGGAAAGTCTGTAAAAAGATTCTACACAACAAGTAGGTGTTGAGATATGTTATCTCTAATGTCTCCATAATGTATTTCTTAATCAGGATGATATATAATTTCATAACCCAGACACAGAAATCATGGCCACACAGAATATTATTAATTAACTAGAGGCCAGTACATGAAATTCATGCAATGGGGGGGGGGGAGGGTCCCTCAGCCTGGCCTGCACCCTCTCCAATCTGGGACCCCTTGGGGGATGTCTGACTGCCTCTCACAATCCGGGACCGCTGGCTCCTAACGGCTCACCTGCTTGCCTGCCTGATCACCTCTAACCACCTCTGCCTGCCTGCCTGATCACTCCTAACTGCTCCCCTACCAGCCTGATCGGCCCTAACAGCTCCCCTGCTGGCCTGATTGCCCCTATCCACCTCTGCCTCGCCCCGCACCCAGGACCCAGGATTCCCTCCTCTTGCTGGTCGCAGGCACCCAGGACCCGGGCCGGCTTCACCCAGGCCGGCCACAGCCGCAGGGGACCATGGGTGGGCAGCTTTACCTGGACCACCCAAACAGGCACCTGACACCATGGGCAGGTGGCTTGTCCCTCTCCCAGGCCTCAGGTGCAGATACAGCCACTGGCACCCAGGACCGTGGGGCGGGCAGCTGTCCCTCTCCTGGGCCACAGACTGGCTGGTCCCCATTCCTCTCTTGTGAGCTCATTTGTGCCTGGCTGGTCCCCATTTCTCTCTCCCCAGTGTTGAATGTCTGAGCTGTTACAGAGTAGTTACAGAGTGACTGGCGTGAGGGTGTGATGACCATTTGCATATTAGCTCTTTATTATATAGGATTATCTACAGATTTCATCAGCTGTTCCCTTTAAGAATTTGAAGACATTTATGGCCATACTTTAAATTGAACCATTTAGATTTTGTACTGATCATCCAAAATGCCTAATCCTTTTTAGAATCTATGATTAAAACCCATCTGCCTTCTTTCCATGTTATCCAAAATAGTGAAGACTATTTTACACTTTTTTTTTCACCCTCAGAATATATGCTGGAATAACAGAAAGAACAAAACTGTGCTTACTAGCCACTAGATCGTGGCTATTTTGGGTCATGAATGTGTGCATGTCTTGGTTAGAGTGTATGTTAATATCATATTGTGCTGCTAACTATAATATTATTTCAAAATAATGAGTTAGATCTGTTCACACACACTTTCCCATGGAGAAAGATCTTTGTCCATTAAGCAATACCCTTGCCTTTTCTGTCCTTTTGGAAACCACTCTAATCCAAAAGCTATTTCCAAGAGATGAGAAGTTTCTCAACATGTCCTAGCATTTCCCCAGCTCAGAGAAGTCAGACAGAAGCAAAAGTATAGCCTTGCTAACAGGCCATGTGTTACTTTGAATCTTGAGCACAGTTTAAAGGGCTTTTACAGATAGCCTAAAACTAAGCCATTTTAAACCGGTAATTTGAAGATCACCTTAAAAATTTTTTAAGCCCCAGAAGACTTTTGAATGGTTGAGGAGCCCCATTACTGAGTTTTTTAATGCTTCAGTTATTAGATAAATTTTAAAAAATAGCCCTGGCCTGTTTTGCTCAGTGGATAGAGCCTCGGCCTGTGGACTGAAGGGTCCTGGATTGGATGCCAGTCAAGGGCACTAACCTTGGTTGCAGGCTCCTCCCTGGCCCAGGCCTGGTCAGGGCTCGTGCTGGAGGCAACCAATCGATGTGTTTCTCTTACATCAATATTTCTCTGTTTTTCCCTCTCTCTTTCACTCTCTCTAAAAATCAATGCGAAAATATCCTCAGGTGAGGATTAAAAAAATAATACAATGGAGAGGTCCACTGCTCACACCTATCTTAATCCTCCCAATTTGTTGCTAAGCCTCTCAGGTTACTCATTTGGGTTGGCTTTCCACAAGTCAAAAATGGCCATTGCTCAGCAAGTCTGAAGGACTCCTTTGAAGTCTGACTAGATATTCCTATTCCTAACCCACATGGTATCTGTGGAAGCCACTACCAAAAGTGCCCAACCCACTGGTTTATTTAATAAGGCCTTCCTTACTTGTTTCCAGATACTTCATACACTGGGAATACTCAAACTAAACTTAATACCTCTCAAAATGGGATTTGAATATTAAAAAACACTGAACCCCTTGATTTTTGTGACCCTTTCTATTATCAATGAGCTGTATGATTTAGAACAAGCCATGACCTCCTCCTCCTAGGATTTAGCCTCTCTGATTTAACATTATCAGAGAGTCCTTATTTTTAAATAAAGTTAATGGATTCCATATTCTACAAGCAAACTAGGATATGGTAAAAATTCTTCCTTTTAAAAATAAGTACCAGCCTGGCTGGTGTTGCTCAGTGGTTAAACATTGACCTATGAACCAGGAAGTTGTGGTCAATTCCCTGTCAGGGCACATGCCAGGGTTCCCTATTCAATCCTCAATAGGGAACATGCAGGAGGCAGCTGATGGATGATTCTCTCTCATCATTGATGTTTCTATCTCTCTCTCCCTCCCTCCCTCTCCTTTCCTCTCTGAAATCAATAAAAATATATCTTAAAAATAAATAAATATCACAATTATATCTCCATTCTGAAATTTTTTTCTATGGTCATCTCATTCCCTTACCTATAATGTTATTCCATTGACTTAAGACATAGAAGAAATATCAGGAAAAAATATTCCATTGTGTTTCAAATTAGTTCATCGTTACTTGGTTTAGGTTGCTGGGTTACAGTTTTAGATAAAGTAGGCTGTGCTTAATGGATGCTTCCTGCTCTGGCTGGGGTATAGAGCTTGGCTCTCTTCAGTAGATGCAGAAAAATCTTCTAAGGCCAACCAAAACTCCCTGTCTTTATTCCCTAAGACTTCCTAAGAGTGGTGGGTTGTACAAATTAACTTATATCTGTGTCCATGGTTACAGTAAAAATAAATTTTCTTATAAAGGAAAACCTATGAATTTAGCGTAATTTAGAATTCCAGATATAGGTATAAAGAAAGGTAATTCACACACACACACACACACACACACACACACTCTTCTCCAAACCTGCTTTTGTATCCTCATAAAAGTGTTGTTGAATGTCTAATGTAAATCTCTGATAAAAGCAGATAGAAGTTTGAATAAAATAAAATAATAGCAAGTTCATCAAAATAGATGTTATAGCTGCTATAAAACTTCTTCAGCTCCACAAAATGCTTACTAGTTCTTGTCTTTTCTTTAAACAACTATGTTTTATCATAGGCATGAGAGGAAAACCTTAACTTAGCAAGATTTGACCTTTTTAAAAAAAGAGACTTAAGTAAGAAAGATGCTTCATGTGGTCTGATTTACCGGCTTATTCCACAGCCACATTCCTCCTACCAAACCCAAGCTGAAGGTCAGCTTCCAGGGCTGAAAGGGTATGGCATTATAATTAATATTGGTTATGTACTATGTGCATGTCTATGTACTTTCTGTGTATTGTCTCATTTAATCTTAACAATAATTATGATGGTGAATTTTATGTGTCAACTTGACTGGGCTAAGGGATGCCTAGATTTTTGGGGTGTATCTTGTGGGAGTGTCTCCAGGAGAGATCATCATTTGCATAAGACTGAGTAAAGAAGATCCAGCTCACCTGAATGAAACAAAACAAACAAGCAAACAACAACAACAACAAAAAACAAAAACATAGAAATGTCAACTTTTCCTCTGCTTGAGCGGAGACATCCATCTTCTGCTCTCAGACATTAGAGCCCCCGATTCTTGGACTTTTGGACTCAGACCAGGACTTAAACTATCTCCCCCTCCCACCTCCTTCTTGCAATTCTCAGGCCTTCAGATTCACACTGAATTCCATCATTAGTTTCCTGGTTTTTCAGCTTGCAGATAACAGATCACAGATTATGGGACTTCTCAGCCTCCATAAGCAGGTGAAACAATTCCTGTAATCTTTCTCTTTCTCAATTAGTTAAATAGATAGATAGATGATAGATATACAGGTAGATCGATGACAGATAGATGATAGATAGATAGATAGATAGATAGATAGATAGATAGATAGATAGATAAAGATAGGTAGATCACCTCTTGTTTCTGTTTCTCTGGAGAACTCTAATACAACAACCTTATGAGGCACATATAGTTTCAATAATGTGCCTTTGTTCACACAGTCAGTGACACAAAAATCAAGGATTCAAGTTCAGGCAGACTTACTCCATAGTTCTCATTTTTGAACAATAATGATAGTAACAAAACAACAACAACCATTAGTACTACTATTCACATTATTGAGAGTCTACTACATGACATGCACTATACCTTTACTCATTCACTTCTTACTTTATCTTACAACCTAAGGGTTATTACTCCCATTATACAGATTCTGAGAGGTCAACTAACCATCCCGATATCACACAACTTGTACATGAAAGAGCATGTTTCTAAGTCTTTAAAGCAATGTCCTGCCTGTCCTATGGGGGTATAGGGAGTGTCATACTCTGTAGCTATAAGAAAATTGAGGGATGCTGGGTCAAGTTGCAGGTGACTAAGAGCTAATCATTCAAACGAGTATGGGTAGATTCAGCATAAACTAATACAGAGGAAAACAAAGCTGAAGGAGAGATATGAATCAAGCAGCTTTATAGTTGAAACAAGTTCAGTTCTGCTGTTAGAGACAAGTTCAGCTGTGTCTTGCTCCACATGCCAAGAGGACCAGACTACCAGAACCCCAGGTTCTCATGTTTTGTTGATGAAGGACTTTAGAATTCCATTCCCAAATGCCTTTTGGTCCTGGATTCAACCCAACTAGGACCAGCCACACCAATGATATGCATACCCAAAGGTTGGCCAGAGGCAATGGTTTAATGGGTGTAGATAGAGCTTGGATATGCAAACTGGGGAATTTGCCTATGTGTAGAAAGGAGCTGGAAATGGAGAGAAATAGGGCAAGCCAAGGGCTGAGGCTGGGGCCAAGGGATGGCTCTCTGTACACCACCAAGTTTCAGAACAAAATTATGATAAATCCAGGAGTTCTCAATTTGAAGTTGGCATTCCAGGATAACATCAAGTTATATTTGTCAAGGGAAAAGAACAGAGCATATTTTATATAAACATATTGAGCTAGATTTATAACCTTTAAAGATCTATATCCTTTACATCTCTATTTGCACTCTTGCCCTGAGTCCCACATATGCCAAGGCTAGGCCCAGGCTAGCTCATTTCTTTCTTTTTTTGTTTTTGTGTTTTGTTTTTGTTTTTTGTTTGTTTGTTTGTTTTTCATTTCAGAGAGGAAGGGAGAGGGAGAGAGAGATAGAAACATCAATGATGAGAGAGAATCATTGATTGGCTGCCTCATGCAAGCCTCACACTGGGGGAATCAAGCCTGCGACCCAGGCATGTGCCCTGACCAGGAATCAAACTGTGACCTCCTGGTTCATAGGTCAACGCTCAACCACTGAGCCATGCTGACCCAACCAGGCCAACTCTTATATTTCCCCCTCCCCACAGAGTTAAATATGCTGCTGTGAGCTCAGTGTCAGTATTCAGTTGATAGTGGTTGACAAACTTACTCTGTGACTCCACTGAGGAAACATGTCAGAATCTCATTAAACCTCGGGTAAAGATGACTTCCTATAATCTCATTCCTCAGTCTCTGCTGAGAACAAGAAAAAAAAACCACCTGATGTTTTGTAGGAGTTGCCATTTACATGACACTTTAGTGTTTACTTCATTGAAAACAGCTGTTTCATTGATTCATTTCAATGTTCATTAGTTTGACACATAAGATTATGATGTGCTGTCTACATGATGCCAGAACAGCCAGATGACTCAATCAAATTCAGTCCAATAAGCAATTTACTTTTAAAGAGAAATGAATCCATTTTGCATGTTTGCTTGTTTTTCTTAATTGTGGTTTTTTTTCAACTGTCAATTCTATTAAATCAGCAGGGAAATTAGTCATCCTTACCCCCAACCTCTCCACTCCAGCTAATACAATTCATGAAACAATGAAAAATACAGGTAGAGTAAGGCTATTTGTCACCAATGGTGGTCCCAATACTTATTTTCATCAAGCATCTAAGCTGATATTCCATATTGATGAGACGCCAGCATGGGAATGCTACATAACATGGGCCAGAATGCCAAGCCCATGGACACACAAAGTACACTGGAATATACACGTACGCTAAGAAGGAGTTTTTGATGGAGGTGTAGAGGCTTGACTTACCAACTCAGGGTGACTGCAGTCACCTCTCGTTATGACATATGTAAGCTCACAAAACCCAAAATGCCTCCATATCACATTCCTCCAAGCTTCCCACATTCCTCCACTGGTTAAGCATAGAGGAAACTTAAATAAACATGATCTTATAACTATCATTTGTGCCACCATTTGGTGTCCAGCGTCCATGTACCTCAACCCATTTTCTACTTGGAGAGAAGGGGTAGGATGTCACATAGAGGGAGATACAGAAACAGACTTTGAGGCTCAGGATCCAGTAGCGTAAACACTGGAGATTCCAATCACTGAAAACCACACAGTGGCACATTAGTAAATTGAGCATCTAATTGAAACCCATGTGAGATTCTACCTGGTTATTTTTATGGTAGCTGTGGGAGCCATATTAAGCAATGGGGAATCATTAAAGAGGCAGCCTCAGCAGCCGCTGAGACAGTGCCAGCTCCTGTGGGGAAGGCACCTTAGAGAAGTGGTGCTCCTCTGACCAGAGAGAGGTATTTTCCAATCCAGCCTACAAGGCACTTGGGTCGTCATACAAATTTGGAGGCTGGATGCAAGGAGTGAATTTTACTGATCATTTCCCCTTCCCTAGCAACACTGTCTCCCAGGGTTGCTTTGTTAGAACACAGTAGATCACAGCTGGTGGTAGATAAGGCCACAGCCTCAGCTAAACAATTTCATTAGGCACATGCTGACTTAGCCCAGATTGTTCCCTTCGGGTCCTGAATCCTACATGAAATTGAACCATCCTCCGTCATAATTACCAGAAGCATCAGAAGCAGTTACTGTCTCCTCCCATTGGTTGGGCCGACAGCAGATAGCCTGAGGGTCCCATCATCTGACAATGACAGGCTTCATTTGAGTGTGCATGCCTGTGCCTTCCACAGCCTGAGCCAGGAGCCATTACCTGCCCACTGGCTGCTGAATCTGGTGTGGAAAGTTCTCTCTATAACAGCAGAGCATAGTGAAGAGAGGAATAGCACCCCCACTAAGTACAACAGACTTATACACTATAACCTTCACTGAGACGTGAACTATGGAATATTACTGTCAATAGTAGTCAGCAGTTATGTATCCCCACTATGTGCTAAGTGCTATGTACTTTGTTTCACTTCATCCTCCAAATATGCCTGAGATTAAAAAGCTATAATGTCACCCACCATAGCAGAAGGAAAATTCAAACAGAGTTTATGAAAATAAGGAGAGAAAAGGCATGCAGCCGCTGGTCCAGAAGTTCTAGAGGAAGGGAAGAAAATCACAATCTATAAACATTTGTGACCACCTACTGTGTGGTAGGCCCTGAAGAAGGTGTGGGGAACACAATAGAAGATAGTAATATGCACTTCACACTAGAGACATAAAGGAAGTGATCTTTAAACCGTGTTCAGAAGATGAGGAGGGACACAGTTTGGTATAGTGGAGTGAGGAGGGTGAAGGGGCTAGCAAGCATCGTAGCATCCCTAGGGGAAGATTTTATTCTAAAGGTAAAACTTTCTCTGAGGGTGTTGAAAGAGAGGCTGATAAGGAAATGAAAGAAAGGCAGAACTGAGGTTTAATAACAGTGTGCTTCCATAGATCCTCATTAGAAGAGAAGCAAGAAAGAACAGGTAGCTCATCAAAGAACAATGCTTCTATGATTGTTGTAGAATGCTAACCACCAACTACTGTGAATGATTCTTAATGTTTGGGAGGGCAAACAACAACTTGAGAATCTAATATGTACCTCCTAATGTGAAAAATGCACATATAGACACATGCCTGTGTCCAATTTTACATAAATTCTCTGAAGTTTATTCATGTCTTAAGATTTCCAGGACTAGAGAATTGAGCTGAGACAAAAATGTCCTTGAAGCGACTCTCAATGAGGTTGAGAATAACCCAAGTACAAGAAGGTGTGAGATAGAGCCATAGCCCCACGGATCTTGGTATTTGGGGACACTCATTGATGGTAGGTAATTCAGAGAGTATTGGCCAGCACCCTTTGGGAATAAAGGAGAGGTCTAGCCATGACCTGCTGATCAAAGAGGAGAGAGAAGCTTTGGAACAGTCTGGACCAGGGGCAGCTCAAGGAGTTGCCAGAAAACAGTACTTATTAATTAAGGAAGCCCTGTATGCCTCCCACCATGCGTGACTTGCTATGGAGGCACACAAGAGTTATCAGTCCTCACAATTAACCATCTGGGAAAAAGGTTAAATTGGAAAATTCTTTTATTATACACTCCATGTATAATATAGGGAATGAGTATATGAAGACCTAAAGGAACTGGAGTCTCATAATATTGGGGGCTAAATCAGCTATAAATGCCCTAAATGTAAGCTCATCTATGACTTCCTACCAGTGGGTGTTCAGACAAGAGCAAACAACAATAACAAAGCGATTTAGTCCTATAATGTCGGAATGAGATCATTACCCCAATTTTAATGTTGAGTAACTAACCTGCCCAAGGATATAGAGCTAGAAACTGACAAGCTGAGGAAACCCAGATCCCCAGGGCTCCAGAAGCTGTCTTCATAATCACTGCACTCTACTGGCTCCCAGGCAGAAAGGATTTCAGGCAGGTGAAAAATTACATGGAAAAGTTGGGACAAGAATCTTACCCAGAAAACATCTGCTCACCTCGGTCTCCGCTTGCTCCATGGAATAGCCATGCTGGGGGCATTTTCCCTGCTCCAGTTATCAACACTCTTGCACATGTCACAAAGTTTCCCTCTGGTAATAAAAATCAAGGTAGCTCGAATGCTACCTTACCCTCGACTATTTGTCCCCACTGCATAATCTTTCTTTTTCTTTATAAGGAATATTTATTATTAATGCAGAAATTAAAAGACTGGATTTATTTATTCACTAGAGGCCCGATGCATGAAAATTCTTGCAAGAGTAGGCCTTCCTTACCCCAGCTGCTGGCACTGGCTTCCCTCTGGCACCCAGGACCCAAGCGGCTTCCCTCCTGTGGCTGCCCACAGGCATCCGGGACCAGGACTGGCTTCCCTCTGGCCCTGGCTTCATCAGGAAGGACGTCCGGAATGACATCCGGAAGGCGCCCGGTCTAATTAGCATATTTCCCTTGTATTATTATAGATTAGCCTGATGTATTGCACACCCCATTCAGAGCTACGCTGGTAAGGACTAAGGAAATCGCCATATCTGACAGAGCTGACTCAATCCCAACAATCTTATATGATCGCCTCCAGAACACTGTGCTCGGCACCTAACCTGTTCCTTAGGCATATGTGCTAAGCAAGAGTGACAACAAATATGGAGGCTGCGTGAGCAGAAGCTGGTGCAGGAAGCGCCCTTCCCCAGGTTGCCTTTCTCATTTGGCAAATGAAGAAGAAATGGCCTTGTCCAGCTCTTGTCAGGGAGAAGGTGAGCCTCTGCCCAAGGAGGCTTGCGTGAGGTGGATTGTTTTACTTCCAAAGAACAGGCGGACACAGTTATAATATCACGAGTTAGGCTAAAAATAAGAACTCTAATTTTGTACAAGTCACCTTCAGATTGCTGTAGGGCCTAGTCTACCTGAATCCCTTTGCATTTGTTCTCATTGGAGTCTATGGTGCATTCCTGGCACAATAGACTCCGGGATATGCTGACTCATCAACAGTATACAATTAATGGGTGTCAGACACAGCAGTCTGGGGCAGGCACAGGTGGCACCAAGAGTCATTTATGTAGAAGTAGTGCTGTGAAGAGGTAAAAAAAAAAAAAAAAAAAAAAAAACATATTTGAGAGTCAGATATGCCTGGGTTCAAATATCTGCTCTGCCACTTACTATGAGACTTTAAACAAGTCACTTTTTTCTCTCTCTTATAAACTAGTGATAAAATCAACTCAGAATGGAGTGTGTGAGGATTAGAGGTGGGCACAGTAGGCCTTCAATCACTCACTGTGATGATGATGGTTCCACAAGTAGCCACTACAAAAAGAAGACATAAATCTGAGGTCTAGGAGATAAACCAGAACTATGAACCAAGGAGCATAAATCAGTGAGCAAGAAACCAATAAAACAACAACAATTCACAGAAAGAAAAGGGATGGCAGTTCTTTTTAACCACCATTCATGAGGTGGCTCACTTTAAAGGAGCCAGTCACTGGAGTTCCACCTCTCTCCTAAGATGCTGGCCACGAATTCTGACCACTCTGAGTCACTGAAGACTCACCAGGCCCTGGACTTGGCAGTATAGCCTTTCTCCTCTTGAAAGCAGAGCCATTTACTATGCTAAAACCAGGAAATAAGGATGTCTGTTCTCATGGAGTTTTCCTGCTAGTTTTCTGAGGTTGTATCCATAGTTTTATTTTATTTTATTTTTATTGAGGTATTATATGTGTACATATCTTACCATTACACCCCCCACCCCACACCCACACATGCCCTCACCCCCCAGAGTTTTGCGTCCATTGTTTATGCTTATATGCATGCATACAAGTCCTTCGTTTGATTTCTTATCTACCCCCCCTCTCCCTAACTTTCCCCCTGTAATTTGAAAGTCTGTTTGTTGCTTTAATGTCTCTGTAACTATCTTTTTGTTCATCAGTTTATAATGTTCTTTATTATCCATAAATGAGTGAGATCATGTGGTATTTTTCTTTCATTGACTGGCTTATTTCACTTAGTATAATATTCTCCAATTCCATCCAGGTTGCTGCAAATGATGAGAATTCCTTCTTTTTTATGGCAGCATAGTATTCCATTGTGTAGATGTACCACAGTTTTCTGATCCAGTCATCTGCTGACGGGCACCTAGGCTGTTTCCAAATCTTAGCTATTGTAAATTGTGCTGCTATGAACATGGGGGTGCATATATCCTTTCTGATTGGTGTTTCTAGTTTCTTTGGATATATTCCCAGGAGTGGGATTACTGGGTCAAATGGGAGTTCCATTTTCAGTTTTTTGAGGAAACTCCATACTGTTCTCCACAGTGGCTGCACCAGTCTGCATTCCCACCAGCAGTGCACGAGGGTTCCTTTTTCTCCGCATCCTCGCCAACACTTGTCGTTTGTTGATTTGTTGATGATAGCCATTCTGACAGGTGTGAGATGGTACCTCATTGTTGTTTTGATTTGCATCTCTCAGATAATAAGTGACTTTGAGCATGTTTTCATGTGTCTCTTGGCCTTCCTTCTGTCTTCTTTTGAAAATATTATGTTTAGGTCCGTTGCCCATTTTTTTATTGGATCATTTATCTTCCTTTTATTAAGTTGCATAAGCTGCCTGTAGATGTTAAGAACAGGAACAAGACAGGGATGCCCACTCTCACCACTCCTGTTTGACATAGTACTGGAAGTATTAGCTATCGCAATTAGGCAAGAAGAAGAAATAAGAGGCATCCAAATTGGAAAAGAAGAAGTGAAGCTGTCCTTATTTGCAGATGACATGATATTGTACGTAAAAAACCCAAAAGATTCCATCAAAAAACTAATAGACTTAATGTATCCATAGTTTTAAATGATGCTTGTTCTAAATTGTTATTCTCCAAAATCCTTTCTTGGTCAAAATATATAATTTTATGCTCCTATGGCATAAGTCTTAGCTATATCTAAGTCAAAAACTTTTTCCTTCTTTCTATAGGGTGTCCCCAAAAAATATACATATATATTTTTTATTATGATGATTTATCTTGGAATTTGCACATCCTATAAGAAACACCCCTAAGCTAGAAACAAAGAAACAATGCACCTTAATATAAAGCAGTGACAAATTATCAGTTATCATTACATTTGTCTATGAACACCCTAAGGAACCAAAGTTCATTATTCCCAAAATTCCCAGGAAGCCTGCAAGAGAAATACACCAGAGGGAAACATAGTATAAAAATGCATAAATCCCCAGACCATGCCTTGGAGAGAGGTACCACTACTCGACAAGCAGGGACGGAACACGGTACCTGAAGTGGAAAGAAAACTGTATTTTATACCTAGTCCATCTCCTTTTACATGTCTGAGTATCATTATTTCTGAGTTTGTGCATTGCAATCCCCACAGTTTCAGGTGATAATCTTTGATATTGAGCAAAGTTTGTTGTTGCTCTGAGAGTGATGTGTGAAGCAGGTTGCAGGCATTCTATTCTTTTATATAGAAAGGTCACCCTGTTGGTCCCCAATGAAGCTCTGTACAGTAAGTCCTCACTTAACATTGTCAATGGATTCTGTGACTATAAGCAAAATGACATATAACAAAACCAATTTTACCATAGCCTAATTGGGATAAACAAAACTATGGCATCTCATCAACATGACAAAAAGATGTTAAGTGAAACAATGTTATTGGAGGACCTCCTGCTGTATATTGCTTTCCTGGTTGTGAAAAGGACTCTTGATCTATCAATAGTTCCTCAGACTGCCTGGCACCTACCACTAAGAGAAGAAAATTGTAGCTAATGGGATTAGGCCTAAAAACAGGGCTTAATTCACCCAAGCTCTGATAATCGAATTTCAAGAGATAAATGTGGTAGAGGGGAAGAAAAGAATGGACAGAAATCAAATCAGCTGTATAGAAAAACTATATTTCTTTTTATTATTATCCCCTGAAAAAATTCCTTATCCTAACATGCCCTTATTTTTTTTTTGAAATTTTCATAATCAACTTGAAAAAAGTAGCAGAGAAAATGATCTGTGAACCCCCTGAATAAGAAGTAACCCTAAATTATGTTTCTAATTTAAGAGCCCATGTGCTGACCTAGTTCTCAGTGCAAAACACTGAGAGCTACTGTTTCTCATTCCTTTTAGATAAACAATCATCCCACATCGCCAATTAATAGGTCACCTTTCTTCTCCCTGACCTGGTAGACCCTGTTCCTTACCCCCCGGACAATGTCTTCCTGCCTTAGATGATCCCTTAGGGCTCGTTTGATTTCTTGATCTCTTGTCCACTCACAGGAAAATAACTTAATAAAATTAAAACCTTGAACAAGCAAGTAAAAATGATACAGATGCCCAATATTAAAGTCAGCCCAGAACGTAATCAATGAGTTGGGTGACGTCAAAGTCATTAGTTGGGTATCAGAAGAGCAAATGTCAAACATTTTGTCTACTGCATAGAACTGAAAGGCTTAACCAGGGCATATGAGGTAATAGAAAATAGTAATCCATGGAAGAAATTCTAGCAATATAAAAATGTTGGCAGATGGTGTTTAATAACAATAATAACGGCAACACATACAATTTAAGTGCCTATTAGGTGACAGACGCTATTAAGCTTTTAATATAGTTGTGTGATTTAATCCCTTCATTAGGTCTATGAGAAAAAAAATCATCTTAATTTTACAAGTGAGGAAACTGAGAGATGGAGAAATGAGTCCAAGGTCACACAGTTTTAAAATGAAAAAGACAGAAATCAAACCCAGTTCTGTCAGGCTCAAAAGCCCATTATTCTATAAGAACACCATACAAAAGCCCTTCCCTATATTTCAGACCACTAAGTGTAAAGTATCTCCTTCAAAAGATGTATTGTAGGTTTTTCAGACAATGTTACTGTCTTAAAGGATCAAACACTTCGTCTTAACTGGACTCTTGGTCCAGCTGCCTCCAAACCAGTCTCGTCCCATAGCAACTGTATTTGTTGGCTTTTAGTTTGATTCGGAGGCCAGACCCAAATCCATATCCACATTAGCCAGTGCCATTTGCTCAGTGCAATGGGTAGTTTCCTTTCCCATTTGCTGGCTCCCTTCAGAATCGTTACAGCATGCTATTTCTGGACCAGTGTTCACTGTAACAGTGTGTAAAGACTCAGAGCATCTGCCAGCTGCCTGCCAGATGGCTGAACTCTAGTGAATGGCCACTGACCTATGGACTACTGAGCAGCGGCTGAATACATTGCTGCTTAATGTATAAGCTGTTGCAGAATTTCACTTGGTGCAAGCCTGGGGTTCAACTGATCTCTAGGAGATGCTAAAATCTCAATAACAACATTGATGGTGATAAGGAGAATAATATAACATCGACCAAGTACTTCTGAGTGTTTACTATGCGTATGTTCCAAGTACTTTAGGTATGCATCACTTAATCTTCCTAACAACTGAAGGAGGCAGGTATCATTATAGCCCCATTTTACAAGTGAAAAAAACTGAGGCCTGGCGAAATGAGGTTACCCAAGTCCACAAAGATGCAAATTAGCAGAGCAGGGATTTGAACCCTAACTATTCATTTCAGAGTTCCTGTTACCTGTCCCATGTTTTGGTAAAGCAAGAGTTTGGCTTTTACTTGTGGCTATTTATTTGTTCCACACAAAAAAGCAAAGACCCAGAGCACCAATTGGGAGGAGCAAAAGGCCTCTCACAGCCGCCTTGCTGATAATGGTTCATTCGTCGTGGGAAAAAAAATAGGAACAGCTAGTTCATATTGTGCCATCTATGTACATCTTGCCACATAATTTCACAATAACCATATGAGACAGGTCTTAATATTAACTCCAATTAAAATACAAAGAAATATAAATGAGTAAGATAAGTATGTTGTGGGACTTCAGGTCTTAGTGGGACCTGGGGTTTCCAGTTTTTTTTGCTTCTCTCTCAGCTTCTATATGGGCCAATCACTGAGCTAGTTGTTTCATATTTGTACTCATCATTTTAACTTATATTTCATGCTCATCAAGAGCCACACTTACACAAGAGACAGCCCAAGAACACAACTGACTGATAGTTTAGTTTCAATGTGGTTAAATCCTCCAATCTCCTTATGGATTCCAATGATTCAACTTGGACTATTCGTTGCTTGAGTATCACCCAGAACTATTTCCTGAGACTTCTCATAATAATACGTAAACAGCAAGCTAATTTTGCTTAGTTCATTTTTATTTTACACTAGTGTTATTTTTAGCAATAGTAGCAGTAATAGCTATGGATTCCCTGCATCTTCTTCAAAAGAGAAGTCAAGCTATGAGAAAACAATCTCTAGAAATTTAAATAATAAAAAGTAACCAACAAAGAAGATGCAAAAATCAGTTAGCCAAGGAAATAGCTTATTTTATATCTAAGCTCGCTTTTCTTTTAAGTTTGTGCAAAGTCTCCTTCAGCTGACAAATATCTTCAAGGAAAAAGAACATTTGTTTCAGGTAATGTTCTTATTCCTGGTGGAAAAGGAAAGGTAAATTCTGAAGTGAAGGATATCCTGGGGAAATAGTTTGGTAAATAGTATTTTTTTCCTGTTCTCATTTTATCATAAAGAAATAAGTGTGGGTGACAATGAACCAAGTTAAAAAAATCTTCTGCCCAGCCGATATGGCTCAGTGGTTGAATGTTGACCTATGAACCAGGAGGTCATGGTTTGATTCCCAGTCAGGGCACATGCCCAGGTTGTGAGCTCAGGCTGATCAATGATTCTCTCTCATCATTGATGTTTCTATCTCTCCCTCTTCCTTTCTCTCTGAAGTCAATAAAAAATATAATTTTAAAAGATTCTTACAATAATAGAATGTGAAATCAGAATAGTTATTCAGAGGTCAGCTAGTCCAACTTCCTTATTTTCCTGATGAGATCTGAGACTGAGAGTAAATTTCATTGCCCCAAATAACCCAGTTACTGAAGAACTGAAGCTAGAACCAAAATTTAAAACTCCCTATTCAGTGTCCTTTCTAATCTATTTTTCAGGACTCAAAGATTCTTCTTCCAAAGTTTGCCTCTACCTGTCCATGAATGTATATTCTGCCAAGCTACCATGTAAGGGCTATCTCATGTCACAAAAAAAGATGACATAAGAAGAAGTTTTGATACATGAGTGTCATCAACTAAGGACAGGCATGACGTAATTCAGGGTATGTTGACATTCATGGAAAAAATATTTTCTTCTTATCTTCAGTAACCTATAAGTGAGACTGAACATTTTCTACAATTACAGAGGTAGGCGACAAACCACAGTAGTATTTGTAGTTTCTGGGACTTGGTCACCATAGGAATCAGATGCTTTTTATGTCCTACAGGTTTTATACATTTTGAAACATCATTTATATTCATAATGATTTAAAATTATGATACGTATCAGACTTGCTCCTAGATATAAATGTTTAATGTCTTCATAAAAAGGCACATACATGGCCATTTTGTAAATGTGCTTTTAATAGTTGGTCACTGCTTTCCTTAGTAACTGCACAGAATTTATTTTATCGCAGATCTTGAACTGGCAATCATATGAAGTTGTGCAATCTTCTGCCAAAGGTCTTCTGTATCAGAAGAAACCTAAGAACATGGGGTAGGAGAGCATCTAGCTACATCTTTGTTATAAAAGGGGCCCCAGCGCCCCATGGCAAGGAAAAACACCTGAAAATGTTTCCACCATTAGGGAATGGACCAATGTGTAATCTCCTGAGAAAAAATACGTCTCTGACTCATTAAGGAATCTGCTTGAGTTAACCAGATGCAGCAAAAAAGGCTTGAATGTGAGGGTGGAAGGCAGAGTTTTGGGGTTCAAAGTAGGACTATACTTGTAGACTCCTCCTGTGCAGCTCTTCCAGCGACCCCTCCTGATTCTGGGATGCAATGCATCCATGAAATTACTGAATCCCTGGGGGCCAAGTAGCTCCACTGTGAGAAACCACCTTAGAAAAGTTGGATCCAATAGGATACAAGGTCCCTTAAATAAAGAGGATGTTGGTAGCAGTGTGAGCTGAAGCCTTGAGATGGGCAAGCCAAATGCAAGTAGGAACGGTTATGGACTGTGGACCACCATAATTAGCAGAACATCAATCCACATTTCAGCAGGAAGAAAGCAGCACCATTAAATACCAGGGCAGGAACCATGTCTCACATTGCAGAGTGCACTGGTTAAGAACTCAGATGCAGGCCCCAGAGTTCTAGGTTATATTGATTCAGCTCCTTCCAAGAGTTGTGATCTGGGCAAGTTACCTCACCTTCCCATGCCTAAATTTCCCTGTCAAACATGAATAACAGCTGTACCTACTTTATAGGGTTTTGTGACCACAACATGAGTAAATTTGAGAAAAGAGTATACAATAGGGCCTGACACACTGTAAGCACTCAATACATGTTCGATATTAGTGATAGCAATCACTCAGAATATATATACCTAGAACAACTGTGCTCTCTAACCCATTGTGCAGCTAACTCTTTTTGAATGCACAGACTGCTACTATTAGGAGCTTATTCCAGTAAATATACCAGTACATATCCTCAGGGATATTTAAGGGGTATATTTTTTGGAAATAACTTGACTCCCTATTAGTCAACTTGATGAGGCCTCATGACATCACAATTGAGGGTATCAAACAGGTGAGCCATGAGACAAAGCGGTTGCTCCCTCAGAATTATTCTGTAAATTTTATACCCTTTAAGATCAAGAAAAATGGCAATTAGATATATAATAAGAATATTTATCAAGTTTCTGAACTATCTTTAATTTTAAAGTTGAAATTTTAGTATCCTAAGACTTATATCTCAGTCACTCATGCCTACAAGAACACACCTAATACCATGTTTGGTATATTGTAAGAAAGCAATAAATGCCATTGAATAAATGAAGAAGTTCATGAGAGTACTGTCTGTTGTAAACAGTAAGTCTTATGAAATTCACAATACCTGTCAAATCTATATTATGTTTCATTTTTAATGCTATTGATGATATGGTATAATACAAATTCTAATAACATGTTGAAAATATTTGTCTGTGTCATTTATTAATCTGATAATCCTTCTTCTCTCTGGTAAATGTTATCTATGCCATAGTGATCTGGGCCAAGTTATTACTTCTGGTGTTTTATTCTAACCTGGCATTGTCACATGACCTTTTTAAATAATATTTTTTTACTTATTTCAGAGAGGAAGGAAGAGGGAGAGATAGAAACATCAATGATGAGAGAGAAACATTGATCGGCTGCCTCCTGCATGCCCCCAATGGGGATCAAGCCCACAACCTGGGCATGTGCCCTTACCTGGAATCGAACCTTGACCTCCTGGTTCATAAGTCGATGCTCAACCACTGAGCCACACTGCCTGGGCCATTGTCACATAACTTTGATCACAATATTTTATGGCTCAGTTTCTCTAAAAATGATAGACTACTTATTATATGCCACAGGAGCATGTGTTCACACTCTTTTCCCCCCGAGTCCCATGGTAACATCTGTTCCTTGTCCATGCAAGAGTGACAGTAGCAAGTCTAAACCAACTGTTATCCACTTCTTGATTAGATATCCAGGGAGACCCTAATGTTTACAAGTATGCAGGATTGTAAATGGGATGCTTAATCTCCTTAGTTGCTGAGATGCCCGATTGACTAGATTAGTGGCTTTTATTTCTAAAACATTTGTGTGATCAAGGCAAAGTTACAGCATCCCTGGGAGAATTAGCTCCTGTAATGTGTAGTCTGGAATGATTCACTCATCTGCTCCATCGCTTTCTGTTTGCCCACAGCTACCCTCTCCCTGTCCATTGATACCAGCACCCACCAGGCAGTTACAGATCTCCATACTTAGGTTCTAATGGGCCCTGGCATCTTATCTCTCACAAACTCTGTCAGAATACACTTAGGGTTTTGCTACCTCTTCTTTTAATCTCTGAAACACAAAATTTTAATCTCTAGTAAGTAACTGAATCTGAACAATAATATTTGATGTCCTCAATGCCAATGGAGCACAAGCCATTTTTCTAGCTGAAGTGGTCATAAAAATATGTTAGAATTTTGATAACACATTTGGCTACAAATAGGATATTATGAAATACTCTAAAATTAATTCAATAAAATATTTATTGAGAACCAGTTCTGGGTTAAATAAGATCAAGGCTTTCTATAATGGATGTACCTGATGTCTTTGAGGGCCTTACTTTGAGTAATACAACTAATACAATTGAAACTCTTAGATGTTCTTAGTTAAGGGTAAGTTTGTAGGTAATGGCATAAAGCAAAGAAAGACATATCAACTGGGCTGGATGTAGATCAGTGAGCATCATGGAAATGAACTTGAATTGGACCTTTAAATGTACCATCAAATTTGAGTCTGCACAAAATGTGGAGAAATATAAAAATTGAAATCCTGTTACCACAGGCGTGCGCGTCACACACATACACACACACACACACACACACACACACACACACACACAGTCACTGCTTGATAAAACTTATACAACATGTTTCCTTAATTGCATATCTCTTCTGTGATAATCTATTAATCTGCCTTAATATTTCTGTTAAGTCTAGTGGTTTGAGGGTGTTAGAGTAAGCATGTGTTTATGCAGATGTTTTTCTGTATAGAGATATACATCTACAAATCTCCCATTTCCCCATATCATTCATTTTTGGCAGGTAGCCTTGACTACACTGTAACCATATTCTTTCATAGTGAAAAGCATGCTATCAGAAATGCAAGTAAATAATAACTATTTGGCTAGGCCTATGGTATTTTTATTTCAGTTTTCCTCTTAGGATTCCACATGCCTAATATTTTAAGCACAAGTGTTCTTACTAGCTTCTCACAATAGCAAACACTAGAAATACTCTTCTAACTCCTTACTATGTATTAGACCCAATAAGTTAGGTGCTATTATTACCCCCATTTTACAGATAAGAAAACTGAAACTTACAGAGGTAAAGTCACTTGCGCAAGGACACATTTCTATGAAGTTGCTGAGTCAGGATTTGGAACAAATTTAGTTTGAAGGGCTGCTCTTAATTCTTACTCAGTGGGAGAGGGTGATGCCTATAACAGAGTTCCCTAATTTAAATTAGGAGGAATTGTCTCTAAATGCTACTGAATTCTTGAAGCATTCTTATTTCTCTGTATAAATGTGGAGTGGATTACATCATTGATCTATGTGTCTCTACAGAGTAAGTCTGATCTATTAAATGGCTTGAGCATGGCAAAATTAGTCTCTTTCTGCTCCCTTCTGGGCCAGCAGGAGGCAGTGTCCTGAGTGAACTGAATTCAACTTGACTCCAGGAGGGCAAATTCAGGAATGCAGGGCAGGTCTCAGCAAACTATCCTTGGCTCTAGAAATTCTCGAACCTACCCGCTATTGAAAATCAGAAAATATTCTGGTTTTCCATTCTCCTGACTCCTTTGTCTTATTTTTATATTGATTCAGAAATCAGTCCAGTGGGAGTTACAAAATAGTCACAGGGATAGGGACTAGCATAGGGAATAGAGTCAATAATATTGTAATTACTATGTATAGTGCCAGGTAGGTACTAAGACTTAGCAGGGGATCACTTCATAAATTATATAAATGTCTAACTACTATGCTGTACACCTGAAACTAATATAAAATAATATTGAATGTCAACTGTAACTAAAATATTTTTTTAAATTAAAAAAAGAAACCAGTCCAGGAAATGCATGGTGTTTTATAATCTATTGCTGTATAACAAATCACTCCAGAACTTGGTGGCATCAAATAAAACACAATCCTGTTTTTGGCTCACAAATTTACAATTTGGGAAGAGTTTGGCAGGGTGGGCTTATCACAATTCCATAAAACATCAGCAGCCCAACTGGTAGGGAAGATACGTTTCCAAGATAGCTCACTTACATGGCTAAGTCCGTGGGCTTGTCAGCTGGGAGTTCATCTGGGGCTATTGGCCATGGGCCAGCCCCTGTGTCTGGTTGGGTTTCCTCACAACAGGATGAGTTTCAAAAGCAAATGTTCCAAAAGGCCCAGCTGGAAGCTGCGAGAGTTCTTATGGACCAGCCTTAGAAGTTCCAGAATATTCTTCTGCAGCATTCTATGATCAAGCAAACCTCCAAGGCAAACTAAGATTTAAGAGGAGGATTGCCATCTTTTAATAGGAAGAGAAGCAAAAAAAAAAAAAATTGAACTCATGTAAATCTATGATCTATACTATTGATTGCTTTCTCTAGATGCCCAATGTCCTGAAACGTAAAACTAAATAGTAAAATATGAAATAAATAAGAAAACAGAAATCATAATCTAGCTTGCTGGTTTTCTGGAAATTTTAAGAACAGTACCAAAAATATAAAAGTCTATCCCTAACTCCCAATATTTTTTAACTTAATGCATAATGACTAATTCATAGAAGAATCCAGAACTAAAAATAAATATTCCAGGGTCTCATCAGTCATCAATATAAAACAGATTTTCTGTCATTAAACTACTTACTGCCTGACTTCTAATCGCTAAATTGTTCTTGAGCAGAAATGTAACCAGAATGACTTTTTAAAAAGTTGTTTCTCATCTACTTAGTATTTTTCCATTCATTTACTGTTCTTTCCAAAATCTATTAGGGAGAAGAGAAAAAAATGATACTTTAAACTTGAAGATGCCATTTCAATTGCCTAAATTGTAAAGGCTGAACCAGGTAATCAGAAGATTCTCTGAACTCCTGTTGTTGTTTTTTTTACAATTTAAATTAACTTAGCATGATTACCAAAAATGTCACCAGACTTAAAGAGAAATAGAAGGAATATTTACTGCCCTCCCCATGTGGGACAGGTGGATGCTCTAGTTACTACTAGTATCCAGGTTGTTATCGAAGACATTCACTACAAGTGGCCATAAAATGTAGAGGGGTGTGTGTATGGTTTATAAAAGTTAGAAGTAGTTGGAGATCTATTGGGTGTTCTTTTAATAAATATATTTGTGAGAAATTAAAAATGAAGTTATTTTGGAAGCCACTTAATTTTGGGGTAGTTTGTTACACAGCTATAGATAAGCAGAACAAGGCATATTATGGGAACACAGAGGACAATGTCAAGAGAAGACAAAAAAATAAAGATGCAGGCTAGCTTCCCCTAAATGTAGCATCAGAGTCATGTGGAGCCCTTCCCTCTTGGAGCTTTCTTCTAACCGCAGAATTCTAGTCTTAGCGGTTTGGAGTACATTTTACTTAATGCGCAATGGGGACAGAAGACCTAACCAACCAACTGTTCACAAGAGCCTATGAGAGCCAAGAGCTCATCAATCACTTTTTCCTGGTCTCATTTAGTAAAGCCAAAATGATTTGGAGATTTCCCCCTCTCCCCGCTCTGATATTTCCCTATAAAAGTCTAGTGTGCTGCTACAAATACTCATTAAAGTCTCAGGATTCAATTTATATAATTGATGCAGTCCAGCTAATTTTAGGAAAATTACAACTTGGTGAAAAATAACTGTTATACAGTAATTATGGCAAAGATGTTCTGCTTTATGTCTGGCACAATGAAATCAGTAGGTTTAAAATTTAAGAATAAGGGTTTCTAAGCTCTCGGTGTCATTTTAAAAGCAAAAGAGAGCTGTTAAGAAACAGCTTTGCATGATAATCACAGAGCTCTGGAACATTCTGTGTTAAGATATATGATTTTCAACCTTGTTAAGAGAAATATTGAAAGAGGGAAATTGATTTTTTTCCCCAGAAAATTTGGCTGTCACACTCCAAGATAAGTTACTGTTATGTGTGTCCATTAAATAAGTTTATTATATGAAAAGTCACACTCTAGGGGGAAAAAAAGTTCAGTCAGCATTGACTTCAGCTAGAATTTATATGATCTCTTGATTCAAGGAATTGAGGTTAACTGAGTTGATTCTCATTACTATGCAATTGAACTAGTTATGAAATAGATAGCATATGGAGTAGAAACAAGTTACAGCTGCATTCAGGAAATTGTGCTGGTCACCTCAGAGAGATTCTTGGAAATACTGTATTCACAGAAACAGAAAATAAATGTACTGTTATTCTATGTGCTAAACATTTGTTAAATTAGCATAAAACATTTAGTAGAAGCAATCGATGAAAGACTAGGATAATAATTTAGTGGAGAAAACATTTCATCCAAAGCTTTTCAAACTGTTTCCAAGCAGCCCTGTATTCCATAGAGCTATTTGGGGATGGAGGAAGCAGGGAAGGAAGGTTGGACAGATGAGTCCTACTCCCCTCCCTGCCCAGCTCCATCACCCCTTTCAACCACAGCAGCTCTCCTGTTATGTGTTTTCTGTACGGAGATGATCATAATATTACACGTGAAAAAATAACTGAGAGCCTAATTAACCTGTCTTAGACGAGTTCCCTCAGAAGCTGACCCAAAATGATTTGTAGAAAGCACTAACAATGCAGTGACAAATAAGAGGGTGAAAGCAAGAAAGCCAATACAGGTGTGGAAATGCACTAGTTTACTCTTTGTGCAACTAGGACTCAGTCTTACAGAGGACACCTGGAAGATGATGTAGAACAGATCTCTAAGTGATTTACTTCACAATGGGGAAGAAGCTGAGATAATTTTTAACATCCTCTTTTCATCATTGATTTAGCCCTGGCCGGTTTGGCTCAGTGGATAGAGGCTCCTCCCGGGGACATTAATTTCCCAAAATTTCTGGTTTGCAATGTTCATAGGCCAGGGTTTTGCTTTTGTACTTCCTATTCCCTTTGTCACATCCAAATGAGCATCCACACACATAGACTTGTTAAAACCAGAGAGGAGTCATTGTCTAGATTGGTCACCAACTGGTGGTCCACAGATCACTGGTGGTCCATGAGGTCCGAAAGGTTAGTGACCGCTGGTAGAACACATGCTCAATACTCTCCAAGATTCAGTATTCCACAAGGAAGGGTGTTTTAGAAGTTAAAGGTTCCAGCTATCTCTAGTTAAAAAATAAAAAGTAAGGGGGGAAAAAGAAAGAAATATATCTTTTTCACTTGACAACAATGAATTTTAGTTCAATAGCTTGCTTAGTTAGAACCATAATTAATAGAGAAGCTAAACTAAAATAGAGTTTTTTAAATAGAAGAGAGTTTTTTAAATTACATATGTGCATTTTCATCTTCTCTGGGCCTCTATTCCCATCTTTAAAACAGTGATAAGAGTACCTAACATAGGATTTTTGCAAATTTTAAATAAGATAATTATACATGCAAAAGATTTAGCCCTGGCTGGTTTGGCTCAGTGGATAGAGCATTGGCCTGTGGACTGAGGATCCTAGGTTTGGTTCTGGTAGAGGGCACATGCCTGGGTTGAGGGCTCCAGCCCCAGTGGGGGGCGTGCTGGGGGCAGCCGATCAATGGTTCTCTCTCATCATTGATGCTTTCCTCTCTCTTCCTCTCTGAAATCAATAAAAATATTTTTAAAAAGATTTAGCACAATAATTAGATGTAAGTATTAAATATATGATAGATGATGATGCTTATTATTACTTGTCATTATTATAAAACAACTAGAGGTCCAGTGCACGAAATTCGTGCACTGGAAGTGGGGGGGTCCCTCAGCCCAGCCGGCACCTTCTCGCAGTCCAGAACCCCTTGCTCCTTACCGCCTTCCTGCTCGCTGCTCCTTACTGCTTGGCTCACTGCATATGCCCCCTGATGGGGAGGGACCTCAGGAGGGCTTCAGGGCATGTCCGGCCTGCCTTGCTCAGTTCCTATGGGCAGGACCTCAGCAGCAAGCTAACCTACCAGTCGGAGCATTTGACCCTGGTGGTCAGTGCATGTCATAGTTACTGGTTAACCAGTCGACTGCCTGTCCCCTGGTGGTCAGTGCATGCTATAGCAAGCAGTTGAACGGCCTTAGCATATCATTAGCATATTACGTTTTGATTGGTTGAACGGCCGACTGGACGACCAGACACTTAGCATAGTAGGCTTTTATTATATAGGATAGAGATATTGGAGAAAATTGAGCATTACCTGATAATAAAAATTATCCATCTATAAGTACCCCTCAATGGTAAAGAATTAATACTATTCTTGATTTTTAAAAATAGTTCACAAAATATTGTCTTACAGAAATATAGACATCTCTTTACACTAGATTCACACTTTCCTTGTTTTTGACATTTTACCTAACCCATGACCACCACTACCTCTCATTCCTCCAAAAATCTGAGAAGGTTTGAAAAGTCTAAACCAGCAGGCTTCAACAAAGAGTAATGGAAAGACTATTTAATCCACAGATGCTTAGCCAGACCTAAATTTCAGGAAGTCCATAAGAATGTGAATTTTGGGGCAAACATTTGTGTGAAAGTTCTATGATTCTTGAAAAAGTTAAGAACCACTATCCCATCCTACCCTGATTTTACATTGAGGGAATAGGACAAAAGAATTTTGGTGACTTCTTCAAAGTCACACACTTAGCTAGTGATAGAACTGTGAGTAGAACTAAAGATGTCCTTGTTCTTGGTCTTTGATAATCTGGGCAGAGATTCCTGTGACACTATATAGACAATAGTTAAGGAGAACATGGCAGATCCCAAC
Source organism: Cnephaeus nilssonii (assembly GCF_951640355.1). NCBI lineage: Eukaryota > Metazoa > Chordata > Mammalia > Chiroptera > Vespertilionidae > Cnephaeus > Cnephaeus nilssonii. Next base: position 11,049,131 of record NC_137084.1, on the reverse strand, counting down.
AGAGATAGACCTTGTCAAAGTTGCCAGATAACATAGTAGTTTATTGTCCATGTCTGGGAATGGTCAACCCCCATCCAGATTTCACTTACACCACTCATTTATTGACTGAATGTCAGCACATTACTTAACTTATCTGAATCCCTCTTGTCTCATATATAATATGGATATAAGAATTGCTTATAGATTGCTTTAGTGAAATGCATCGAAGTGGTCAAAAGGTGCAAACTTCCTATCTAATAAAAGAGAAACATGCAAATTGACCGTACCTCTGCTATGCCCACAAGCCACGCCCACCAGCCAATTAGGAGTGAGTATGCAAATTAACCCAACTAATATGGCAGTTAATTTGCATATCCAGGTGCAGAGCGAAGACTGAAGATAGCGTAGAAGTTAGCCAAGTGCTGCAGAAGGGAGCAAAGCTGCGGAGAAGCAAGCAAGAGGGGTGGCAGAGAAGGGAGGGAAACAGGCAGGGTGGCAGAAACTGCTGCAGGAAGCCCCATTCTTGCAGGAATCTTCCTGCAACAGGCCTCTAGTCCAATTATAAGATGGAAAAGTCATATTTTATAATTGAAAGTTATTAAGAGAGTAGAACTTAAAAGTTCTCATCACAAGAAAAATATTGTAACTACATGTGGTGATGAATGCTAACTAAGCAAATTGTGGCGATTATTTCAGTTTCAATATATATATCAAATTATTATGTTGTATACCTAAAAATTAATGCTACATGTCAACTATATGTCAATGAATTTTTTACAAACTTGGAGAAAAAAAAGGATTCTTTATAGTCAGGATTTGTGAGGATTAAACAATATAATATGTGTAAAGGAACTAGAACAGTGCTTGGTAAATAATAAATCAAAGTTATTATTATGGTTATTTAACACTGTTTTCTTTTTTTATAAAGTCTCCTTTGCCCCAGCCAGCACAGTTCTTCCATATTTTTTCCTCCTATTAATATAACTTGGGGATATAATTCAATGAACATTTGCACAACAAGGTTTAAAAGACTGATACCCTCTCCTTGAAGTTTTCCTTTTAACTTATAAGCAAAGCCCCAAACCAGGGCATGAAGCCCAGGGATGGGACTTCAGTCTCAGCAATCTGATGGGAGAGAAATTCATTTTGGGACCTTGTGCACCATGACAAGTGAAAAGAAGTTGAGTATTCCTGGCCAAACACCCTTTACCTGAAATCCTTCAGGAATGCAGGAAGCATCTGAGCAAGGCTAATAAAATCCATGTAACAGCAGATGTGACTCAGATCCCTGAATCCTCCTCAGCCTAAATGATTCATTACCCAGCATAACTGCAATTCCCTCATCCGACACTGAATACAGACCCTAGCTATTTGCTCACAGGAAAATATTATCATGTCAAAGAAATAGCCAATAATTTGTCCTCCAATATGCTTGACATCCCTGCTCAGTTTGCCTAAAAATGAGATCTCTGCTGGTTTCATAATACCAACCATATTTATTTTAGTCATTTTTTTGCAAATGAATTTTATCTGTCTTTTATTATTCAAACATAACTGCTGGAATTGAGAAAAAACTAAAAATTAATATTTTTTTTACCCTGACTTTGATTTCAGTGTATATGTGATGTACAGATATTTTTAATATATATTTGTATTGATTTCAGAGAGGAGGGAAGAGAGAGAGCTAGAAACCTCAATGATGAGAGAGAATCTTTAATCGTCTGCCTCCTGCACACCCCAACACCAGGAATCGAGCCCACAGCCTGGGCACGGGCCCTGACAGGGAATCGAACCATGACCTTCTGGTTCATAGGTCAAAGCTCAACCACTGAGCCAAGCCGGCTGGGCCAGATATTTTTTACTCAATAATTAAGTGAACAATATGCAAAAGCTACATGAATTATGCAAGGGTTCCTAAAAATGAGTTAGTAGCAGATTATCAATTCCTGTTTACAAAAATTCTTATTATGTATGCAGTGTGTTCTTAATGACATTAATCCTTCTCAATTCATGGGGCACAAGTTGAAACAACCTTGTAACATATGGTCTTAGGCCTTTATACATAGCTTACCTCTTGCTGACACTTTTTAAATATAACTGGAGTGAGGAGATAAGGGGTAAAGGGAGAAGATGGGGTAGCTAAGAACTCATTCTGGATAAAGTATAAACGCAACTAAAGTGCTGTAGCTGCATACAGATATTCATGCTTACCCTTAGAACACTAAATTGATTTCTTATCTACCCAGGGTTTATTGTTAGGAGACTTCAGAATAATTAGATTGCCAGCTTCAAATGACTGGGTTACCTACACTAGTATTGCACTAGAGCCGCTGAGATGAGGGTGGCAGGGGCGGGGGAATGAACCTTATCCTCAAGGTAGAAAAGTTCAAAAACTATTGAGAAGACGAATTGGCATTATTCATGGTATTTTCTACCTTTAAAAGAGAGATTTTGTGGGAGTGGCTGGGGAGAGGTCAATGGGGGAGGGGGGGAGAGGGAAAGAGACATATGTAATACTTTAAACAATAAATAATTTTTAAAAAGAGAGAGAGAGAGAGAGAGAGATTGTGGATTGCACTGCTTAATGGCCTTCAAAATGAGTATCTGCTGCTTATCACTTTTTTATGAATCTGATATATTGGGTATCTTAAGTAACAGGCACATTCGCATAATGATCCATCAGACAGCTAATATACATGCAAACTAATTTTCTCATTAAAGTGTTAGACTAGGCAGTTAGTTATATAATTAACAAAAAATGGAGGGACGAATGAACAGTCACCCCAGAGAGTAACCGGCATCGTTCTGCCAAATGGAGCAAAACATCCTGCCTAGCCAGCATCAGTCTGTCTGATTAATTGGGGGAGGGAGATCATGATAAGGAGGAATCCCTTTTACTAAGTGCATGTGCAGTAGATGCCAAATACTGAAGCAGAACTAGGAGGCATGTGCAGTGGAAGCCAAACCTGCAACCATAAGAGGGGGAGGGCACTGACCTGGGGAAAACATTGGATAGGGTAAGGGTGCGAGCCCCCAGTATATTTCTCCCACACTAAGTTTACATAAACTTTTTCCTAAAGTTTGAATGCTTTTATTGTTTTACTTGTTACACTTCATTTTTTAATCAATCTGAAGTACATTTTAAATAAACTATGCGGTAGAACCTCAACATTGTTTTCCAAGATAGACAGCCAAATATGCCAGTAGCACGTACTAAGTCAACCATCATTTTACCACTGAATTTAAAAGGTATTATTATCATGTAAGGCCTCATCACGCTTAGATCTATTCCCAGATTCCCTTTTCTGTTTCAATAATCTATTCATCTGTTCTTATCCCACTATTTTACTATTTTGATTTTAAGAAATTATGCAAAGTATTAACACGTTTCATTTTGCACATTTATTCTTTCATATGAAGTTTAACACAGTGTTTTCTAGTTTGAAAAAAATGGGATTCTGAATAAAATTGCATTAACTATGTGTAATTTGAGAATAATTTTACAATTTTATATTTAACTTCCTATCTGGGAGTGCCTCCCCAAGATATATGTATATATATATATATATATATATATATATATATATATATATATAGTATGCTTACATCATATTGTCTTGTAACTTACATTTTTTTTTATTAATCAGTATGTTATAAAAGCTTTTCATGCCACTAAATTTTTTTAAACAATTAGCTGGGCTTCAGAGTATTAAAATATCAGGATATATTCTCCCTGATAAAAACACAAAAGGCTTTGTTGAATCTCTAGGTTTCCATTTTGTATTATAACTAGCATTATATTTTCTTTTTGTTTTTTTTACAACTAACATTGCACATTGAACTACTCTACAGATAAATGTGTCTGGCTCACAGCTATGATTGACACATTTACTATATAATTTTAAATCATATATGTTGAACATGAGTTACATTGACTCATTCACAATATAATTGTAAATCATACATATTCATGTTCAACATAGAAGCCATGAAGAGCACAAAATATCTCAATTTAAAAAAAATAATCTCCAAAGTTCAGTTGTAAATTCATCTTCTAAAGAAGATAATTGCCTCATGAGAATTTATTGTGTCTTTTAGTATTTATATTCTTTCTCTTTCCATATATGTGTGTTTAGTTATAAAAACGGTACCAAATTGCATATACATGTTAGCCTCTTTTGTACTTACCATTTTATTGTCAGTCAGTTTTCCATTTGCTTTTTATGTTCATTTCTGATGTGCCTCCCCAAACTCTCTCAGCCCCAACTGGTTCCTGACACTCTTTCCCTGTTCAGCCTCAGCTACTGCACTGGCAAATGACTCTACGGGTACCAGCTCTCACCATTTCTAAACCTGGATGAAACACACCTTGTATGCAGATTCTGCCTTCCTGATTGAAGAAAGAGCCAAGGACACAACGCAGAAGTTTAGAGGAGTTAACTCCCTGCCCTGAGGGATACACTTTGACCAGTTGTAAAAAGAAGACTGGGATCAAGAGATCCCCCAAATTCTTTCTCAAGTCTTTCCTCAGATGACCTATTCCAAGGTACAGTTTCAGGACAGTCTGTCTGAAGGCAGTGGCTAGTGCAGTCACATCACTTTGCTTCTCATCCTTCTATGCCTTACTGGTTATGACCTCATGATTACACCTTCCAATAAGAATTAGCACTTAAATCTGGTCTCAGGATCTTTTTCTCTGGACCCCAGCCTAAGCATCAGCATAGTATTGTACCATTAAGGGTGTTATAACTTAGGAATTAATAGCCCTATAATAAACATTCAGATGTTTTCCAAGTATTTCTTATCCTATCTAATAAAGAGAGAATCTGCTAATTGACCCTCACGCCATCACAAAGATGGCGGTGCCCACAGCCAACAAGGAGGGAATATGCCAATTGACTGTCATGCCCTCAAAGATGGCAGCGCCCACAGCCACAAGATGGCAGCGCCCAGTCCCCTTAGCCCTGCTGGGGCGGCAGGCATGCCTGCCTCCAGAGTCCCCTAGTCCTCTCAGCCCCCCAGCAATCCAGGGCCAGCCCAAGGAGCAGGCAAGCCTGGGATGTCAGCTGCCCAGCCACCCAGGGCCAGCCTGAGACACAGGCAAGCCTCGGATGTCGGATGCCCAGCCACCCAGGGCTGGCCTGAGTTGCAGGCAAGCCTCAGATGGTGGCTGCCCAGCCACCCAGGGCCGCCCAAGGCTTAGGTAATCAGGGCCACCCGAGGCTCAGGTAACCAGGGCTGGCTGAGGCTTGTGCTGCCAGCAGTGGCAGCAGCAGAGGTATGATGGGGCATCGCCTTCCCCTGATCGCGGTCGCCTCCTGCCCCTGAGGGTTCCTGGACTGTGAGAGGGGGCAGGCTGGGCTGAGGGAGCCCCCTCTCCAGTGTATGAATTTTCATGCACCGAGACTCTAAATACCTATAATGCTGTTAAAACTATTCTTACCCAAATGCATCTACATAGATCTCATTATTTTCTTAGGATAAATTCATAGACATAGAATTTCTGGAAAGTAGTCTAAATGTTTTGAAGGGTATGGAAAGTTTTTAACAAATCACATTGAATTTCTTTAACTCCAGACTGACTGTATGACTCCGCAAATAAATTAGTTGGGAATTGTGGATTACACAATTTGAAATGGGAATCTTTTTCTGTTTAATGTGTTCAAAGTTAGAAATTATACAAGATAAGTAGTCAGTTCTGAGATCAGCCTCTAGCTCCTGCCTCATTAAGAAGCCGATAATGAGTTACAGTATCTGTCAATATCCAATATGGTCAGTGGGGTTTCTTCATTTTCCAGATTGCCCATATCCTATTTGTAGAGGAATGTTTTATTCTTCCTTGAGGAATCTTGTTGTTTTTTAAGCACTTGGTTTTTGCTTATGTTCTTGTTTCATTTATTCCTCTGAATCTTTTTGGAATACTTTTAGTAAATAACAACAGCAAATAGGTTTTGCTTCTTTCTAATATACTCAGAAAAATTAATGCCCTCTGCCTCATTAATGCGAACATCTGTGTGATATTGTAGCTCATCATTTCTCCATAACCACATTCTAAGAGGGCATAGAGCAATAACAGAGGCCCAAGAATTTATATGTGTTCCCAGTATTGTCCATGATAGACTGAATAAATAATATACCTATGCTATTTGGTGCCATTCTGTCACATATGTCCTCAGATGACAGTTACTAAAAGCATCACTATGCCAGGAGGGTATATAAAGTTTGGAAATTTAAATGAGTATCCTCATCTTTGAAAACAAATAACACTGCTCTAAGTCCAGCCCCTGTATTCTTATGTTTGCACGATTTAAAATTCTACCTGTGATCAGCATCTTACTAGTACATGTTGTGCAATTGGGGAAATTTTTCAGAACTTTTTGATCAGAATATTTGCTTTTTCCTTGAATGGAAAACTGAGACACATATGTGCCAAAGCATTGTACTAGTGCATATCTATCCTGCACTCCCCAAGTACCATTTAGTGGTTAGAAGCAGGACTCCTATGTCAAAACCCTTTTGTTCAAATTCTTGCTCCAGCACTATATGTGGCTTTGGCAAATTGCCCAGCCTTGCTGCCTTTTTCATCTTCTCTTCTAAAAATTAGGATAATAGCCACAGCAATTTTATTGGATTATTATAAGAACGGAATGTGTTAATATATATAAAACTTAGACATGTGCCTGGTACACAGTACATACACAGTAAAAATAAAAAACATAGTGAAAATAAAAATAAATTATTATTTCATCATTTCACGATCAATGTCATATAACTACCTAGACGACACCTGACTGAAATTATGTGAATGTGTCCTTCCTCCCACATTTCACAAGATTTTCGGGGGGGGCGGGGGAGACAGAGAAAAAGAATTAATACTAATTCAGCCCTACTATTACATAGGGCTCTTGCTAAGCCTGCTAATTTTGAATATCCCACATGGTATCATATTATCATATTCATTAATACCCATATTCAATATTATATCATTTTGGGCATTTAAAAGATTGAATGGACTTTTATTATTGTGGACTTAAATATCACTCTCAATTTCAATTTTCTAGTTTTTTTTTTACTTAAAACTTGGAGAGAAAAATATTTTACATGCCAAATATCTTTAAAAATCTATAGGTTGTAGGCAGTCTACCTATAACATGTAATAGATAATTTGGCCCTCTTTTATATATCCCATCTTTATCACCAAATAAAAACTTCTGTTCTGCTGATGAGGAAACAGGCTTGGAGAGCTTAGAAATCTGTACCAATGGCACCTTGGAAAAGCATTAAACCCACAGCTGGCCAAGATCAAAAGCATTTTTCTCCATATTGCAAAGCCTTCAGAGTCTCCATCCTTCTCATCTCACAGTGGGACAGAGCTCCTGCCTGGCCCCTTGAAATGAACACGCAGAAGTCAGGATTCCTCCTTCCCAGAAGGAGGCACTGAGTCAGAACCCTCCAGTTCTAAGTCCTTTTTGGCAGAAAGCCCAGATTTCTGGCATTTCATTTACTCTCTTGTCAGGCTGCCCATCAAGAATTAAATCTCCGTGACTTCATGTGGCTGAAGCCCAAAGCTCTTACCATTTCATTTTATCTTTCATTTAAACACCCTTTTGTTTCTGTTCTTATCAGTTAGATGTGTGTTTTATGCCCTGTCCTTTAAGCTTTAAATCCCTCTTCCTTCTTGGCATCTTTTCCAGCTATTGGTCAGCCTGGCAGTGAGAAGCAGGCACTTCTCTGAGTTACTAGAAACAAATTCTGAAATTTGAGTCTATGGCCGGGAAAACGTACAGATAACAGTCATGTGCTATCAGTATCAAAATACATCCTGGCGAAATGGGTGGCACCTACATTTTGGTTGTCTGCCAGCTTTTTCTAAGACACTAAAACTATTTCTCTTAGCTCCATAAAACTTTAAACCTGAAAAAAAAATTATTTATATTATGTGCATGTAGAGACTATGGGTGATCCATAATTCATAGAGGCAACCCAATTTTAGCCATCAGAGATGTCTGATGGATCTAGGCATAGAATAACAACTAATATTTATCATGGATTTTATAATACCGGACAATCCAAAGTACTGTGCATGTCTTACTCATTCGATCCTCTCCACAGACCTAGGTAGTCTAATCCCAATGTTAGGGAGGAAAGTGAGGCATAAGGAAAGAACTAAGGTGCCTAAAGTCACAAAGCAAGTAAGAGGTAAAGCTGAAACTTGAACCCAGGGAGTCTAGCACTAGCACCGACAGCCTAGCCCACTAGTCACAGTAGCTCTGTCATCCAGGAGAAGGGGATACAGAGGGAGGAAGGACCCATCTGAAAGAGATGCTGATAGGATGATGGACAGAAAACAAAGAAAGCATTTCTTCCATGGCCACCCAAGTCTGCGGACTCATTGCTGATCCTACAGCAAAAACTGTAGGAACCCTTTCCTGGGGGGTTCAGTGTGACTTTGGGAACCAACTGTTACATTTAAAGGCAGAAGAAAGAGAAGAAGATATTCCTACACTTAGGGGCAGGAAACTGATAATGTTGGTGGCATCTTGAACTCTAGGAAACAGAATCCTTTGTAGAGAGGTTGGTATTTTCATAAATACTAGAGGCCCATTGCACAAAGAGATTCATGCAATAGGCCTTCCTTCCCTTGGCTTCCAGCACCAGTTTTCCTCCATCACCTGAGACCCAGGCCTTCACTCCAGCCCGAGTCCACCATCTTCGTCTTCGCTGCTGACTCCAGCCAGACTCTTCCATCTTCGCTGCAGACTCCAGCCAGAGTCTGCAGTCTTCATCTTCGCTGCGGCCGGAGTGCTGCTCTTGTAGATCCCTTTGCCTCCCATCCCCCCACCCTCCCTCTCATAGCAGGCATCCTGCCCTGCCCAGCCAGTCTGTGCCTAGAGCAGCTGGGCAGCCGCCATCTTTTTCCTTCTAATTTGCATATTCCCTCCTGATTGGCTGGTGGGCGTAGCAGAGTGATGGTCAATTTGCATGTAACTCTTTTATTAGTGTAAATACAGATAAGCTGAGATTGAAAAGGTGGAAAAGATATTTCAAGTAAATGGTAACCAAAACCATATTTGCCAAAATACTTTCAAAATTACCTTTGGAGCAGATATATAAGTTCATAGCAGCACAATTTACAATAGCTAACATTTGGAAACAGCCTAAATGCTCACCAGCAGATGAGTGGATTAAAAATCTGTGGTACATCTACACAATGGAATACTATGCTGCTGTAAAAAAAAAAGGAACTCTTACCATTTGTAACAGCATGGATGGATCTGGAGAGCATTATGCTAAGTGAAATAAGCCAGTCAGACTAAGATAAATATCACATGATATCATTCATTTATGGATAATAAAGAACATTACAAACTGTTGAACAAAAATAGACAGGGGCAAAGAAGCATTGAACAGACTGTCAAACTACAGCGGGAAGGTAGGGGAGGGTTAGGGGGGTAAGAGATCAACCGAAGGACTTATATGCATGCATATAAGCACAACCAACAGATGGAAGACACTGGGGGCAGGGAGTTGCGGGGGAGACTAGGGCAAGTGCTGGGGGGTAGGGAAGGCTAGGGGGAGGTCAGTGGGGGGGGGGAAGAGTGACATATGTACTACTATTTGTAATACCTTAAACAATAAAATTAAAAAAAACACACAACTACATATCTTTTTATAAGCCTCCAGGTAACCACAAAGCAAAAAACCTTTAGTAGAAGCACAAAAGATTATAATAAAGTAGTCAAAGCCCACCACCACAGTAAGTCATCAGATCACAAAGGAAGATAGCTAGAGAGGAAGCAAGGAACAAAAAAAAAAAAAAAACCCTATAAAACAGTCAGAAAACAATGAACAAAATGGCAATAGTAAGTCTTCACCTATCAGTAACAACTTTAAAGGTAAATGTGTTAAATTATCCAGCAAAAAAAACAACAAAGAATGGCTGAATGGATTGAAAAAAACAAGACCCATGATGCACTGCTTACAATAGACTCATATTACCTTTAAGAATACAGATAAGCTGAGATTGAAAAGGTGGAAAAGATATTTCAAGTAAATGGTAACCAAAACCATATGTGCCAAAATACTTTCAAAATTACCTTTGGAGTAGATATATAAGTTTTTAAGATTTTCTTATTTGTATTTTTCTAAATTTTTCTAACTAACATCTACACATTTTTTGAAAATTAAGGGTAGTTTGTGAAAATGTTCTTAATGCTTTGTATTGGATGAGAACTTTACATTCTTATCAGTCTAAAATCCACAGCTGAGCATTCATTCTACAGGAAACACAAGATTAACCCTTTGCACTCGCTTGCTTTTTTCTGGATTCCTTTATTCTAATGCTAACCATGTCGAGTCACACTCGGCATCCGATTAAGAGAGTGTTGTTTTATTAACTACTGTCTAAAAACTGAAAAGTTATTTATTTTATTCATTCTAGTTTTAAACAATAAATAGACTCATAATAAGATCAAAATAGATGAACTATATACTTTTTAAATTACATTGCCTCCTAAGCAACCCCAATTGCAATGAATGGAAGAGTTGGATATATACAGTATTAAGCTAGCAGACACTACTCCTCATTAAAGAACCTCCTAATCTTGTCAATAAAATAAATTAAGCAAATGAGACTAGCTGGCTGAATACATATGAATCTGTGACATTTAAACACCATCATTCCAAATTATAGATGTAGAAAGATTAGGGAAATAGACAACCACTGGGGATGTGTCCATTAAAACACCACAATGATAATTGCTGCAGGCAAATTCCACTAATAGATGGTAAACTTTAAAGATAAAGAGGATATTTGCATGGCTTCAAAATGCCTCCCTAAAACAGTTATTAATGAAGGGGTTGTTTTAACATATGCCAACAAGTTATTTGATAATCTTCTTCCCAGAAGCTGGAGTCTAATTCCCCTTTCCTTGTGTAAACTTATTGTTAACTTAGTGACTGCTTCTAAGGACTAGAGTATGAGAAGGAAAAATACAACTTTAAAATAGAGAAACCTGGCATATGCCATGTTAACCAAGTGGCATAATAAGCCATGTTGATATCATGTACCTCTGAAATGATGGATTGAGAAGGGCACACGATCTCTGTTGTATTCTTGCCAGATTCCATAATCTCAGCCTAATCATGAAAAAAATGCCAAACAAACCCATATTGAGAGATGGTCTACAAAATACCTGACCCGTACAGATCCAGAGACAAATGGCAGGGGAGGTGAGGGGGTTAGAGAGCAACCAAAGGACTTGTATGCATGCATATTAGCATAACCAATGGACACAGACACTGGTGCAGTGGGGGCTTGCCCAGGGTGGGAATGGTTGGGGAGGAGGGGTCAATTGGGAAAAAGGAGACATATGTAATACTTAAGATAATAATAATAAAACAAAAACAAAACAAGGAAAGACTGAGGAAGTATCACAGAATGTAGGAACCAAGAAGACATAACAACTAAATATCCTAGATTGGATCTTAGATCAAAAATATCATATTTGTGCCCTGACTGGTTTGGCTCAGTGGATAGAGCGTCAGCCTGCGGACTAAAGAGTCCCAGGTTCAATTCCAGTCAAAGGCATGTACCTTGGTTGCGGGCACATCCCCAGTAGCGGGTGTGCAGGAGACAGCTGATCGATGTTTCTCTCTCATCGATGTTTCTAACTCTCTATCCCTCTCCCTTCCTCTCTGTAAAAAATCAATAAAATATATTAAAAATACATATATCATATTTGTGGAAAAATCTATTCTGGATAAAATCTGTGGTTTAATTGATAATACTGTTTCCTATGTTAATTTCTTAACTTTGATAAGTACACTATGGTTATATAGGATGATGACATTAGAGCAAGCTGATGAAGGATATTTGGGTACTCCCTGAACTACCTATGAGTTAATTATTTCAATAATCTATATATGAAGGACTACTATATTACTCCTTGTCCCACCTTACTTTGTGGCCAGCTTGCCTGATGTCTTCTTCAGGGTTTCCTGCCCTCTCTCACTGCGAGGGGGCAGGACTGCTTCTTCCATGGCCTCATCCTGTATGTCAGAAACTATCCCAACTACCTGTGTTTTCTCTCAGCTCTGCTCTAAGAATTTACTTAATCCTCCTCTAGCAGTCATGTCATTCCTTCTTTGTGTCCTGTATTTCTAAACAGACATTGGTCTCAGGTCTTGTACTTTTATCTTTTCTTACACACTTTTATGCTTCTTGAAAATCTCCTTTGCATTCTGCTAGTATAAATCTCTTGCTAGGTCCCATTTGGCCCCCTCTCTCCATTAATTTCTCTTGAGAAACTTGTCATGGGACAGTCGGTGCTCGATAAAAATCTATGCGCTCCTTTACATTTTCCAGCTTCCCTAGCAATTAGGCTGTGGCAATATGTTAGTTCTGGCCAGTGAACTATGAGAAGACACGTGTAACTTCTGGGCTAAGGCAGTAGACAGCTGATGTTTCTCTCCCTCCCACTCTCATTCCCTTCCACTCTCCTCTCCTCCTTCCCTCCCTCTCTCCCTACCTTCTTCCCTTGTTCCAGTTCTAGTTCTCTTCCCAGACCCAAAAATCTTGGAGGCCAAGTATTCCAGATTGCATAAATATAAGCTGGAGAAAAGCTACCAAAAACCATATAAAATTTTGAGTGAAAAAAAAAACAAAACACCTATATTGTGTTAAGTCAATGAGATTTTTGTGTTTTTCTGTTGCATCAGGAGTTATTTATCACACTGACTGGCATAAACCTTCTTCCCTTCTTATACCCTAGAAAAATGGTGAAAAACCTTTGTTCCTCTGAATCCACCCTATTCCATTTTTCCCAAAAGGACCTACCTTCCGCTAATTGCTTTTCAATTTACCTTCTATTTACTAAATCTAGTAGCTTTATTTTTCCTTTACCTTCAATTTTTACTACCATTATAATTGATCATCTGAGAAGACAGTCCCTCTTACCACATTGTCTGGGCCAGGTTCTCTAGAAAATAGTAGCCTGAAGCTCCATGCTAATGTTCTATCAGGTGGAGCAATCCCAGAGCAGCCAGTTTGACGGAAGGGGGAAGTGAGGCAGAATGTAGGAAATCAATTACGAAGTGGCATGTGCCTGCGCTGGCCTTCACGAGGAAATGAGGACCAGCTTCTCCGTCCTCTCTGGAGAGGCTGTATAAAACCACTGTGCGGAAAACAATCTGAAGGGGTGTGAAAGGCACAGAATTTATCTGTCAGCTTCTTTCCATCTCCTGTCTCTCCCCAATCAAATCTTGCCCCATGTTTTCATGTTGTGTAAACTGATTGCTCAACACGGTCCCTGGGAAAGCCAGTTCTCATGCCCCAACTTTGGTGTTTGGTGTTTTATCTGAGACCAGGAGTGGTGGAAGGGACCCTATGTCCTGTGGGTGTGGTCAGTTTGTCCCAGGCACAGAAGCTTCAGTGACCCCTGCCCTGGAAGTAGTTGTGCTGGAACCTGAGAGCTGATGCTGGGAGATGAAGAAAGTAAGGCCATGGTGGCCAGGGATCTCCATCAAACAAGTAGCCAAACCCAGGAGATAAGGGGGGCTGAGCAGACATGAAGAGGAAAATGGACTGAATCTGGTACAAATGGCATGAACTCTTTAGTCTCAACTGACATGTCAGATACTTTCTCAACTATTTATTAGTCTCCAGACTTAAGTTGCGAAGGCCTCAAAAAACTACAGAAGGCTTCACTATATATGAAAATCCCAATACTAATTGGAGAAAGATCGAGTTGAAAAATTATAAATGACCAATACCAAAAAAAAAAGTGCCACCATATAACTAAAATCCTTTAAAACATGTTTATCCCAGATGTTCATTCATCCTTTCCTCAAAAGAAAACACAAGAGCCACAAAGCCAGTTGAAAAAATCTCTTCTCAAAATATGTATCTTCCATGGTATGTAATTCAGCAATCCTTTACATAAATACAAAATCTCCAGTGCAAATACAGGATCATTTCAATTACCTGTGGGAGCTGGCAAACAGTTTTCAACAACTTAGACATGACATTTCATTCAAAATTATCAAGGGCCATGAGTGTCAAGAAACAAAAAAGAGCCCCGACTGGTTTGGCTCAGTGGATAGAGCGTTGGCCTGCGGATTGAAGGGTCCCAGGTTCAATTCCGGTCAAGGGCATGTCCCTTGGTTGCGGGCACATCCCCAGTAGGAGGTGTGCAGGAGGCAGCTGATCGATGTTTCTCTCTCATCGATGTTTCGGACTCTCTATCCCTCTCCCTTCCTCTCTGTAAAAAATCAATAAAAAAATATATTTAAAATAAAGAAAAGAAAAGAAAAGAAATGAAAAGAAAAGAAAAGAAAAGAAAAGAAAAGAAAAGAAAAGAAAAGAAAAGAAAAGAAAAGAAAAGAAAAGAAAAGAAAAGAAAAGAAAAAAAACCAGCCAGCGATTCGGGAAGACCCCGAGACTCAGGAAGCTCACAATGATGCCAACCACTCTAGCCCTGCAGCTGAAATGCCCTTAATGACCGTGTGTTTTTAAACCAACTCTACCCAGGTGGTAGAGACAGACTGAGAAAGAGACAATCAGCCTGAGCAATTCATTCAGCTGCCACCGTGGACCATGTCACATGTTTCTCTGTGGATCAGAGCAGTGAATTAAGGGAGACATGGGGTTTACTGCTCAGACACCTGATTTAAAAATAGAAGAAAAGGTCTGGGCCCCTGCTGGCCTCTCACTCTCACCTAGCAGGGCGGTGATTAGCTGAGCTTTCTCTGAGCCATTCCTCTAATATCTTTATTGGCTATTTTCCATATCCCAGTCTGGAGCCTGGCTATGAGATAATATTTGTATGGGGTATGTGAGCTATTGCAAGGTCTGCAGGCATAGTGAGCTCAGGGCCTGTCTAGGGCACATGGTGCGATTTAGCTGTGAAAGACATGATAGGCAGCAGAAGCTGTTATCAATTAGGGATTGGTGGTATTCCAGTTCAGCACTGGGACCTCTGACAATATAAGATGTCTGTGTTCTTGGAGCATTTTCTAATGCCATAAAGAAAAATAGAGGCTAATAGGTCCATGCCAATCATGGACTGGAAAGCCGATGCATGGGTCCATGAAGTCTTCTTTCTCCTAGGAATGCTGATTCATAAATCAATTGTCTGCATAAAACTAGACTGTGGTCACCACATCCTATTTCAGTCCAAGTGAGGTTGTCAAAAAAATAAAATAAAATGCATTTGTGAGAGAATGAAGCCATGTGACCTTTGACAAGTTACTCATTATCTTTATGGCTCAGCATCATTATTTGTAAAATAAGTTCCACCATTTCTTACTTTCTTTCAGTCGGGTCAAGTTTCTAAACTTTCTAAATCTCCGTTGTCTTGCTAATGAAATGAAAATGGGATTCTACCGAGTCACCTATCTACCTACTCCAGGATCAAATGAGGATTAAATGAGATGAGGCATGGGAAAACTCTTCACAAACATTTGGTTGAACTATTAAATGTTTGCACCTGGCTATAAAGCAAGTCGGGTTCCTGGGTTGAAGAAACTGCAAGGAGGCTAGTCTCTAGGGAGAGGAAGCTGGGCATTGCTACGTGACATCATTACCCATCATCCACAGCAACTGTTTCCGGGCTGGGCTGGGCTGTGGGCCGCATTTTGTACCATGGGGTCTTGGCAGCCTTGGCTTCGATTTGATGGGGTGTCGCTCTGGGGGGGTGGCAGGGCCTGTGTCCCACTTAGGGGAAGACAAGTGTTGGTTTGTTTGCCAGGTCCGTGGTGCCATTTATTTTTAAGTGGTCAGTGCGCATCATGGCAGCTCCTGCATTGAGCATCTGCCCCCTGGTGGTCAGTGCACATCATAGCTACCAGTCAGAGGGAAGGACAAACACTTAGCCTTTTATATATTTAGGTAGGTAAACAGGCAATTAGATAACCCTAATTTCAAAGTGAACTACACAACTAATGTAAATTCGATAACCAATAAATCATTATTGAATGCAAAAGCATGCTTTTACTATGAATTCCAATTTTCATGTCTAGGATTCTACTTTACTGTGGAATCATAATGCTCACCGTATACAACTTTATGATAACTAACCATCCCCTTACCACCTCCCACCATCATCTTCCACCTCCACTCCCATTCTAGGTTTTATGGGTTTCATGCAATTGAGAATTCACCTACAACCACTCCTCTGCAGAGTGAGGCCAATAGAACAAAACTTTCTGCTTTACTTCACCAACTTTCATCATATTTCCAAAAAGCAATCCTTTAAAGTTTTTACATGAGGATGTAGTGGTAACTGAGGGAAGACATGATTTTTTTCTTGAATAAGTAGCTGTGAACAGTTTTGTAGCTTATTGTAGCAGGCCCCTTCTCTGAAGCAAAATAAATTACTTTTTCCTTTGTGGTAAACATACTCTTTTGTATACACATTTATCACATTTAAATTCCCTACAGAACTATGATTGTGTCTTATTCAATGTTGTATCTCATGCACCTAACATATTGTTTCACATTCAAATACTTATTGATGTATAGTTAGATGACAAGAGAAAATCACCTAACATATTTTCAAAAATTTATTTTTCTCTTTAGGTTTGATTTGCCAGAAATAATAAATATTTTAACCTTTAGGCTTAAAAATCACTTCGTTCATTTTGTTAAACCGTTATAATATAATTTAAGAGTCCTACTCCCTGGCCAGACTCACAAAAACATTTTATTGAAAGGCAGCAGAGCAAAGGTTTGGAGTTAGAAACACCTGAGTTCCTACTATTTACAAGATCTATAAACTTGGAGAAGTTATGTTATCCTTCTGCCCCTTGATTTTATCATCTTTAATATAAAGGTAAAGGTGATAACTCTTGCATTAAATTGTGGGGACAAATTGTCATCCACATGCAAAAATTAGACAACAGATTCAACAAATGGTGTGGGAACAACTTGTAATCCACATGAAAAAAAATCTAGACCCAGAACTTACGCCCTTCACAAAAATGACCTCAAGACAGATCATAGACCTAAACATAAAATGCAAAACTATAAAACTCATAGAAGTTAACAAAGGAGATATCACAGATGACCTTTGGTATGGCAATGACTTTTTAGATGACACCAAAGACATGATTTTTGAAAGAAATAATTGATAAACTGGACTTCATTAAAATTAAAAATATCTGCTCTGTGAAAGACAATGTTATGAGAAGGATAAAATAAACCAGACTGGGAGAACACATTTACAAAAGACACATCTTATAAAGGACAGTCATCCAAAATATTCAAAGAACTCTTAAAAACACAACAATAAGAAAACAATCAACCTGAGTAGAAATAGGTTCAAAGGACCTGAAAAGACACCTTGCCAGAGAAGAAGGACAGATGGCAAAGAGCCATATGAAAAGATGCTCTACATCATATGTCATCAGGGGACTGCAAATTAAAACAATGAGAAACCACTGCATAACCATCCAGAACATTCACAACACCAAATGCTGGTGTTGAAGCCATAGGAACTCCCATTCACTGCTAGTGGAAATGCAAAATGGTATCTCACTTTGAAAGATAGTTTGGTAATTTCTTATAAAACTAAACATAACCTTACTATACAATTCAGTAATTCTGTCATAGTTACTCACAGGAGTTGAAAACTTATGTCCACACAAAAAGCCTACACGTGAATGTTTATAGCAGCTTTATTCTCAATTGTCAAACTTGGAAATTACCCAGATGTACTTCAGAAGGTAAATGAATAAATAAACTGTAGGGCAACCAGAAAATAGAATATTTATTATTCAGAGCTCACGAGAAAGGAGCTATCAAGTCATGAAAAGACATGGAGGAAACTTCAATTCATATTACCCAGTGAGAGACAATCTGAAAGGCAGTGTACTGTAGGGTTCCAACTTCATGACGTTCTGGAAAAGGCAAAGCTATGGAGATAGTAACAAGATCAATGGTTTCCAGGAATGAGGCAAGAGAAAAGAATAGACAGAGCACAGAGGATTTTTAGGGCAGCTAATCTATTCTATATTATATTACAACTAGTGGCCCAGTGCACAAATTCATGCACATTGAAAGGAAATTAATTAGAAGAAATATTTTTAATATCGCTATTCGCCCTTTCTCTATAATAGAAGTGTCAACCAAATTCACGATCAACAATGATAGAAACACACGCGTGCGATTGGTACCAGCGAGAGCTTTATATGTATCACACATGCACGAATCAACTTAGCTTTTTATAGATATAGAATAAACTTGCTTAATTAGACCTGAATTCTGATTTAGCTAAACTTTTTCCAGCCTAGTAAAGCACCCCAACTTCTCTTTCAGGTAATTGTCAGCAACACAGCAGTAAATATCAACACAAAGCAGATTATTATTGTAGATCATGCAGGAAGAACAAAGGGTAAAATATTTAACTGCAGCAGTGTTTGATAACAGAGGAGTCTATGCATGTGTAAGAGCAGGGAGTATATAGGAACTCTGTATTTTCTGCTCAGTTGTGCTATGAATAAAAAATTCTATACAAATAAAATTTATTTATTAAAGAAAACACCCCAGGTAAACAGGTAAAATGGCCAGAGACTATGTCAGGCAGATGATAGACAATAAATAGTAGCTGCTAATATTTTCTTTATTAATAGTAGTGTTATTTCACAAAATCATTAAAAACTTTCAAAAATAAGTATCAGGCACTGCAAAACCTTGAGAATTTTTGAAGACCCACATACCTACACATAGTCATTCTAGCTTGTTAATGTGACCCTGGTACCACGCAGCTCAATCTTAACAGTACATATTGGGCACCAAAATTTAATCAGCATGCACAAAGCCCTGACAGAATGAATAATTCTGGTCAAAAAACCATGAACAACCGATTTTAATGATCAGATAAGAAACTTATTTCCAGCCACCCACTGTGAGAAACTAATCTTCCTCCATGTCCTAATCTACTGACACACACAGTCTGGGCTGAAATAAGCTCTTAATAATGAATAATCTCACTATGAATATAATTCTGCTGAGCAGAAAATGGAGGATTATGAAACATTTCAGAGAGAGTTAGTTTTCTCTTTTCCCCAGATCCCCACCCTTTCATTTAATTTTCTTTAAATACAGTTTTGATTGTTACTGCCACCTTCAGGATATAAAAGGATGTTTATGCAAGTGTAAAAGAACATGTACCTGGAGTATAGAAACAAAAATGTACATTAGAATATAGGAACCAAATCACACAGAACTGAGTGACGTTTACATTGATGATCCCCAAAGAAAACTATGTGCAAATTCTGAATTCATCCATTCTGGAGTCTTTGGATAAAGTGGTAAGCATAGACCATGCATTTTTAATTTACACAAATGAGCCTAAGCACACTCACACATATACCAACATACACTGCACCCTCTAGGCTTGGTGACGAATGGTCTAATAATTCTGAGCATTCCCCACCAAAGTGCAAAGAGTAAAAACACAGCTATTCTTGTGTTAAGGGTTGTCTCAGCTACATTAAGTGATTTGATCAGGAACTTTGAGACAACGTCAAACAATCTATAGTCCTGGGTCCATAATGAAGCCTATGAGCTAACCGAGCTGCTATTACAGAAGAAAAGAAGGGAAGGCAAAGAGGAGAGGGAATAAAAAACAGAAAAGGACATCAAGTAATTCATTAATTTGTGCATTCATTAAATATTATTGAGCACCTAGTATGTTTCAAGCACTATGCTAGTAGCTAGGGATACAAACATGACATCTCTGCCTTCAAGAAGCTCAAAATGATAGTCAAGCAAAGAGGGAATTTTTCGCAGGCAAACTCAAAGGGAACTCCTGCATTTCTCCCTAGTTCTTTATTAACCTCCTGGCTCCTACTATAGTGCCCATGATAGTGTAATAATGGAAAGAACTCAGGCTATGGGTTTGGAAAGACCTGGGTTTAAGATCCTCTTTTCATCCTTACTGTGTTATCTTGGCCAAGTCTTTAACTTGTGGGAGCTGTATACTAACTACTGTTGTCTGTGTCAGAGCCCTCCAAGTCCTGTTTCTTAGGAGCCATGGCTCTATCAAGGAATACCCGTGATATGCACAAGAGAAAAGATGGCACCACTCCCTTTCAAAATAGCCATAATGCTAGGGGCAGCAATAGAATATTGGGGACCAGCTAATTGTAAGAACTATTAATCATGCTCTGTTAACTGTGATTGTTTTATTCTGATTAAAGAAGGCACTTTCTAACCTGGCTGGCAGTGGCTTGTGGGACCTGCGAGCTCATCTGGAAATGCAACCATTCTCATCATTTGGAGCTGCCTATTAACATGGAAAGATGAACAACTTTGTTGCAGGAACCAGAATCGCCAGCCCTTTGAAGATCCCCAGTCCTTTTGCATTTCACTAAGCCCTTTGAAGATCTCTAGCCCCCATTACCTGTAAACTGCCCTTGGCATACCCTTTGGCTACTTCCCCAAGTAATCTATGTCCTTCTACCCAATTTAAGCAGTTGTCTTATGGTGGGGTGCAGATCAGATTTTTGGGGATGACCTGCTGCTCTTCCATACTGCCGGCATTATTGGAATAAACACTCACATATGATTCAACCCTGTCTCTGCTTAATTGGCTCGAGTAGTGACAAGCAGCCCGGACCCATTGATTGTCTGGTTACAATAACACCTCAGGACCTTTCTTCCAAACTCATAGGAAGGCTGATGAGACCAGAAGCTTCAATTGGTCAAATACAGGCAGGAGAAGTGAGCTGAGCAATACAGCGATGAGGAACCAGAGGAGAGAATGCCAGCTTTCTGGCACCCAGTGGCCACTATGGCTACCTTCCTGCAAAAACTAGCCTTAAAGTCAATCAGGGTGGAAAACTGTCAGCCGGTGTGACATTTCAGCTTTATCCTCTATGTGCAGATAATATAAAGAAATACGGTCAACTGTGGTTCTTTTGGGTTTGGAGTTTGAAAGATTTTCCAAGTAATAAAAAATCCTGGCCACCTGAGGCAAAGATATTCACCCAGTGAGCAGAAAAAAATTACTACTGGGAGAAAAATGAATTGAGAGCTTCCTGAGAAAGGCCCTCCTACTGAAGACAATTCCTCTCCTGGAACCACACAAAGCCCAGAGAAGGACGCCCCAGGGGAGGTGGCGGCTGGGGTGCCCTAGAGACAAAGGCACGGCCATTTGGGAATTACGTGAACAGAATTCTCAAGCCTGTGAGGTCTCCTACTCCAGGCCCAGGCTGAGTGTTATGGGTTGAACTGCATCCTACCCAAAAAGATGTGCTGAAGTCCTAACCAGGCTGTACCTCAGAATATGGCCTTATTTAGAAAGAAGACCATTGCAGAAGCAATTTAAGATGAGGGCTCTCACCAGAACCCAACCACATGGCCACCCTGAGCTCAGCAGTCCAGCCTCCAGAACTGAGGGAAGATAAATGAACGTCTATTGTTTAAGCCACCTAGTCCATGACATTTTGTTATGGCAGACCTAGCAGACTACCACATTTGGGATTTCAAGAGACTAAAATATGTTGGTTTCATTAGAATTCCATAGATAACCATAAGCATTAGGAAATATTACTGGGACTCACTAAAATAAAAACAATTATTGAAGTAGAAATACTCATTGAGTATCTACAGTATACCATGTTAAGTCCCATTGTCTCCAATTTCTATGGTTTTTTTTCTTATAACACTAAGAGTCCAGATGCTTAAAGAGTTGTCCAGTAGTGACAAGCAAGTCAAGGTAGGACAGGGATTCAAAGTCAATTGTGTTTAAATACAAAGCCTGTTTTCTCTACCTCTAACCAAGTTTGCCTTTCTCTGAAAAGAAAAATACACAATAGTCTTTAACAGAAGTCAGAGGCAGCCTTTACTGTCAGCACAAAGAGAGTTGCTTCAACGAATGCAAAGTATTCTACTCAAATGCCTCCATTACTCATGCCTGAAATTATGCCATCATTATTTCATTTGCACTGAGTCTTGTCAATTCCTAGCATCTCTTTTGATTTGTGAAAACTCTCCTAGGAATCCTATATAATAAAGAGCTAATATGCTAATTAGACCGAATAGCCAAACCACCGTCTGGACAACATTCCAGACAACCGTCCTGACGACCTTCCAGAAGAAGCCAGGGCTGCGAGGGCCATCCAGGGCTGCAAGGGCCAGCCGAGGCTGTGAGGACCGAGCCCCTTGCACGAATTTCGTGCATTGGGCCTCTAACAATAAATAAAGCTCCAAATGCTTTAGATTCAATGTGTGTGTCTGATCTGTTCAACTAACACACATTAAACACCTGCTATACACAAGGATTGTGCTCAACTTGTCAGGAACTCAAAGATACATAAAACTTTCTTCTATAGCACCTCACAATACGGAGCCACCTGCTAGCAAGAGGAGAGAGGTAGCATTTGTAATGATTACATGTACAAAGCATTTTCAAGTAAATTGCACTTAAAAGGGGTGGTGTTGACAAGTGGTTAAGAAAATGTAGCTTTCAATCAGGACCCTATACAAATTTGAGCACATACATATTTGTTCCTGTTATTTGTTCATTGTTCATGCATGTTCTACTTTTGAAAAAAATTTAAAGAGCTAATTGAAAAAAACAACAACACCTTGTCAACTGAATCTGAATCTGAATCTGAATTGAACCTGAATGTCTCCCAGTTGGTATTGCTGACTCCAACACAAAATCTTCCTAATTTCCTTTACCTTGACCAGTACCTACCAAGAAGATAGAACTCTATTTCCCCTCGTCATGCATTTATGCACTTTATTCTGCAGACTCTTCTGAGAACCCAGTATAGGTAAGGGCCTATATTTGGAACTTATTAGCATCCAAGGATTCTTCAAATAAAAACATAACAAATTTACAGATAGGTACTATGAGGTTAACCCAATAGAGGGAAGGATCATGTCTTGTTAGAGTGAGACCAGACTAGTCTCCCTGCCTGCCTGTGATGGACCCCACCCTACAGCACATTAACACACAGCTACAGAAAGTCACACAGCCCAAACCTCAGCAGAGCACATATGTCACAGAGTACTCGGGCTCTCGTCATACAGTCATCTAGGGGAAGCAGGCTTAGGAATGCAATAAGTAAGTCAGGAGAGCTGTGCAGGGCTCACTGTTAAGATGATGTTCCCTCTGGGAGCTGGAGGCGGTAGAGATGGCTGCAGGCTGATGCAGGCAGGGAAGGACTTTTTTCATTATGAGCCACATACTCGGGTTTACGCAGACATTTGATTTCCTACCAGGAGAGGTACTGCTAAGGTTTAGTTTTCATCTTTCCCCGGTGCTATTCTCCTGACGCTTATTACAAGTCAAGTTGCAATACAGCACTGTCCTCGAGGAGAAATATTCTCTCATTGTGACTGTCATGTCAGAAGGCAGAGGAAGGAAGTTATTTGTTCATGATGTAAATTTCTTCTCACTTCCTCCACTGCCAAGTCAAAAAAAAAGAGCAAGGCCACAGAACTTCCAAGTGCTGGGCACAGCAGTGAAGGGGCGGTGTCTTCTCCATGATCGGTCCACTACCTAGCAATTAATTCCTAAACCCATCATATAATGATTAGCTCAAAAGGACACTGAAAATGAACACCACTGCTCAATTTGCATACTTAATTGGATTAGACTGCTGACTTTTAGATCCTGACAATTAACAGGTCTCCATGTCCCTTTTCCAATACTTCAGTGATTAATCTCCTATTTGGGTACCTGTGTTCACTCCCTGAAACTTTATGTTAAAAAATGTATTGTTCCATTTCAGCATCCTTATACGGCCAGGCTATTACAAAACACTTACCTCTTGCTATCCTAAATAACAGTCACTTCGTGAAGAAGCTGTGTAAGATTCTAGGTAATGAGACATAGGTTTATAACTACAAACTTCCTGTTTTTATTTTAAATATGAAGTCAATTAGGTGGAATCAAATGAATCTGCTCCCTTGTGAATTATATAAGGTCAACAAAGAAGGTATTCTTCTAGTTGAATATAATAATATTTGCTCATCTGTGGGCTAATGAAAACCAGCATTTCCCACAATCCCCAGATGAGGATTTATATTTCCTGGTCCTGTCTAAAAATAGGCCTGAGATTAAACTTGAATAAGCTAAGTTTGAGATGCAAAACAAGATCAGCAATAAATAGCAATGCAGGCCTAAAATAATCTATAATAATAAAAGCCTAAGTGACCATCACAACCAAACGAATGACCGAACAGGCTGCATGGGGTGACTAGGCCGGCAGGGGGGTTAGTGAGGGGCGACCAAACGACTGAGCAGCAAGCTACGTGGGGCAACCAGGCCCACAGGCGGGTCAGTTGGGGGCAACCAGGCCAGCAGGGGGGGCAGTAAGGGGCGACCAGGCTGGCTGGGGGAGGGGGGGGCAGTTAGGGGCGATCAGGCTGGCGGGGGGGCAGTTAGGGGCAACCAGGCTGGGGGGGTGGGCAGGCGGGCAGTTAGGAGCAACCAGGCAGGCAGGCAGGTGAGCAGTTAGGAGACAGTGGTCCCGGATTGTGAGAGGAATGTCCAACTTCCGATTTAGGCCCAATCCCCAGGATTGGGCCTAAACTGGCAGTCAGACATCCCCCGAGGGGTCCCGGATTGGAGAGGGTGCAGGCTGGGCTGAGGGGAACCCCCTGCCCTGTGCACAAATTTCGTGCACCGGGCCTCTAGTGTTATTATAAAATAACCACCTTGTTCTTCTTGGCCAACGACTCTATAAAGTCTCCAAACCTTTCTGAGATGATCCCAGATCAATCCACCTCAAAAAAATATCACAAGGTCACCCAACAACCAGAAGGGACCAGGAATGGGCACAGAGTAGGTGGCTCCCTTAATGGTGTGATTAAATAATTTCAAAAGGCAGGACAACAGTCTCCAGAGTAAGAGAGAGCTGGCTGTGTGTCCCAGTTGTGTCAATTAATGTCTAAAAGTGTATTTTCAAGCAGGGTACTAACCTTCCCTAAATTACAGGCACATCATCCTCTCCCACAGGGCTAATAATGGCACCAGCTACAGAGGGTGTGGCCAAAGGATTAAAAGAGGTAATGCAAGGAAAGAACTTAGCCCAGTGCCTGGTACATAAAAATAGCAAAGGTAATATCAGTGGTTATTTTTAATACCTCATTGTTCAGCTATGTAGCCCACTGTCCTGAGGCCTGAAATGATTGTGGCTTTGTAGATTTTAAAACTTCCAAAAATTGTTAAAACTCTGAAAGTAGGGTGGATAGCAATGGTTTTAGTACCAGCTCAACATCAAAAACTGTGTCATCTGGAACTCAATATAATTCCAGCATAAAATGCATTAGCTGGTTCCCACATTGGAAAGAATCAGGTTAGGCAACCAAGTCATTCTCTGTCATTCTTACTCAATTTAGAAGGGTGGGGCTTTGAACAAATACACTTGATGGGATAAATAGCACTTTGAACTTGGGGGAATTGTCATAAGTCCCTCTATGAGGAGCCAATGGGGCCGACTTCAGAGGATAAGCCATGTGTAAGTTTCCAACTTTAATCATTCCACTTAACAAGCATGTATGGAGGGTCTATGCCAGTAGCTGTACTTTTTCTTCTTTTCCTTCTGAAGCTCCAAAAAGTTCAACCCTATTATAATCAATCAATTATAATCTAGTGCTAAGATTCTGTTGCCCTTGGCACCAGGAACAAATCAGAGCCAGGACATAGGCCTTTTAAATTAAATCTTTATTGTTGAAAGTATTACATATGTCCCCTGTTTCCCCCATTGACCCCTTCTAGCCCACCTCTGATCCCCACCCCAGGCCTTCACCACACTATTGTCTGTGTCCATGGGTGATGCATATATGCATACAAGTTCTTTGGTTGATTTCTTCCCACCCACCCACCCACCTCTGCCTTCCTTCTGAGGCTTTAAAGGAAGGTTTCAGCAACTCAAAAAAAATCTATCTTTAAAATTTTTTATCTCTACTTTTCGGTATTTTAAAGCAATTTGTGCTTCTATTTAAATTTTTCAGACAATTCCAAATGGCAAAAAAATAAAAATCTTTCATAACCCTCCCACACAGAAATCATCACTGGTGCATTTTCTAAGCAAATATATATATATACATACACACACATAACTATAAACATGCACACATGTAAAAGATACATACATGTAACTATAAACTGCTTTGTAATTTGCAACCATATTTTTTCACTAAATACATGATGTACTTTCAATGTTAATAAATAAGAACTTTAATTTGACAAAACTTTTAATAATTCCATTGTTTTCCATTGTACAGAAGGGTCATGCTATATTTTACCAAACCCTTTCATGGGGCAGGTAAATCATTTTTTTTCATTTATTCATTATTTACTCAACAACTAGGGATAGAGCACTTACAATAGGCCTGACCCTTTCAGAGAATGGGGCTCCAGCCATGAGCAAGAAAGGGACAATTTCTGTCCTTGTCACCCTTACAATCTACCTGGGAAGAGAGTATAAAATAAAACAGGATAAGGGGATAGAGAAGGATAAAAGATGACTATGTTTGATAGTCAGGAGATACACACATATTTTATGATTAATTATGATTAAGTTCCTACTGTGTACTTGAGAATCTGGGCAAGATGCTCCTGACATTTATAAAATTACTTCCAGGTTGGGTTCTCGGTGCCCAGGCCCTAGGAACCTCTCTGGGTCAGGTAAAAATAAGGAAAAATGAGTTTTCCACAACCCCTGGCTCCGGCTGTTCATACCGAATGTCAGTCTTTGACCCATCAGCCAGAGACAGCGCCACTCATTCTAAATGAGTTTTCACTCTTCTGGTTTCCATGGGTACTCTTCGCTGTTCAAAATAAAAGGTTACATAAGCAGCTACCATAGTGCATCTTTTGAACATATGCTACTATTAATGAGTTGCGGTGCTGGTTGTGGTTAATATTTGATAGCCACCCACCTACTGTCCTTGTGAAATATTTACTTTTCCTTTCTTACAAGTGCAGCTTGTAAATGGTGCCTCTATTCTCCATTAGCCCGGATAGGTGTCTGAGCACCAAGCAGCTCAGGACTATATGAGTTGTCAGACTCTACAGTGAATGCAAAGATGAGCAGTGATTCTGGAGATGAGCGAGGACGTGAGGAAGAAAACCCTTCTCTGTTAGCTTGGATCCAACAGCCCCGTAATAAACTGACCCTGCCGGCTCCTTCAAAAGGGCCATCTGCCAGCAGAAAGGGCAGAGAGACCTTTACACGGCACCTGGGAGCCTGAGCACCTGTGGTGTGAGCCCACAGCCAACACTTACTGAGTGCCATCTAGTGCAGGGCGTCGGGCAAGTGTCTCAGGTAGTCACTCGCAACCTAACTTAGAGGTAGGCACTCTTGTTGCCCTCTTTTTAGAGATGAGGGAAGAAAGGCACAAAAAGTTAAGTAATCTCCCCATACCTGAAGCCAGTCATCAGGTCTGGCAGCCTGGCTCCAGAGCTGGCACTCTTAAATACCACAGTATAAGCTCATGTACACACACACACACACACACACACACACACACACACACACACGTCCCACACAGATCACATAACACACATACATACCACACACACACACACACATCCCACAGAGATCACATAACACACATATCACACACACACACACACACACATCCCAAGAGATCACATAACACACATACATCCCACACAGATCACATAACACACACACCCCACACAGGTCACATAACACACATACATATCACACATCATCCATGATTAACTAAGCACAGACCACACTACACACACATCTATCTCACCCCACATCACACACACCACACTCATACACACATATTCCACAAATCTCATGCACACCACACACTTACCACATGCCACACACATACACACACACACACACACATCCCACAGAGGTCCCATAACACACATATATACCACACATCATCCATGCTTAACTAAGCACAGACCACACTACACACATATCTATCTCACCCCACACCACACACTCCCCACTCATACACACATATTCCACAAATCTCATGCGTGCCACACACACACACACACACACACACACACACACACACACATTCCCCATCCATCCCCAAACTGAGCTAATAACTAAACAGTAAACACCAAAAGTAAACTGCTTACACGAGAATTTTGAGGTATGCCAAGGTCCATTTCTTCTCCTATGTGACAGTATAGAGCTTCACAGGCTGATTTGGGAAGTACCTGTGATCTATGGGCAAAGGTTTGGTGACATGTCAAGGGTGCTCTCCAGAGGTGCCATTCTGCTGCTGTAGATCTCAGGTGAGCTTTGGGTTTCAGGAAGATAAGTTGCAGCCACACCCCTCCATTTGGGTGACAGACACTCACAGCATGCCCAATGTGCCAGTTGCCCGCACTGGAAATGTCATCCTAATGCTTCAGCTTGCCATTCAAGGCCCTCAGCTATTCCATCTCCTTGGACCTTTCCCATAGAAACAACCCTCCCAGGCATACTGATGGCCTCTTCATCTCTTCACACTCCTGCCTGAGCCTGAAGTGATGCCTCTTCTTTCTCCCTACCTGAACCCAAACAATTCACTCTGGCCTGGCTCAGTCCTTCTGGCACGTGTAGGTTCCTTTCACCTGCACAACACACACACACCCCCTCCTGTAACCTCGCCATCCTCTAAACTTCTACAGCATGTAGTATCTGTACCACCTGCTTGGCATTCTGATGCATGTCATACCACATTGTTGGCTATGTCAAAAGATAAAAAATGCTGTATTATAGTCTAGGTGCCCAGAGACCTTCTGCTTCTTTATTATTCAGTGGCTGTCATTGCTTTAGAGGGATAGCAAAACAGCATTTATTGGCTTTGAGCTTCGAAATAAGATTTGGAAACTTGGAAGTAAATGGAATCTTAAGAGCAAGGTGCTTTTGATTCCTGAGAAAGCAGCTTTCTGAGAAAAAAAAAAAGGTTTGTTCAATTCTAAAAGCTTGCCTTCAGCTATTAAGAACTAAGGCCCAGGAGATATATAATGTTTATTTGATAAGCAGGGTTTTAGAATGAATGTATAGTGACATAAAAGAAAGTTTTCCCATCCAAGAGAAGTTAAATTGCAATGGATGCAGAAGGAAGGAATGCTAGAGAGGAAAGGTGACAGTTGAAACAGCAGTGGGTGTTACCACACCCACAATCTTCAGCCTAGGTTGTCACAGACACCCTGGAGAAGTTTGGGGACTAGACAGTAGCTGCGCCCCACTTTCCAGAGGCAGAAATCTTATAGATGTCCCTGCACATCAGAAGACACGGGCGCATTAACATAAAAACAGTAGTGCAGTGTGTCTACCGTGAGAAGGATTATGGTCTTCCCCATGTGTCTACCCTGAGAAGGATTATGGTCTTCCCCATAAGTCTACCAAGGTACTACAAGAGCCATGGGGAGCGGGTGCTAGTAAATATTTGCTAGTAAATATTTAACTGCTAACTCTCTTGAAAATAAAAATCTCTAATTTGTAGGGTATGGTAGCCAGAAAATGCACTCCCCTCTCGCCCTTCCCCCCCCCCCCAAGATATCTCTGCCCTAATTCCCATCGTTTATGAAGATGTTACCTTGGGTAGCTAAAGGAACTTTGCAGATGTGATTGAATCAAGAACATTGAGGTTATCTTGGATTATCCAGATGAGAGAGCAGAGAATAAATTTGTATATGTGGTAATTTGCTACAAAACAATAGGAAACAAATACATAGGTTTTTCAAATGGTGTGAAACTTCCCCCAGGCTAACTTCAAGCCACCAAGGCGATTTCATTGAACACAACACAAGGAGTCACACAGTCATGCAAGCTCCTATGAGCTGGCTTCAGCACGCCAGCTGCATGAGCAAACATTTGGAATTTCGTGGGCCTCAAAAAGTCCCAAAGGGGATGGGAAAGGCTGGTGGATTAATGGGATCCTGAATCATGATGAGAGAGAACATCAGCGCATCCAGTATGGAGCCCCAAAGCCAGGCCCATGCACAAGATTAGAAGCCGCTTACACAGAATCTATAGAACCTTCCCATGTACCTAGAAGAAAAAATATTAAAGACAAATATCCCTTGTTATGTAATTACCCCTTTTGGAACACACAAAAAAAGTGCCAATAGAACTTCATGGCTTGCTTGTGTGTCAAAGGGGCAAGTGCCTTCTGCATAGAAAACCATGTCAGAAGCCGCCAAGCCTCACTCTCATTATGGACCAAATGAGCTTTTGCCAAAGTAGAGGCATTGTGTTCTCAGGTTTCTGAATATCAAACATAGCAGGGCACCTAGGGACCTCTCAAACATGTATTTCAAGGATAAAAGTCATTTTATCTTCAAACAATCCACTTATTATTCAACACAGATGATTACAAAATAAGACAAATGGATTATTCTGCCTTAGAGGTGCTATATAAAAAAATATCCATGAAACATACAAAAGTAGTTGAGAAAGATAATATAAATGAGATCTCCAGAGGTGACCCTTGCTACTGTTTCTCATTAGTAAAAAGTATGAATATAAAGGGGGGAAGATTAAAAGGGCATGCCTTCAAAAGCGAGATGGTTAAAAGCAAAGGTTCTAGAATCAAATCCCATAGATTCTATTCTACATCTGTCCCTTACTTAACCTCTGCATGCCTTGGTTTTCTCATGGTTAAAATCAAGATAATGAAAGTGTCTATACCAAGTGGCTGTTGGGAGGTTAAAAAAGATCATAGGAGGAAAGTACTTAGTGCAGTATTTGGTAAATTATCCACAGATACTGTGGTTATTTAAAATATTCATAAAGTGCCCAGCTGGCATGGCTCAGTGGTCGAGCATCGACCTATAAACCAGGAGGTCACGGTTCGATTCCTGGTCAGGGTACATGCCCAGAGTTGCAAGCTCGATCACAGTGTGGAGCGTGCAAAAGGCAGCCAATCAATGGTTCTCTCTCATCATTGATGTTTCTCTCTCTCTCTCCCTCTCCCTCTCCCTTCCTCTCTGTACTTAATAACAATGTTTAAAAATAAAATAAAATATTCATAAAGAATATACTAGAACTGAACTGTCCAATAAAGTATCCCACAGCCACATGTGACTATTTAAATTTAAATGTAGATTAATAAAAACTAAATAGAATTAAATTGTAAGTCCCTATATTGCACTGTCCCTACCTACTTCAAGTGCTCGATTTGTCACATGTGGCCAGTAGTTGACAATATAGGAGAGGAACATTTTCATTATCACAGATATTGAAGTCTCTACTCCAAGAGATGAGTAACAAGTTCTGGAGCCTCTCTCACCTGGTTGAAGGTGAGATAGAAACCTCTCTCTTTCCACTTCCATGGGGTACTGCAAGTTACAAGGCAGCAACAAGCCTCTCCCAAGAAATCCTCTCTTTCAAGGCCATGCGTCCCTCAATCTTCTATGCTCTCCGGATGGATGTTGAGCTGCTGCTGAGTGGACTTACTTTACAGTCACCCAACAAGCCCTGATAGGTGGTCGTCACTCAACTTAGGGTCTAGGGGCACTTAGCAACTATGATATTATTGGCAGGAGGTAGGGATTCTGCCAGATTTCTGTTTTATCATCTGTCCCCTCCTACTTCATCAATGCATGCCCTCTGGTTCTGATTTTACATGAACTAAAAAACCAGATAACCACACTTACTTACCTAAAAGTAAGACTCTAGAAAGGGTTTTATTCTTTGCAAGGAGGTCAATTCACAAACACGTAAAGACTTTTTTTTATTTGCTTCCCGGCCCCTGCCTGTATTATGGAGAGCTGAGAGAGCCAAATACTCAGCTTACAGGAAAGACTTCATTTGAAATATCAGAGGACAATAAGGGTATATAAAGTGACTCTTTGGAAATGAGTATAGGAAATAGAAAAATAATGCAAGTGATACAGAGAAATATCTCCAGATAGCAAATGTGTGAGGAGTGCAAATTTAGACAAATGGCCAGTTCTATTCAGTCATGAGCAAATGATATCAAATCATTCACGGATCAGCAAAATTCATTCTTTAACTATAAAGCACAAACAAGTTCACTTTATATACCCAGTTCAGTATATTTAATCATGTATGTGTTTTAATGTGTAACCAAACACTTCCTAGGCTGTGCCAGCTTGAGGGAAAGAAGATGAAATCACCTAAATGGGTATTCCTCATGCGAACTTAAAAGATGTACCTCTTGCTAAGCTGATTTCTCTATAGGAGTGCGTGAGGAATCAACTAATTCAGGTCATGGAGAACAAGTCAGCTGATTTCGGACTGTTCGGTATACTGCATCACTCACTAGACATATCCTAGTTGTCCAATGAACGATAATTGCATTATAGCAATAGTACAGCCCATGATTGCCCATAAGGCAGCAGTAAAGCCACGTTTAAGCTAAAGGACCTGGAGTAAGATTACCTGGACTCAGATCTTGGCCTCACCATTTATTATTAATAATATGGCTTTTAGGCAAGTGCCTAAATTTTCTAATGTATAAAATGAAGTTACTAATAGTCCTTGCCTTACAGAATTTTCTTTTATAACAGCTTTATTGACCTATAATTCACATACAATAAAACTCACACTTCTAAAGTATAAAATGCATTTTAAAGTGGTTTTTAGCATATTCATAGGTTATGCAACTGTCACCACTATCTAATTCTAGAAAATTTCATCACACCTAAAAGAAATTTATATTCACTAGCTGTCACTTTGCTTCCCCCCAAGCCCCCATCATCTTGTCACTGGCGAGTAATAAGCTACTTTTTGTCTCTATGGATTTGCCTATTCAGGACATTTCATATAAATAGAATCACACAATATGTAGTCTTTTGTGACTGATTTTTCTCACTAAGCGTAATGTTCTTGAAGTTCATCTATGTTGTAGCATGTATCAATATTTCATTTCTGCCGAAACTGGTTTGGCTCAGTGGATAGAGCGTCAGCCTGCGGACTGAAAGGTACCAGGTTCGATTCCGGTCGGGGGCATGTACCTTGGTTGCGGGCACATCCCCATTGGGGATTGTGCAGGAGGCAGCTGATCGATGTTTCTCTCTCATCGATGTTTCTAGCTCTCTATCCCTCTCCCTTCCTCTCTGTAAAGAATCAATAAAATATATTTAAAAAAAAAAAAATATATATATATATATATATATATATATATATATATATATATATTTCATTTCTTTTTATTGCCAAATACTACTCCATTGTATGGAGATATTATATTTTGGTCATCTATTTATCAGTTAATGGACATTATGGTTGTTTCTACATTTTCTGAATAATGTTAGGATGAACATTTTGGTACAAGTTTTGTATGGACATAGCTTTTCACTTCTCTTGAGTATTTATCTCTAAGTGGAATTTCTGAGGCATATGGTTTTAATTTTTATTTCTCTAATGACTAATGATGTTGAGCATCTTTGATTATTAGCCACTCCTATATATTCTTTGAAGAAATGTCTATTCAAATTTTTTGCCCATTTTTTAAAATTGGGTTATTTGTCTCTTAATTGCTGAACTGTAAGGTTTTTTTTTTTAAATGTATTTTTATTGACCTCAGAGAGGAAAGGAGAGGGAGAGATAGAAACATCAACAATGAGAGAGAACCATTGATTGGCTGCCTTTTGCATGCTCCACAATGTGATCGAGCCTGCAACTCCGAGCATGTACACTGACCAGGAATCGAACCGTGACCTCCTGGTTCATAGGTCAAAGCTCAACCACTGAGCCATACCAGCCGGGCTGAGCTGTAAGATTTTTAACATGTGTTTGATATAAGTCCCACATAATACATATGGTTTGCAAATATTTTCCCCCATTCTGTGCATTGTCTTTTTACTTTTCTGATAGTTAACTTTGAATTTTGTTGATGTCCATTTTACCTATTTATTTTGTTGCTTGAGAAACCATTGCCTAACTCAAGATCATGAAAATACATACCTATGTTTTCTTCTAAGAGCTTCACAGTTTTCGCTCTTATATTTAGGTCTATAACCCATTTTGAGCTAGTTTTTATATGTGGCAGGAGGCAGAGATCCAAATTTATTCTTTTGTATGTGAATATGCGGTTGTCCCAGCACAAATTGTTTAAAAGACGGTTATTTCCCCCATTGAATTGTCTTGGAACTCTTGAAAGTCAATTGGCCATAAATGTAAGAGTTGATTTCTAGATTCTCAGCTCTAGTCCATTGATATCTATGTCTATCCTATGTCAGTACCATAGTGTCTTAATTAATTACTGTAGCTTTGTAGTAAGTTTTGAGATTGGGAACTGTGAGTCCTCTTTGTTCTTTTCTTCCAAGACTGTTTTGACTATTCTGGGTCCCTTGCATTCCAATATCAATTTTAGGATCAGCTTGTCAGTATCTGCAAAACAGATAGCTGGGATTTTAGAAGATATTGTGTGGAATCAGTTTGTCCAGTGCTTTGTAAGAAGCTGAGTAAGAGTACTAGGATAGAACTTAAGCAATATAGATTATTGCCCTTTGAAAAACTGCTTCCATTCCTAAGACTTCAGTTTCTCCATCTGTAAAATATAGGAGTAGGCTATGTTGATTTGGAATATACCATTCAAGACTCTAGGGTGCTATGTCTGCCTCAGGACTGAAAATAATCTCAGCAGTTTGGTAAAAAAAATAAATAAATAAGTCAGCTTTTTAAAAATCAACAATTTTGACCTGGACACCTGAAAGACACAATAATTCTGGAGATAGGGAACATCCTTGTTTGTAAGGATTTCTTTTTCTGCTGGATTAAATGTAAGCCAATTTCAACCAAATACCTTGTTAAAGACCCACAGTTATAAATGGACTTTTATGCTGTTTTTGCATAAAAGGTGTTTTTAAAACCATATTTGGTATAAAGCCACTTAAAATAAAACCTGAATGTATATTAAATATCTATTTCATCAAGCAGAACACAAAAGCCAAAGAGAACATATGTCAATTATTGTTCTAATGAATATAGATTATCTCAATGATTAAATATGAAATACATAATTATTCAACATATTATGTAACCCATTTTCCCCTAAGTTCTAAGATGACATTCATAATCATGAACATCTGGCAGGTACTCCTATTTTTCATTTTTTTTACTCTGCAATAAAACTATCCAGCACTAGTTGGCTAAATATACTGGAGGCTCATGTTCAAGCTTTTAAGAGATCTAAACTTTTACTAAGCATGCACCATGTACCGTATACCAGGCATGACAGATGCAAAGATAAATAACATGTAGTCTAGTTTCAGAGTTCATCATCTCATGTCATTGGGGTGTCAGGACCTGTGACTGGGTTTACCATATCTTCACTCAGGGTTCATTCTTTCCCACGGGTCCCACAGTCCACCATAGCAACTTGGCTTCCTCCCGGTGCCCTTCAGTCAACGGGCCATGCCTGTGTAGGTCTGCATTCCAGGTGTTGACCCTGTTTGAACTACTTCTCAAAGCAGACTCCTTAGCTCCAAAGTGACTCAGTCAGTGTCAAGAAATTCAGACAGGCAATGGGAACCAGTCCCACTCTCCCAGGTTACAAACACAGCACACATTACATATACCTCAGTTCACTTGGACTTAACAAGGGTGCACTACTATTTATGGAGGGAACTGCCATGTAAACATAAAGGATGCAGCTTTATTCTCTCCCTGGGACTCAGAGGCAGAGTGATTGCTTAACAAATGCTCTTGCCCTGGTGTACAAATGATATTGATCTCTGCTCTTGGCACTGAAAGCTGGAGCTGGTATACTGCATTTTTAAAATGTTCCCCTCTAAATCCAAGCTGGCAGTTTGGTGTCAAACACCACAGAAGCCTTTTCCATCGCTATTTCACCTAACAAATGGAGGGAAGTCCTGATTTACAGGAATTCAGGTGATCATGGCTCTCAGAGCTCTGGAATATTTTGCTTGCTCTACTTTTAGAACAAGCTATTCACAAAATATCCCCAAGACAATAAAACAAAAATCTTGTGTGTGAAGTTAGAAGCCCCCAGAGAGGGTTGTTAAAATGTGTTGGGGTCAAAAAAATATTTCAGGGTCATTGACTGTCCATTTGAATATCCTATCCTTTTTGCAACTCCATGATGTCCGACAACATCTTGCTACCAGAGTCCATTATTATTTAACAACACTCTATTATTTAAGGCAGGAAAATGAATGGGAACATTTTAAAAGGAAATTTCAGCAAGGGCTGAAGTAGAAATGGTTATTTAACTTAACCCTTGGTGGACCAAATAATCCAATTAACACATGAATGCTTAAACATTTTGACTAATTAAGTTATTGTTGTATAGGAATCAATGGCTTAAAATTAAAGATATTTTCTTGGCTTAGATGGGCATTTGGAAGATTTCATAATTTAACCTGTTTAAATGAAATTGTCTTCAATATTCTCAAAAAGTCCAACTTGGGGCTATCTTCTTTTTCCCTATGCATCATCACCATCAATGCTACTGATAAACAGTCTATAGCATGAATGTCTCACTTGATCATATGTCATCCTTTTATAATGTATCTCATATTGATATTTAAATATTGTACTATTTAATTTTACTTATTTATACACTGTATTTTCAAGTATAGTTTAAGAAAAAATAATAAACCTTATTCATTTTGTATTCCACCCACATCTCACAAAGCACCTAAGATATAATAGGCTTCCCCCACCCAAAAAAATAGTTTTCTTCCTGCTTCTCAAATAAAATATTAGTTTTCTTCATGCACTTATGGACATATGTACTCATTGTGTTAGATAATGTGAGTCATAGCTTAACCAAAATTGGCCAAATAGCATTTAACACATTAAGAACAAAGCAATAAGAAATCTCAGATGCTATCCCATTAAACATCACAACAGCCATGAAGAGATCATTTGCGATTCTCATTTACAGAGAAGTTTGAGAATCATAGATGAAAAAAAAGTTCAATGTTACACATCTAGTATGTTCTGTGGCGATAATGCAAAACTACATTCAAAACCCATTTCCTGTCCCTATCAAAAGAGATAACTTCTGAGCCCCGTGCCAATTCATTATGAGTGTCTATGCTTTAACAAAGAGGTGAAGGAAGCATTTCTCATAAGAATGTTCCATTGAAGATGTTCAAAGACTGGAGCAGCCATTTATAAAAACCTGATGAAAGAGATATATATTTTAGTGCATGACAGGAAGATGCACATTTGCTTATTTCTTCAAATCATATCCAATCTGTTTGTTGTCTCCTCCCCACCTAACCGGTGAGAAACTAATGCTTAAATATCATGGCGTTTCTCTTTCCCACTCCATGAGATCATTTAAGAATTGTAAGGTCATATAAGAGAGTACCTAGAGAATGTCTGTATACTTAGGCCAAGTATATAACATTTTTGCTGTCCATCCCTTTTAGACTACAGCTATGCCTGGGCACCAGTCCTAGGACTAACTGGACACTCAGCTCTAGGTTGGTTTGAGAATATTCCCAGTGGTTCAACCTCGGAGTTCCTGAGTTCTATCAGAATTCTAACCACGGTTTTCCAGGCCACTTTGCATAGTATACAGTGTGTATGGTGTCCAAGGAAGTCTGTAGTGTCTGAGTGCGGCACATTGGTGAGGAGATTAATTACATAGGTAGAAACCTCCTCTCAAACCCTATTTCTACTCTTAGTCTCACTCCATAAGATCTGACCACTTTCTGCGTCCTTACACCAAATATGTGTGTTCATCCTATTCCCTCAGGAGTCATCAGCTAAAGTGGCAACAAAGCAAAAGCTCTTGAGAAACACATACAGACCTCTCTTTCCTTAAGGAAGAATGGGAAGAGTTTTACCACAGGTTGGCTTTATTTTTGTGATCTTAATTTTATAATTAGGAGTTTACATATTTTTTCTGGCTGTAGTAATATGGTATTATTGTGAATAACTTTTCGTACAGCGAGTTTAAATTTTTTCATGGAAAAAATAATGGCAGCAAAGATGCCCACTCTCTAATTCCCAGAACTTGTGAATATGTTACCTTACATGGAAAAAGAGATTTTACAGATTTATTAAAGTAATGAACCTTGAGATAGAGAGATTATGATAGGGCCTCATGAGCCAAGGAATGTGGGCAACCTCAAGAATCTGGAAAATCAAAGAAACAGATTCTCCCTTAGAGCCTTGGGAAAGGAACACAACCCTGCTACCAGCTTGAGCCCAATGAAACCAATGAAGCACAAAAGTATAAGGTAATAAAGTTGTGTGTTTTTTAAACCACTAGCCTTTTTTAAGAGTCTTGCCTGGTTTGTATATAGAACATAGTTGTGCTTACAAAGTGTAAAATATGAGGGTTACATCCCAAAGTGGAACTTCAATGCATGTGTTATAGGGCCATCTACCTCTCCACTCCTCATTCAACCTCATCTACTTCCACTTTAGAGTATGTGGTAACTCAGAGAAGAACTAGACACCAGTCAACTCAAATGACCCCGAGTATTCTGAGGCCATGTGATACCCAATGGAACCCCATGGAGATAAATTCTATTGTCTTTGAATCTTGAATCTCACCAAATCAACCCACATCCCATCATTTTCAGATCTTAACTTTCTTAAGACTAATGTTCTTTCGGACACACCACTATTGCAGCACAAGATTTCAAAATTCTCTAACCATTCTTAATTTTCCAATACTCAAATAATTTAGATTCAAGGTTGTATTTTTGAGGATCTCAAGTCACTTAAATGTTACATGCTAAAAAATAAAACTATATTACTATCAAATGGTCATAAAACACTCAATCAAACAATTCAAGGTGTAGCAAAAGAATTATAACTAAATTAGATGGGAAAAGAGAATTTTTTAAAAACTGCCAGATATGCCCTGGCTGGTTTGGCTCAGTGGATGGAGCGTCGGCCTGCGGACTGAAGGGTCCCAGGTTCGATTCCGGTCAAGGGCATGTACCTTGGTTGCGGGCACATCCCCAGTAGGAGGTGTGCAGGAGGCAGCTGATCGATGTTTCTCTCCCATCGATGTTTCTGACTCTCTATCCCTCTCCCTTCCTCTCTGTAAAAAATCAATAAAATATATTTTAAAAAATAAATAAATAAATAACTGCCAGATAAATATGGAGCCAGGTAAACCTTTTTCTATTGATAAATACCAGCTCTCTGACTGAGACAATAAATGTAAGAATAAAAAGGTTTATTAAATCATCTGTTCTTCTAAATAGTTTACTCAGCACCTGTTGCTTTTTAGGACTTCTTGTGACTAATCATGGACCTATTATATAAATGTCAACAATGAATGCAAATATTGTAAATTGTAAAAGTATAATTTCACTAAGTATCATTGTACTTAGTGAGAGACAAAAGAGTAGAACTTTTCTAATATGATACTGAGGCTTACTTATTTCTATACTTGGAAATATCCCTATAGAGATGTTTCCTCTGAGATCCAAAATGACAAATATGAACAACACAGAGTACCAACCACTATAGGACCATGGCCAGATCAGACAGACAGCTCTGGGGACAAACAGGGGTGGGAGTGGGGAGGGGATTGAGCAATAAAGAAAAAAAGAGAGAACTCGTGGACATGGACAACAGTGTGGTGATTAAGGGGGGTGGGTAGAAGTGGAAGAGGGCATCAAGAGGATAAATGGTGATGAAAAAATAAAACAAAATAAAAAAGAAGACAAAAATAAATAAATAAAATGACAAATATGCAAAACAAATGGTAGGGGAATCTACCTCCCTGGGTATAATGTTTATTTTTACAGTACTATACAAATGTACAAAACAATTTATCTCATTTGATTCTAAAGGCAATCTGTGCAAAGTAGATTCACATTATTGTTCATGTTTTATAAAATTATCAGGTTTAGGAAAGTTAAATAAAAACTCAAAGTTATGCATTATCATAATTGTAATAGAGGAAACTGAAGCCAAGTTTCTTTTCTCTGACCAAAGGTTCTATTGAGCATTGCTGGCTTTCTATTGGCAGACTTAAACCAGTGACTAATGAGTATAGACATCTGTTGCTGGGCTTACAAAAAAATTAATACGATTTACAAAATAGTTTAATTTATTTTTTCTCCTAACTCTCTTTTCTATATTCAAGACAGAACTATAAATAAAATGGCAGATGAGACAGAAGAACTTGATGCCAACTGTGTTTTCTCCAACTACTGAAACTAGAATTAGTGATTTTAATGGTAAGCAAATGAGAGTAAGAGGTAAAGGCCCTGGATATTACTGTGACTTAAAAATCACCTGAAGAGGAAATAAACAATAGAGCCAACCAACAGCTTTTTTGAACTGAATCAAGGTTCTGAATAAAACAGTTTTAGACTTTATGTAAGCAAAGGTTAAATGAGATATATTGGGCAATGCTTGTATAACCTGTCACGCCAGCCACTGTTGAAATTTAAACTCTGCAGGGAGCAGTAGATTCTTTAACATGACAGGGCAATGTACGTGAAATATTTTCCTTCTAAATTCTCCATGACATTCCGACTGCTGGGTTGTAGTTTGGTGCATTAGTCTGTGTAACTTCTACGGGGACGGATGGCCTTTCCAACTCACCTCCAATAGTGAATATTTCCCCGGTGCCAAAACCTTTCAGGAAGATGAAGAAATCATGGCAAATAATTTAATTCCCTTTGCCTGTCATAAGAAAAAAAAATAAGACTTTTGCTTAAAGAACACCTGTCAGGTGAAAAGAAGGGAAGAAGATAAATGGTATATGCCGAAATATATTTATTGATATTTAATTAAATAAAAGAAAACTAGATGCAGTCTAGCTGAGTACACTGTTTTAAAAGACTTACTTCTCTCCAAAGGGTTGTCCACATAAATTATCAAGCAGGTTGGACATAATCAACTTTCCAATTTCAATAAAAATAAGCACAGTTGATTCTGTTTTGACAACTTATCAATAAATAATGTTCTTATAAAACTTCTGCAGTTAGTAAAATAGATACCAGGCTTCAGACTCCTAAAACATTTGGTCCCTTCTTAATCCTTTCATCATTTTTTCATCGTTGTGTTGGCAGAGACCATATCCATCTTACTCAAAATTGTAACCCCTGTGCTTAGCACATCGTAAATATTCATAAGGAAGGAGTAAGGGAAAAGGGAAAAACGAGGAAAGCCATAGAGACCAAACAGGACTAAGTTCATAAAGTGTGTTGTGAGTTGGCTGGTTAATCACATCAGGGCAAAGATCCAGTATTAGTGCTTTGGCTTATTCATAGCTACAGTCACAAATTAGCAATACTGCATCAGGCAATGCACCCTTGTGCATAAGGTGTGAGAGTGTGAGTGTGAGTGCAAAATATTTCATATCTCCTACTATCTTTTATATTTCCATATACAATTTATAGTCAATCATCTGTAGAAGTCAATCAACAACATAACACCTTTATGAAAGCTTCTTCTTATAACATTTTATGAAAAAAGGTAACAAGTTGATGTGACAAATGATTGGTGACTACTGTATAAAGGTGATTTTAGCTGCTTAATATCGATTTCCTCAACTCTGCTTCTCCCAACCTGAACATTTATCTCTCTTGTGTGACCTTTTTCTCCTTTCTTCAGCATCACATGAAACAATGATGCAACCTTTAAAGCAGATCCCTGAAAAGCATCTCCTAGTGCTTCCACCGAGACTCGATGTCACCTTTTGCCATACTTTTAGTCTTCTACATTTCACCCTGGAATTTTTCCTTTGCATGCTGCTTCACTACCATTGCTTAAAATTTCCAGTTATGCTTACAATTGGATCTAGAAGCTCAAACAGTCTCAACAGCCTATCAGTCTATCTCCCTCCCCGCTCCCTGCTTTTCTCCCTCCCTCCAGGTATCTCCCTCTCTTCGCTCTTCTTCACTTCTTCACTTCACAACCTCATTTATCATCAGTCATCCTCTCTACAGAATGACCTTAAACCTATACCTCTGGCTCAGAACTCCAACT
Organism: Cnephaeus nilssonii; assembly: GCF_951640355.1. NCBI lineage: Eukaryota > Metazoa > Chordata > Mammalia > Chiroptera > Vespertilionidae > Cnephaeus > Cnephaeus nilssonii. The sequence goes on along the minus strand of NC_137084.1, from coordinate 11,007,284 downwards.
TAAAACGCTTCCATCTAACTCCTTAATTACACTAACAGTACCATGATTTTCCAAGTAACTGTTTGAAATTTCAAGCACCTGACTCTTCCCTCCATGTACAGTCATCTCCCATTTCCTGCTGATCAGTCCTCCTCTTTTTTATGTCATACTGTTTCTTTCTATTCCCACTGACACCACCAAGGAGAAGTCCTTATTATCTTGCAGTAATATCATATATATACTAATATATATATATATATATATATATATATATATATATATATATATATATATATATATGAAGGGAGAAGGAGAGAGAGATAGAAACATTAATGACGAGAGAGAATCACTGATTGGCTGCCTCCTGCACACCCCACACTGGAGACTGAGCCCGCAACCTGGGCATGTGCCCTTGACCAGAATCAAACCTGGGAATCTTTAGTCCACAGACCAAAGCTCTATCCACTGAGTCAAACCAGCTAGGGCTTGCAGTAATGTCTTTAGTGTTTTTCCCCTGCTCTGAGACCTCCCTGCTTTAGTCTATTTTACATTTTCATGTTGGGCATGTGTTGTAGTAATATATAGAAATGTTTAAAAATGCTTTAAAAATGTTTAAAATGTTAAAAAGGCTTTAAAATGTGTGAGTTAACTTTCTTGAAACTTAAAGCATGATATTAAGGACACATTCCCCACTGCCCTGAAGCATGTGTACCCCAGAGATAAGGATTTGAACTTCAGTTACTGACTCAGAGTGACTTGCTAAGATAATCATTTGTGTGAGTGATGTACTCTCCCTAGATAACCACATGTAGCCCCTCGCCCCGTTTTAGATTAACATGTGTGCATTGACGTAATCCATTGATAGCCACCTGAACTACTGCGGGTACGATACAGACTTTAAAAATGGGTCCTGGCCAGCTAACGGTGCTCGCCTGTCAAGACAGCCACAAAGGCATGTCCTTTTGTCAGTCCAGCAAGCGACGCCGCTGCATGCTCCTCTCCCTGCCAGATGACAAAAGAACGGCTAGCACCTCCCAATCAAGACACAACCAAGCTCTCAGGTGAGGAACACCAGCCCCCTGCATCTGGACCGGACTAGCCCAGCTGCCGGACCCCAGAGGACAGCACCACTGGGATCCCATGGAGCCTATACCCACAGCACCAGGAACTTGTGTGAGTAATAAAGTATTGTGTGTGATTTGCAACTGCATATGTTTCGTGTGTTGTAATTCCTCCAGCAGTTAATTGAATCATTTTGCATATGCTTAAAACGGAAATTAAAGCTTCTGGTCTTTTCGGTCCTAAGCCTGCCCTTGGTCCTGCTTGCGTAGAGTAGCCTCTTCACTAGCAACTACTTGAATGTCCCAACACCTGCACGGTTCAAGTTTATCAAAAGGGATGCCTTAGATAAGCACCCCAGATCCTTTCCCGGGATCTGCTTGGGACAGCATGTCATCCACTGCTCAAAAACTTTTCATGGCATGTGCTTCACATTGGTTCACATTTCTCCATTGGGTGGAACTAATCTTATTAAAGTTTGCATACTTCAGAGATTCATTCTTTTTTCTTTTCTTTTCTTCGTTCTCAACCCCTGATTAATATGAGGCAACAACCCAGGAAAATCATGTCTTCTCTGTAGATCTAGACTTCTCCTTAATTGAAACATACCAAGTCAGAGACTGCAGATTGGGGTGCAGAGTGCAAAGAGTTCCAGCAAGCCTCTTGAGGCACAGGTCTGGAGTCTCTTCTCTGAATGGACAGGGGTAACTTTCTAGTGCTCACAGGCATTAGGATTAGATCCTACTCTCTCCTACTCTCTGAATTCACCTTTTTTTCCCCCTCAAAGCAAAGAGATAGTCAGTGGTTTAATTTAAAAAACAAGTGCCTTTGTGTCAGACACAGTCTCTCTCTCTCTCACCTTTCCAGCCTCCATTTCTATCTGCAATATGGGGATATTAATAAAACCTTCCTCACAGGGTCATTGTGAGGATCAAGTAAGATCTCATTTGTAGACTGTTTACCAATAAATTATTTCTCTTATGAAAATCCCTGTTAATGAGAAAATGTGGAAATGGAACTGGGTGCCTTAAAGCGGGTCTTGCTGGGATACACATTTTGGAGGATAAAACTCTAAGAAAGAAAGAAAAATTAAGTTCCTATCTTAAAGGACAAGTCTGAGGATAAAATGTTACATTATTTGGTAAACATAGGATTAAACTGCAAAGTCTTAAGTAATGGAAATAGTGGTGCTGTCTTAGAAACCAACATAATCTGCAGACAAGGACATGGTGTGGGGGATTTTCTAGCCAGTTTTTGGAAAGAGTATTATGTATGAGGAACTGTGTTATTGTTCTTCCTACATTATCTCACCCTTTTTCTTCACAGTAATCCCCAGAAGGGGATCCCATCCTTTTAGAAGAAACTGCAGCCTGATGCAATAAGTAATGTTCTATTGTTCCCACAACCAATCAGTGGCAGAGCTGGAATTCTACTCCAAACATCTCTGAGTTTCTACTATGTCCACTCTCCCCACACAGTCTCCCAAATACATAGGTGACAAGGAATAGGAGAATAGCAGTGAAATTTTTGGAGAGTTTCGAATAAAGTCATCACCCAAAAGAAAGCTTCCTGTACTAACAAACTGAAACCAAATTTTTGGACTGGAACCTGGATTCTTTGTTCACTGGAATCAAAGAATGAATCCACGGACAGAAAGTGGTATAGCAAAGGTGGAGATTTATTGAAGAACAAGTACAGACTCCCACGTGGGGAGAGGGAACTAGTCCCACAGAACGGACTCCCCCGTGGGGAGGGTGAAAGGGTCCTACTGGGTTCCCTTTCCCTATGGCTTATAAAGGCTGCAGATCCTGGTGCCTTGATGTCCCCTCTGATTGGTCACTATTCCCTTAGACTGGTTACTATAGTAACTCCTGGGCTTCTTCCCCCTCCTTCCTTATTGTTTTCCTATTTCCTTTGGGCTTTCTTCTTCTCCTTCTGAATGAAGGGCTTCCTTCTCTTCCTATCTAATAATAGACAAATATGCAAATTGACCATACCTCCAACACAAGCCACGCCCACCATCCCATCAGAGCGAGTATGCAAATTAACCCAAACCAAGATGGCTACAGCCACAGAGAGCAAGGTTTCCTAGGTAACAGAGGAAGCCAAGCTTTCCGCCTGCCCTTGCCAGGCCTAAGCCTCCACTCAAGCTACAAAGTTTCAATTATAGAAGGTAAACAAATTCAAACAAATGGCGGCAGAATGGAGCTTGAGAGAGCAGGCCAGGGTTGCCGCCGGCAACAGGGGAAGCAAAGCTTTCTACACACCCTGGCCGGGCCCACCCGCTTAAGGCAACAAAGTTTCAATTATAACCCCAACACAAATGGCTGCTGGCCTCGGCCTCGGAGGGAGCCCCAGGCTTGGCTCCGCTCCAGGCTACAAAGTTTCAATTGTAGAAGGAAAATAAATTCCAGATACCAGGGCCTCAGCTTGGGTTGCCAGGGGACGTGGCCGGCCTGCAAACCACCACAGGCCCCTTGCTCAGGCCGCCCCACACCCCAAGGGAGCCCCTGCCTGATCCGGGACGCCCTTCAGGGCAAACCAGCTGGCCCCCACCCCTGTACCAGGCCTCTATCCTATCTAATAAAATAGTAATATGCAGATTGATCATCACTGCAACACACAATATAGCTGCCCCCATGTGGTCAAAGATCCTGCCCCCATGTGGACACAAGATGGCCACCACAAGATGGCCAGCAGGAGAGGGCAGTTGGGAGGCACCTGGCCTGCAAGGGAGGGCAGTTGGGAGGCACCCTGCCTGCAAGGGAGGGCAGTTGAGAGGGACCAAGCCTGCAAGGGAGGGCAGTTGGAGGTGATCAACCCTGCAGGAGAGGGCAGTTAGGGGTGACCAGGCCGGCAGAGGAGGGAAGTTGGGGGCAAACAGGCTGGCAGCAGAGTGGTTAGGGGGTGATCAGGCTGGCAGGCAGAAGTGGTTAGGGGCAATCAGGAAGGCAGGCAGGCAAGCAGTTGAAAGCCAGCAGTCCTGGATTGTGAGAGGGATGTCCGACTGTCCGTTTAGGCCCGATCCCAACGGGCAGTCGGACATCCCTCCAGGGGTTCCATATTGGAGAGGGTACAGGCTGGGCTGAGGGACAACCCCCTTCCGTGCACGAATTTCGTGCACCGGGCCTCTAGTTATTTTATAAATATAGACCTTTTGCTGTTCCCAGCTCCCTCAGTCTATGGAAATGTACCTGTTGCAGCTTTCTTGTCTTATGGAGTTGTAACTGCACCTGGTTTCCTTGTATTATGGGAATATACCCTCTTCCCAGTCATGGACCCCAATTCTATAAAATCCCTAAGCCTGCCTATGCCCCCCTAAAATTCCTGCTTCAAAACCAAGTCATTCTGGACAGGCTTACATGCTCAAAATGTGAGCCACTGAGGAAAATTAGATGTGAGCCTTCCACCGTGAGAGGGAGACATACCAACTGAAACAGGAATTGTGGGGAGTGAAAAAGACAGGTTATAGGAAATTTTGGAAATTAAGGGGACCATGGCTGAAGCACAGGGCTGCAGAGCAGCAGAAGGTATATTTCCATAGAATAGGGGAGCTAAAAAGCTGCAACAGATACATTTCCATAGAATGAGGGAGCTGGGAACAGCAAAAGGTCCATATTTACAAAATAAAGAAAAGGAAGCTCTTCATCCAGAAAGAGAAGAAGAAAGCCCAAAGGGAATAGGAAAACAATAAGGAAGGAGGGGGGAGAACCTCACATGTCCCTTGTGAGGTTCGACCTTTGAGCCCAGGAGTTACTATAGTAACCAGTCTAGGGAATAGTGAATAATCAGAGGGGACATCAAGGCACCAGGATCTGCAGACTTTATAAGCCACAGGGAAAAGGAACTCAGTGGGACCCTTTCCCCCTCCCCATGGGGGAGTCCGTTCTGGGGGACTCTTTCCCTCTCCCCATGTTGGAGTCTGTACTTGTTCTTCAATAAATCTCCACCTTTACTATATCATCTTCTGTCTGTGGATTCATTTTTCGACTCTGGTGGACAAAGAATCCGGGTTCCAGTCCAAAAATTCCGTTTCACAACTACGGTTCCAATCATCATTAGGATTCTGATTTTGGAAATAACTGGCTGCCACTTGGTAACTGCTGATCTGGAAAGTCATTCCTCTCCCTCTTGAGAGGCTTCTTTTTTAAATGAAACCAACTGACTACCTTCTTATCTTCAAAAGTCCCCATTTTGCCCTGGCTGGGTTGCTCAGTCGGTTAGCCATGGCTGGCAAACTGCGGCTCACAAGCCTCATGCAGCTCTTTGGCCCCTTGAGTGTGGCTCTTCCACAAAATACCACGGCCTGAGCAAGTCTATTTTGAAGAAGTGGCTTTAGAAGAAGTTTAAGTTTGAAAAATTTGGCTCTCAAAAGAAATTTCAATCGTTGTAGTGTTGATATTTGGCTCTGTTGACTAATGAGTTTGCCGACCACTGGGTTAGAGTATCGTCCCGATATGCCAAAGTGACATGTTTGATCCCAGGTCAGGGCACATATAAGAATCAACCAATAAATGCAAAAATAAGTGGAACAACAAATCAATGTTTCTCTCTCTTTCTTTCTCTCTCTCTCTCTCTCTCTCTCTTTCTCTCTCTCAACACCTCCCTCCCCCACAGTTTTTCCCTCTCCTAGATCCACCTCAGAGGCTCCTCAAGTTCTCTAATTATAGCAGAACAATTCATGGCAATGAGAAAATTTTGTCCAAGAGTCTACCCAAGGAAACTTTGAGGAGGGAGTGAAGTTAGGCATCTGGGGAAAATCCTGGAGGCCAAATGACTGCAAAACACACAATAAGCAGAAATGAATGACTGGGGTCACAAGTAATTTGATTACTTTTCTGCTGCATTAAGTGACTATTGAAAGAACTTGGCTTTTCATGAAACTTCCCAGGAAAGCAAAGCCAAAAGCATTCTTACAATATTTCAACTTTGTTAGTACAAGTTAGCTGTAATAACCCCAGTCTCTCCTTTCGATTTCCCTTCCTACCTGCCCCCTTCTCTTTCTGCAAAGGGCAAGTAAATGTGCCTCGGGACACAGCTCCAAGTCTGCGGTATGACTGGCTCCACTCCTGAGTGCTACTGTCAGAATGACACAGTGAATGGGACGTGGGCAGGAAAAACAATCTTCATTGTTTTGCACAACAACAAGCCAGTGCTTAATCTAATGCAAACATAATTACTTTTACTTAAACAAAAGGGGAAGACAAATAAAAAGGAAAAAAACTTGATGTTTACAGCATAGGCTGTCTGCTCAGAAATGAACAATTATGTGGGCATCAGATAGACATCACATTCTGCCTATCAGTGGCTCTTTTTTGGAAACAAATCTGAAAGCATTAAAATATATATATATATTTTAAGTTCCCACTTTAGGTTCCCATCATTGCTCACTTCTTGAGTTTGAATATCAACGGAAAGTTGGCACTTTGGAAAATGGCATGAAAGTTGGGTGTCAGGAAGAGGAACATTTAATTTTTTTTCCAATTGATCTTTGCTCAGGATTGACCCCTTTGATATTCCCCACCCAAAAATGAGTCAGAAGGAATATTCATTTATTCATTCAAATAATATTGCTTACCAAAAGGGTTGGGATGAACTAGGTGAACGGATTAAGAGATGCAAACTTCCAGTTATAAAATAAATAGGTCATGGGGATGTAATGCAAAGCATAGGGAATCTATAATAATAAAAGCGCAATATTCTAATTAGACCGAATGGCCGAACAAGTGTCCAGACGACCAACTAGGACCACACTATGACACCCACTGGCACCAGCCAGCCAAGGTGGGTGCAATGTGATTGGTCAGAGGCCCGGCCATCGCCCCATGACTGCCCTGCAGAGGAAGGCCCAGGCCACTGACGGGTGCGGGGGAGGGGAGGAGGGGCCGCAGATGCGGCAGGTGGGTGGGGCCTCCCTCTGCAAGGGGGGCCCCCTCTGCAAGGGGAGCCCTGTCCCAGGTACGGGCAGCTGGAGGGAAGCCCGGGTCCCGGGCACCAGAGGGAAGCCGGTGTCAGCAGCGGGGGAAGGAAGAAATGCCTACTCTTACATGAATTTTGTGCATTGGGCCTCTAGTACACTCAATAATATCGGATGGTAACAAATGGTAGCCAGACTTATCATAGGGAACATTTCATAGTATATATATAGAATCACTATGATATATACATGAAACTAATAGGCTATTGTATGTCAATTATACATCAATTAAAAATATATTTAGTCAATGTACTCAGTGACAGCTTCTGTCCTGAAGTGAGGAATACAGAAATGAGCACTGTCTTCCTGGACTACATACTAGTAGACTAGTGGAAAGAAAAAAACATGGAACGAATAATTATACAAATAAGAACAGAATCTCTTTCCTTCTATCACTATTCAGAAAAAAAAAAAGATATTTTCTTCTAAGGTCTCATGTGATCACTTTGCTCACCAGAATAATCGAAGATGAATCGCTATTTTAAGGCCAGCTCACTAATAATCTTAATTACAGCTACAAAGTCACTTGTGCCATGTAAAACCACAGGGCAGAGTTTATGGGACCAAAATTCTGCCTGCCACATGGAATATTTGTAATGCAATGTAATGAAACATCTTACATATCCTCAGGCTGACAGATGTCTGTTGCTACTTCCCAAGGAAAGGGCACAGGGAGACCAAAGTTTTGCCCTTCTATGTTGCAGTCTCACAACTTCAATTTCTCCCCTCCGTCCCACTCTCTTCCTTGAACCCTGGCTTTATAGCTGTGTGACTTCAGAGAGGTTGCTTAAATTCTCTGAGCCTCAGTCTTCCTATCTGTAAAGTGGGAATAGTAATTAGAGAAACTCAAAGGATTGCTTTTGAAGGCTAAATACTATGAGAATTTAGAATAACCTCTGGTAGATACTAAAATTTTAACAAATGCACACAAAATTATAGAAGTCTTAGCATCAAGAGCCCTAATCCAGAGCTTGCACATCTCAGCGAGGTTGCCACTCGTTGGCAGAAACCTCTATATGTCCCCACTCCCATCCCCTGACTAGAATTTAGCTGGACCCCTACCTGGCCTTGCTCTTAGTTATGCTCTTTTGTTTCCCATTTCACAGAATCGCTTCCTCTTTAGTGTCCATGTTCTTAAGATTCTATTCCTGGTGACTCTTTCATGACTCAGCACACTGACTTCATTCCCCACAAACCATTCTCCAGGCTCCAGACTCCAGATTGAAAGTAGACCCCGATTTCTGTCGGCCCATGTTGGTTGGATGTGTCCTTGATCCTCTTCAGCAGATGCCAGCCCTCCCCGCGTTTGGTAGAAAATAATGGAAAAGAATAACAAAGAGAAGTGGAATCTTCCTCTCTAAAAATAATCCACAAAACCAGTGTAAATTACTAGGAGCAATTTCAGTAGGCAGGTCAGAGCTAGGCAGGTCAGAGCTAGGAACCTTCAGGAATTTTAGGAGAATTTATCTAAGCAGCTCAGCTTAGATAAACAACCAATACAAACTAGGAATAATCATTGGCCACCCAGAGACAACCCTAGAAAACATTTTTTCTTGTTAAAGTAATCAAAAGAATGAAACATTAGCTTGTATCTCACTTGTCTGCAATGGCATGGCCCAATGGAATGCTTTCTTGGCTCAGACAAACACAGAATTGCTCTCCAGTGCCCTGGGCAATATGAACATCAATTGCTGTTATTGATTCTCTCTGTGTTAAAAATGCAGGCCATCCTGCAGAGGACTGGGCTTAAAACAGCGCACACTAATGAATTGTCACTATATAAATTCAGCTCAGGATTAGCCTGATTGAGTGAAAGTGGATTTGAATATTTCTCTCCAGAAGAATTAGAGGCAAGCTCTCCATCTAACCATATGCCTGTCACTGAGATAAATGCCTAATCCCACAATCCTTTCTTTTGTGTTGTCAATAGCCAAAGTCAGGTAAGAAAATAGCTCTTTAGACAGGTTCAGTGTTTGTGCAAAACAGCCCTACGCTCATCCATTTCCATGTCAGCCCTCCCAAAGTCAGAATCCGTGACAGGAAATTCAGTTGGGCACTGTGACCCATCATATTTTGGCCAATCTCAGTTGAGTGACTGAGTATATCAATGGTGTGTCTGCTTTCGATTTTATGCTTGCCTCTTCTGAGAGTTCATTGGTAACAAAAATATAACATTCACCTTTTTCTTCCTCTTCCCAAACCATCAAAGTAATTGGTGAGTTTCTATGGTGAACTGAACTGATCACTAAAGAGCATTGAACTCTCCTGAGACTGTGTTATCAACTCATGCTGAATACTTCAGCTCAGGGCACCAATGTCATGGAGGCCGGCACGAAGCCCATGTAACTGCACCTTCCTCTGCCGGGGTTTCTTCAGAGTTGCAGATTTGGTGCAGGAAAGGGATCCTGGGTTCAAAATGCATCTCTGCATTGCTGTTAGCTAAGCTTCAGGCAAAGCCATCAGAATGCATAAGGGAAAAAAGAACCCGACACCCAGTACATGCCCGTGGCTTTGAAAGTAGTGGACTTTGGTTTTACTTCAGATTTTTCTTGGAACAATGAATTTAAAGATGATAGGATTCCTATAGAGGTAGTAATTAAGAAGCTTAGGATTCTTTGTTCTACAAAAGATGAGGCTAAAGAGAAAAGTCACCACACAATTCAAAAATCTTGGAAGACTCAGAGAGACTGAGGATCAGCAAAACCAGAAAACATACAATACAATATAGGGACACAGGGCTTTCATATTATTTTCTGTTAATTTGGAAAATTTCTTTAATTTATAAATGTTAAATCTAAGTTAGGAATAGTAGTAATGTTATGCAGAACTAAAAGGCACATTTGTCTTATGATTAATTTTTTCTTCCTTTCTAAAATAGATGATTCCTGATGAAAACCAGTATTTTATTTCATTTCATATTTAAATTATGCTCCATTGAACATTTTATTAATATTAATTCACTATTTAAAATGTATATTTCAGTAATGAGAAACAATTCACTAGGCTTGAAAGAAGTGTATCTTATTTAAAGTAGAAGAAATCTCCCTTTTAATTATGGTGAAAGTTCTCGAACAAGACATGTTAAGCACTTTCCAAAGGGCCCTTGAAATTTATTTTAATTTAGAACTGTTTTAGATTTACAGAATTGTAGTAAATAGAGGAAAAGTGTACCCATACACCCCATACCATTTGCCACATCACTGACATCTCATATTATTAGTATGGTACATTTGTCATAATGAACAAATGTTGATAATATTATTATTAAACTAGAGGCCTGGTGCACAAAAATTCATGCACTCGGGGGATCCCTCAGCCTGGCCTGTGCCCTCTCACAGTCCGGGACCCCTCGGGGGATGTCCACCTGCCAGCTTAGGCCCACTCCCTGATGGATTGGGCCTAAGCTGGCAGTCAGACATCCCTCTGGCAGCCCGGGAACCCTCAGGGTATGTCCACTGTGCTTGCAGCCCTCAGCTCCACTTGTGGCTGAGTGGAGCTCCCCCTGTGAGAACACACTGACTATCAGGGGGCAGCTCCTACATTGAGTGTCTGCCCTCTGGTGGTCAGTGCACGTCATAGCAAACTTCCTGGTCATACTGCTGTTAGGGCCAATTTGAACATTACCCTTTTATTATATAGGATAAAATACATATCATATTTTATTCAAATTTCTTCAGGTTTTTCCCTCTAATCTCATTCTTCTGCTTCAGGACCCCCTGTAGAAAACCACAGTAGCTGTCAAGTCCTCAGGCTCCTCTGTGCTATGACAATTTCCCAGACTTTTCCTCTTTTTGATGACCTTAGCCATTTTAAGAAGTACTAACTAGTTAGGTAGCGATGGCCCCTCAGTTGAGATTTTTTTAATGTTTTTTTCTCATGATCAGAGAAGGTTAATACATTTTGGGAGGAAGACCACAGAGATGAAGTGCCATTGTCATTACATCATATAAGGGTACATATTATCAATAGGATGCTATCCTCTATTACCTGTTTGAGGTAGAGTTTGTCAGGGCTCTTTCTTTCACCCTTTGCACATGCATATTTGGAAGAAAGTTACTATGTGCAGCCCACCCTTCAGGAAGGGGGAATTATGCTCCAACTCCTTAATGGCAGAATACCTATAGGAATTAATTGAAACTTTTCTGCACAGGAATTTTTATCTATTCTCCCTCCACCCCACCCCCAATTAATTGACTTAATCAATAACTTATTAGCATGGAATGTACTCATGAATATTTATTTTACACTTTGTGTTATAATCCAATACTAATATGTTTATTTTGTGGGTCAAATTGTTCTACCTTTGGCCATTGGCACTCTGAGTTGGCTCCTGTGACTCTTTGACACCCTTCCTCCCCCGCCCCCCGCCCCAGTCTCCCCCATCATTGTGGATTGTTCTGGTTTGTTTCCTTGAGCATTTCTTTACTTTTTTTTTAGTTTATTTTTTATTGTTGGCATTATTATGGATGTCCCTTATTCCGCCCCCCCTTCCCCTCTCACTCAGCCCCCACAAGCTGATTCTGTATATTTCTTACTCCAGTCCTAGAATTGGCCATTTCTCCAAGGAACTCTGCCTCTTTATATTAGAGAGGGATACATTTTTCAATTTGAGATAGGGCTCCTAAGGAAGAATAAACAAAAGTACAACTCAAGCCCTAGCTAATTTGGCTCAGTGGATAGAGCGTCAGCCTGCGGACTGAAGGGTCTCTGGTTCAATTCCAGTCAAGGGCACATGCCCAGGTTATGGGCTCAATCCCCAGTAGAGGGTGTGCAGGAGGCAGCCAATCAATGATTCTTTCTTATTATTGATGTTTCTATCTATCTCTCCCTCTCCCTTCCTCTCTGAAATCAATACAAAAAAATACATTTAAAAATAAATAAAAGTACAAGTCAAGTCAGTGGGAGTTTGATATCTAATAAAATATTTTATATTTTAAAAATACTATAATTTTGAAGTAGATATGAATTTGTTTGATCCTCACAGCCACCCTAAGAGGAAGCAGAGTAGACAGTAGTACCCTACTTTGACCATAATAAAACTGAGGTCTTGAGACTTTCTGTAGTTACTCAAGGCCATGGAGTTAGTAAATGACAGGCAAATTCAGTACATCTAGATTTTTTAGTTTATAATTAAGTGATATAGTGTCACTCCAGTATATGCAGGTGAATAAATATATGTTCCTAAGTGATGTTGCCAAACTTCTATTTGGTAGCACCGTAGCACTGTCAACAAGTTGTTAAGAAAATTGGGAATATTCAGAGAAAAGTCCTAACCTCTGATGTGATAGGAAACAGGTATGATTTTTCCTAAATATACTCTTTGGTTAGCAACAAAATATTGGACTGTCTGGAACCTGGGATTGAGTTATTGTGCCATCTCAATGAATAGTTTCAGTAGAAGACTCTTCATGTATAATAAAGTAATGCAACCATTCCGTACTATAGTTTGAACAAGACATCCCATTTTCACCAACAGAGAAGAAATTCAAATTCTAAATCAAGACTTAAGTAATCAACCAATTTTTAGCTAGCACTGTTTTTGTAAATGCTATGCATATCCACATGAAAAAAAAACACATGTAGGAGAATTCATGTGGAATTGGAAGTCTTGAATATATCCACGTTATTAGACAAATTGAAATTTGTAAAATCATGCCCTGAATCCTGAGAAATAATATAAATTGTTTCTATCCAATGTCAGAGTAAAAAGCAAGAGCTTTGGGGAGGAAAAACATCAAAAATATAAACACTTCTATGTCTTAGTGAATTCTGTGAAGTGAACAAAAGTACAGAAGTGAAGAATAATGTAAAAACTACCCAAATAAGTCATACAGTCTTAAAGGGCTATGTCAAACACTTCGTATTTATTCAATTTCCCCTTTCATTAAAATTCCATGCCAAGTCACATAATCACTTCTTCCTTGATGCCCCTATTTATTTATCAGTCCCTAACCCCAGACTATTAATTCATAGTAAAGTACCATGATGAGCTCTCCAAAAATGCTTAAAGAATGAATTTCCATCCCCATCCCACCATAGTATCAGACTTTCTAATTAGCCCAGCCCAAATAAATTACCTCTCTTTTCAATAATGAAGTTAGTTACATTAGAAATAGTCATTTGATATTCATTATGTAGTGCTTTACATTTTTATGTTATCATATATATGTACCTTATTTCCCCATTGGTTTGTAAATACTTTGAGGGCTAAACTTAGAATCTATGTCTCCCTGTATCTATTTTGTTCATCAGTTTATTTTGTTCATTAGATTCCACATATAAGTGAGATCATGTGATGCTTGTCTTTCTTTGACTGGCTTATTTTACTTAGCATAATACTCTCCAGGTCCCTCCATGCTGTCTCAAAGGGTAATAGATTCTTCTTTTTTACAGCTTTATAGTATTCCATTGTGTAAATGTACCACAGTTTATTATCCATTCATCTCTTGATGGGCACTTGGGCTGTTTCCAGATCTTCCGAATTGTAAATAGTGCTGCTTCTATGAACATAGGGGTACATTTATTCTTTCTGATTGGTGTTTTAGGCTTCTTAGAATGTATTCTTAGAAATGGGATCACTGAGTCAAATGGCAGTTCCATTTTTAATTTTTTGAGGGAACTCCATACTGTTTTCCATAGTGGCTGCACCTGTCTGCATTCCCACCAACAGTGTACCAGTCTGCATTCCCTTTTCTCCACATCCTGGCCAGCACTTATTGTTTGTTGCTGGTAAACATTCTGACAGGCATGAGGTGATACCTCATTGTTGTTTTAATTTGCATCTCTCTGCCAGTGAGAGCAGCAAAGGCCTCATGCAATTGCAGGGTGCCTGATGATTAGTGGCTTTGAGCATTTTTTCATATGACCCTTGATCACATGTACATCCTCTTTGGAGAGGGGTATATTTAGGTTCTTTGCCCATTTTTTAATGCTTTCTTTCTCCTAAGCTCTAAGGATCTCCATGAGACTTGTAACCAGAGGAGCAGCAGGCAATGGCAGCTCATCCCAGGCTAACCCTGTGAACCTATGTCAAAGGGCCCATCTTTTGCCACTGTAATATGTTTCCTGAGTCCATGCAGCCTAGCCGGCTCACTTTTGCCTTTGTGACTTTCTGTCTAATAGGCCCAAGCACCTCTCTGAGCAACCACCTCAAATCTTCTCTTTCAGTGTACTTTTGCTTTGCATGCCAAATTAACTTCCCCTTGCATTAGAGTTCTTGGGTCCGAATTCTTTCTTTGCCGAGCTCAAGAACCTAGAGCCCACAACACTGGTAACAATAAGAACACTTCTGTGGGATTGCTGAGGCTTAAGAGAGGTTGAGGGCCACTGTTCTGAGAAGGAGAAATAATGAAGAGGAAAGGTGGTCCCAGGTGGAGAGAAGTTAAAAGGAAAAGGAACACACAGAATCTGTGAGATGCATTTAAATCTCAGAATCAAACTAGCTCTTCAGAAGGAGCTTCTTTTCATCTTCTGAGCTGCCACAGCCTTTTGAAACTTCTGTGGCTTTGACCTTTCATTACTGGCGGACACAGCCACCTGCCTTCACCCCTCACCCAAGCCTCTCAGCTGAGATGCCAGAGCCCAGGCCCTCGGCCCCCTACAATTGCATGAGGCCTTCGCTGCTCTCACTTCAAAACTGGCCAGATTGTGAGATGGCTGTCTTGCAAGAAAAGGTTTTTCTCTCAGCGCCAGCCTTTTTGGTGAGAGACGTAATACATCAAAGCAGAGAAAAGTAGCAATCATGCAGGGAATGATTTCAAAAACGTTAATGAACCATTTAAAATAAACTCATTTGAAGGTAATTTAGCAACACCATTTTCACAATTAAAAATACTATGTTAGCATGCAAATACACCACATTAGTCCCATGTCAGGATGGAATGAAGTGAAACCAGTGAAACAGAGGGGCTTTGGAAACATGAATGCCATTTCGGTGATTTCTCATCACTCCATGGTGCTCTTAGGCAGCCTAATGAAAGAATGAATTGATTTAAACAACATTTTGTTGGAGCAATGGGGTTTGAGGAATTAAATTAACTTGATGGTTAGTTGTAAGAGCCAGGCTTGGAATTGGATTTATATTGTTACTAAAATTAATTTCTATCCTTTCCTAAGTTTTATTTGGCTATTTTTCCTATTTATTCCTCAAATATCAACCAAGGGTTTCGGAAAGCAGCAGAAAAATTCAGCACTCCTTTTGAAGTATTTACATTGGCTTGAAGATGTACTATGTAAAAAGGCAAAATTATACTCTCTGGGAAAACAAATTGGACTCCAACGGTTGCCCCCAGGAATTGCAGTAGGAGCTCATTTTCCTTTGAAGAGTTATGGGAATAGCAAGCTGGCACGTGGAGTAAGCCAAGACAACAATTCTCAGTCTTTTCCTTCATCGTGAATCAGCTGATGAATCACATTCACCTTACACATCCATGGCTGAACCAGGTCACAGATCTGAGCATTGCTAAGACAGGCTGCAGGCTGGGAGCCATTCTTAGTGCTCTGGCCTCCTCAAACAGGTTTTTCTCCAGCTCAAGAAAGTATATCAAAATGCTAGTAAGTGAAAGTGGTATGATTCTAGAATAACATTATGTAGGCTCAAATGTTTTTAAGTAGGTCATCAATTTTGTACCTTAAGAATTACCAAAAAAGAAAACAGATTAAAACATAAGTATAAACATGTCAGGTAGTGACATAAACATTTTCTGCTGCAAAGTATGGCTCTTTTTATAAATTTAGTTTTTGAATACAAGCCTCAAGAGAATACTAAAATTAGATGTTCTTTTAGTAAAAACATTATTATTGATAATAATTTTTATCATAATTGAGCAGTATTGAGTTCCAGGCACAGTTTGCATAACCTCTATTAATTCCCACACAAAGTCTCCAAGGTAATATTAGTATATTCTTTCTACTTTACAGAGAAACAAATGAGGGTTCAGACTTGCCCAACATTATACAGCTGGCAAATGGTAAAACTGGGATTTGATAAAGGTCTATATCCATTGTGACTTGATAGTCACCTGTCACCAGTGTTCATGAAAGAAAAAAAATGGAGATATGAATATGATGCTTTCAATTTGTTTGTTCTCATACAAAACCTCATGCATCCAAACACTGTTCTCTTCCAAAGAGCTCTCCTGGGAGGCCACACACATATTCCCACCAGGATACGCTTGCTTAATGTTAGCCTCTGTAAAGAAAACCTTCAAGTCCAATATCTGAGTCACATGAGAAAATGTGTTTTATTTCATCCCAATCTTTTTATTATTATGCAAATGTAAATTTAAAATGATTTCTCCATCTTGCTCACTCACCTAATCTCCATGGAAAGTTTTCAAGAAGGTTTGACATGTTTTTAGCAAAGACTGTATCTTTAAAACATTCATGTAACATCTGAGGAGACTATTTTGAAGGCTATAACAGATGTTCAAATTTTAAATTCTAATATATCCATTTTTTTTCTAATCTTAACTTTCAGAGCAGTTTTAGGTGCACAGAAATATTTAGCAGAAGGGACAGAAAATTTCTGTATACTATCTTTCTACAACACAGCTTCCCTTGTTATTAACATCTGCGTTTGTGTTGTACATTTGAAACAATTGATGAACCAATATTAATACATAATTAAACTAAGAATTTACTTTGGGGTTCACTCTTTGTGTTCCATAGGCTTTCATAAATTCATAATGTCACCTACTCATTAGAATATGATACAGATTAATTTCACTTGTGTACCAACGATTCAATCCTCCCCCTCCCTATTGTCAAGCCATTGGTAACCACTGATCATTTTACTGTGTCCATAGTTTTGCCTTTTCCAGAATGTCATATAATTGAAATAATAACCTAAAGCCTTTTCAGACTGGCTTCTTTCACTCAGTAATTTCATGCAAGGTTGTGCCATGTCTTTTCATGGTTTTAGTATATCTATTTTTAATTTAACAGCATGTTAAAAGAAAAAGTACAAAGATATCTATCCTCCAGAGTATCTCTACATTTCAAAAAGTGCATAGGGAAAAAGACTGGAAGGGAGTTGGCAAAAATTCATTATGAAGTGTGGTTTTCTTTGCCTATTTCCATATTTTTGTTTTTGTATTTTTATAAAGAGATATGTCTTTAAATATTGTTCCAAGAAAGCAAAGAAGAAAATCAACCATATCTCTTTATTTTTCATTTCCACTTATTTGGCATTCTAAATGGTTTTCTTCCCCACCCCTTTCCGTGTGTGTGTGTGTGTGTGTGTGTGTGTGTGTGTGTGTGTGTGTTGAGCTGAATTCTTTGAGAGAGAGAAAAAGACAAGAAAGGAAAGAATACAAAAAGGCAAAGGAAAGAAACACACTTGGGCCTGGCCAGTGTGGTTCAGTGGTTGAGTGTCAACTATGACCAGGAAGTCATAGCTCAATTTCTGGTCAGAGCACATGCCTGGGTTGTGGGCTCGGTCCCCAGTAGGGAGCATGCAGGAGGCAGACTATCAGTGATTCTCTCTCATCATTGATGTTTATATCTCTCCTTCTGCCTTCCTGCCTCTCCCTTCCTCTCTGAAATAAAAATAAATAAATAAAGTATTTTTTAAAAAAAAAACACTTGGGAAGAGTGAATAATATTTCAGATAAGCCCATGAGTATTCATACCCCCTTGTGGATTTGTAAACATCTACGGTCAAAGAACACAAACTTCATGGCAATAAATTAAATGTAACTTAGTTCTGTTGTGAGGCATCTCCTGTTCCAGGTAAACCACACCTCTGAACCCAAATCAGGTCAAGCATGGTTCTCATTACAGCTGTATTTCATTGAGCCCTTTCTTCATATCAAACACCATGCTAAGCACTTTGCATGCATTACTTTATACAATCCTTATAGCAATCCTAGGAGACAGACATTTGACAAATGAGGAAACTTGGGCTTAGAAAGGCTGAACAAAAAAACTGGATTCAAACCCAGATCTTACTCAAAAGCCTGCTCCTACCTACTAACTACTGCCATGAGTTACAATATATAAAAGCCATACACATTCTTGTGCCTAATTTGATTTTCTTCTCCATAGTCAAGAGTTATCATAGAGGGGGTCAGGGGGTTGAATGGGCCAAAGACAAGCATGTTGACCCTCCCAGATGTTTTCCGTGCTAAAAGGAAGAATTCAGTAATGAATGTGTAATTTAAAAGCCACTGAATAGATAGACGTCAGATCCAAGGGTCCCTGCCTGGTGAAGGATTTTAAGGACAATTAAACCCAGATTCAAATCCCACCTCCAACTCTCCATTCCCCACATGACTGCTCCTATCTTCAATTGTATCATCTATAAGCTGGGGAACAAGCAAAGGGATTACTGAATAAAAATCCACTCAACCAGCCCTTTAGAAATGTAATGAAGGTCTTCATTGGGCAGAGAAAGAAATGTGAGGCTTAAAACATTTGGCGCTGAGTGGCACTCCTGCTCGGTTCCTGACTCCACCAAGTATAGTGACCTTGGGCAAACTTCTTAACCTCTGTGTCTCTATCACATCATTTACAAAATGCGGATAATAGTGCCTGGCCCTGCACATTATTATGAGGATTAAAATGGGTAATTATATGTAGAACACATAGAACAATGCCTGGCATATAAGAGTAAGAAGTCATTATTCCTCAGGTTGGTTTTAATCAGGCTGTTTCTCCAAGGATTCGGGGTGGAAGGTTGAATCAGCATAAGAGATAGTAACTCAGAAGCTGTTCTTATATGAGTGAAGGGGGTTCTATTAAATGCTGGCCTATCTGCAAAGTCAGGGAGTTGGAGGCAATAACCAGGTATGCTAGAGTGAAGAAGGTCAAGGTCATAGTGAGGCGGAGACTATGTGACCTACGAGTGCATTCATAGAACATATTCTAAGCAGCATAGGTTAGGAGTGGTGGCTTGCTGAAAAGGATCCTGACTTTGGCATAAGATAACCCTTGGATCAGATCCTGGTATCACCACTTAACTGTGAATTTCTGAGAAATTAAGGGGCCATTTCTGAGCCTTTGATTTTTCATTAGTGGAGCTGTTTTGAGGATCAAGTTAAGAGAGCTAACGGATGTAAATTACCTAGAAAATAACTGGCTGGCCTGAAATAGGTATTTATTCATTTCTTGCCTCTTTGGGGAACTAATTGTGCCAAGAGAAAAAGATAAAAGACCTATAAAGGTCTATAAATTATGCCCATCAGGAAAAATCATGTCACCACACTCTATTTTACCTGCTCAAGTCCTCTTTAACAAGCTGTAGTACAGTGGCTAACCTCCAGTCATGCATTTAAGAAAGACCCGGCAAGAAATTGAGTGGCCATTTACTCTGACCCAATGTGATCTTTTACATGGCATCACACCATTCAGTCATCTTAGCCTTTCCTTTCTAATTGGGATACGCTTTTTCTCAACTAATTTCCATGGCTACACTTTCCCACTCAAGTGACCCTCCTTTCCACACAAGGGAAAGCTTCCCCTCGGCTCAAGAAACTCAACTGAGCTCCTACCAAGCTAACATTTAAATTGAATCTAGATTTTTGAAAATGCAGGTGAAAACGGTCCCAGTGTCTGTGAGGATCCTCTGGTGGCAGCCTCCTTGCTGACACTGAATAGAGAGATGTCAGCCTGCCTACCTGGATTTCTCTGCGCCTGGGCAATGAGCTCAAGCTGGGAACTAGAACCAGTGGTTGGGTTGGACTGATGTTCACAGGGTTCTCTCAGCCCCATCTTTCAACTGGAGTCTTGAACTCCTTATTACTGCATCAGAATCCCTTGATTCAAGACCATTTCCCCACCAGATGCCAAGAACTACTGCTTGGTGTTAGGTATTATCTTTTCTCCCTCAGATTGTACCTTAGAGGGAAATTCTTATAACAGACTAAACTTGAATTTCTCCCAAACTCCTTAAAAGTGAGCAATTCAACCTCACACTCATCAGGAAGGTTAGTACCCCAAAACTGAACAAGTACAAAACAAGTGTTTTGGTGAAGATATGGAGAAATTGGAATGCTCTCATATAACTCTTATAAGTTGGTGGAAATACAAAATAGTGCAGCCACTGTAGAAAACAGTATGGATGTTCCTCAAAAATTAACCCTTTGCACTCGCTTGCTTTTTTCTCGATTCCTTTATTCTACTCGGGATTTAATTTTTTAAATACCCCAGATTTTACAAAGCGCGGCAGTAGAATAAAAAACTGGAGTTTCTTTTCATACAAACTTATTTATTTGGATTTTTTATATTTCAAATTATTGATACATTCAAAGAGTATAAAAAGAGCTGCTACCGATGCTAACCGTGTCGAGTCACACTCGACATCCGAGTGCAAAAGGTTAAAAATAAAGTTACCATATGATTCAGCAATTCCACTTCTGGTTATATACCCAAAAGAATTTAAACCAGGGTCTTGAGAGACAGTTGTACACCCAACATATTCATTGTTTTAGAAACATAGACATTTGTAATATTATAGCAGCATTATTTATAACTAGAGGCCCGGAGCACGAAATTCGTGCACAGGGTGGGTGTCCCTCAGCCCAGCCTGCACCCTCTCCAATCTGGGACCCTTCAAGGGATGTCCGACTGCCCTCTCACAATCCAGGACTGCTGGCTCCCAACTGCTCGCCTGCCTGCCTTCCTGATTGCCCCTAACCGCTTCTGCCTGCCAGCCTGATCACCTCCTAACCACTACTCTGTCAGCCTGTTTGCCCCTAACTGCCCTCCCCTACAGGCCTGGTCACCCCTAACTGCCCTCCCCTGCAGGCCTGGGTCCCCCCCTAACTGCCCTTCCCTGCAGGCCCCGTCACCCCCAACTTCCCTCCTCTGCCAGCCTGGTCACCCCTAACTGCCCTCCCCTGCAGGCTTGATTGCCCCCAACTCCCCTCCCTTGCAGGCCTGGTCCCTCCCAACTGCCCTTCCCTTCTGGTCATCTTGTGGTGGCCATCTTGTGTCCACATGGGGGCAGCCATCTTGTGTGTTGGAGTGATGGTCAATTTGCATATTATTCTTTTGTTAGATGGGATAGCTAAAAGGTGGAAGCAACTCAAGTGTGCATCAATGGATAAATGGATAAACAAAATGTGATATATACACACAATGGAATATTATTCAGCCCTAAAAAGGAAGAAATTCCAACACATGCTACAACATAGATGAACCTTGAAGATAGTGTGATGTTAAATAAGCCAGGCACAGAAAGAAAAATATTGTGTGATTCCATTTATATGAGGTATGCAGAGTAGTCAAATTCACAGAAAGTGCAATGGTGGTTTCCAAGGTCTTGGGAAGAAGGTGATATGGGGTTTGATATATAATGGGTATAGAATTTCAGTTTTTCAAGATTATTTACACAACAATGTTAATGTGCTTAATACTATGGAGTGGTATGCTTAGAATGGTTAAGATGGTCAATTTTGTGTGTAGTTTGCCACAATTAAAATTTTTAAAGTATTTCTTTAAAGTGAGCTATTCAACTTGACAGCTGATCACTTTCCCCTGTGCTAATCATAGGTATTGCTGTCCCACCAACACATAACTTGGTCTACAGCCCACCCTGTGGGCATGCCCACTAGGCCAGGCAGCTGGAACCACAATGAGTTTGACCCATAGTTTCCTGGAAAAGAAATAAATTGCCCCTGAATGTAGAATGATAATTGGAAAAGAGTTCATGACATTTGTGAGGTTAAAGAATGTTTAAGAATGAGAACAGAGTCAGAAACCTAATAAACAAACAAAGAAAAGGAAAAGTGAGGTCATGCACACAAGAGGAATTAGGGAGAATGAAGAAGGGCTTTGCAGACTTACTGAGAGAGAGAGGCTCAAGAGAAAATGAGCTTCCTAATGAAGGAGGAGGCATACTAAATTAATTATGCCTTTGAAATATGGACCTCATTCCTTAAAGCTATTGCAACCCTGAAAATAAAGAAAAGACACTTGTACAAGTTAGGAGTAATAGAGCCTATGTGGAATTAGCCGTCTATCAAGACCAATAAAGAGGATGTTTAGAGAACTGGAACAAATGCACACCAGCAGGTCCCAGTGACTTACCAGTACTTACAGGCAATTGATTGAATTAGCACTTAGAATTTCTCTTCTAAAAAGAATGTAAACACCTTCTGAAAGACTGAGGGAATACTATGGTAGACTACATAAACCAAAGTAGAGAGGCCCTTGAAATCGTAGACATCTAAGTATGATTGTACTAATAATAGAAACAAATGCACACATAACAAGGCCCTTATTAGAATGAACACTACACTGAGCTACAGGTTTTTGGTGTGTGTTTTTTTCAATCAAATTGATAGGAGTGTTCATTAGGGGAAGCTCTTATTCTACCTCTTCTTCGTTATTTTATTAAATCAGCATCTTAGGCAAGTCATATTGTGAGTTTCATTTTGGGGGTTCATTTTTCTCCTCTTCATGTTTTACTTAAAGAAATTTTGGCAGATTGAATGCATATAAAGTAAGGAAAATGCTGAGCAAAGTGCCTGGTGTGCAAGAAATGTTAATCACAACTGAGGATGATTATCATTCTATCCAGAATTGATAGATTATTCCCATCTCCTCCTTGAGTCCCCACTTTCTAGTGCCACATTTGCTGTTCAAATTGTTTCTCTGAGACGTCACTGTACTCACCTGGCATGGTGGCTAAGTATGGGCATAGGTTGACTGACTTCTGAAGACATAAGTTCAAATCCCAGTCCCTCCACTTAGTAACTGTGTAACTTGGGACAAGTCACTTGACTTTTCTGTCTCTATTTCCTCAACTACAAAATGGGAAAAAATGAGACCTATCTCTCAGGGCTATTTTAAGGACTAAATGAAATTATGTATATAAAGGACAGCATAGTGGACAATCAACAGCAAACACTCATGAAAGGGAAGTTAGTTATTGTTGTTGTAATAACAATATCACCTCTTGATATTATAAAAGTGAAGCTCCTTTTTTTTGTGAAAACAGGCTGGTCAATGTATACTTAAAACAAGGGTTAATTTGAAAAGCAAAGCTATCTATTCTGGCATAATGTCTTTGTTAAAATCTCACCTAAGAATCTATGCCTTTTTTTAAGTAGAAGTAGAAATAAAAATTATTTTTAAAAATAGAAAATGTGGAGGTGGTGAGTCATTCACACCTTAGAATAAAATAATTTAAATTCAAATGTTTTGCTCTTAACAGCTATTAAAATCAGTATAGAGAAGAGGATTGTTTTAATGAGGGAGAAAAAAGTCATCATGAATGATGAGGTGACTGCCTTTGAAAACGGGTCCAGGTCTTTGATTGCCATGGGGTCAGAATATGTGGGAAAAGAAACACCAGAGGAAATGACAGGGGTACCCACTCACGTATACATACCTCTATATACCCAATGACTCAACCATGTATCATTTGGCATCTACCATGTGCAATGTCAAAGTGTCTAACCACAGACATAAAGGATCCCTATGTTCAAGGAATCCGCAGTATAGTGGGGTAAATAAACTTGTAATCGGTACAGTGCATACAAAATTGCTATTGAAGCATCCATCTTATATAAAAACTGCTGTTTGAAATTTTAATCCTGCTATTTGGCTTCTGTAAATGCTTGCTTGCTTGCTTAAATAATAAGGAAAATAAGACTACTCCCACTTCGGAGAGGCCATTAAACCTTCCCCAGACGAAATTATCAGTGCTGGCACCAGGCCAGGCCTTTGGTTGAGGTCTCAAGGCCCCAGCACATAGGGGCTCTTTAAGAACTTGCAAAGGGGGCCGGAAACACCCCATATTTAGGAGACAAAGAAGGTAAAAACATATAAAAAGGGAAAGTTCCTCCATGTTGGAGTCCAGAATTTGAGAGACATTTTCCTCTGGACCCGCACGTAATAATTGTAACTCCATCTCTCTAAGTATTGCTTGGTTCTTCTCCGGTTTTCTGTAACACTATAATCTCATATTCATTATTTTAGAACGACTGAATGATTGGCTGATGATGAGGTAAAAGGCAGAAAGATAAGGGTAAAGTCATTGAATGGGTCCTAGAAAAAAGTGTCATATGAGCTATCTCATCAGTTCTCAACAGAGAGTAAACCGGAAGGGACACATTTCAGGTAGAGGGAATAAGGCATGAAGAAATAAGCTATTAGAGACCTGTATGATTCCCACATAGGTCAGTTAAGAGAAAGAGGAAAGTATGCCAAGTCGGTAGGTGCCAAATTGAACTCAGTAACTCATTTTTAAGTCAAGTAGTGACACGATCATATTTGCCATTCAGAAAGACTCTAAATATCTTGGAAATAACTGACAAGAATGGGGTTAAGGTTGAAGTAAGGGAGACCAGTATGGAGGCTGTTAAAATGCATCAAGAGATGCCAACAACCTAAACTAAGGGCGGGATAGCAACAATGGAAGACGGATGTATTTCAGGAACTGGAATTGATAGGGTTTGCTGACCCCTGGTTTGCAGGAGGAGTGTAGAATGGCACTGAAGGTTCTGCTGGGAGCAACTGAATGGACGATGGTAACACAAAGTCAGACAGACTAAAGGAAGAACGTAGTCAGAGGGCAAGCTCACGAATGTGCAAGGAGCCAGCTTCCTCTCGCAAAAGCAATTGAACTTAGTTCATTTGCAAGAACACTGAGAATAAAAGGACTGTGATCATCGCAAAGGATTATTTTTATTGTTCCCCCTGACGTAGCACTAATAATCTGAAAGCCCACCTCCTCCAACATCCCGGCTGCTTCCCGTAACTGAAGATTGACAGTGCAGCACCGAAACAGCATCAGTACATACCCGGAGTGCCATAAACTCTAATGAGCTTTAAAAAATAGCTCAACATGTTCATTCCCCTGAACAGCTGGAAGGTTTCCTCCTAGGGCTGCTAAGCATTAATAACATTTCTGTGGGTAAAACCAGGAAAGTTGAGCTGGGAAAAAGGTCCTTCTCAGATTCTCCTGGTGAATGCCTTGTGCCCTAAAAGCTGACCAGGATCAAAGAGACAAGTCAGAATGTGTTAATGCCATACCCCAGAGAACAGGAAACCCTACATACTGGGCAAGAAGGAAGCAAGAATGCCATGAAAAGATCCCTAAACCCTTTGCAGAGCCACTGAAAGAGAGTAGAATACCTCCATTCCACAAGATAGTTCTGATGGGGGCAGAAATAGAATATTGAGGGCCAGCTACAATTGAAATATCAATCATGCTCTGTTAACCATGATGGTCCTGTTCTGATTAGAGAAAGCATATCCTAACCTGGCTGGGAGTTATCGCCCTGGGACATGGGAGCTAACATCGGAATGCAGTCCATTCTCCTCCTGAGAACTGCCTATCATTATGGAAAGGTTTACAACCACGTGGCAGCTAGTCCGGGAGGCACCTACTCTTTACCACCCCCAGACCCTATTATCTGTAATCTGGTCCCAGGGCGCTCTCTGTGACACCCCCTCCACCAGCCCATATGAGTTGTAACCAGAAATGATTATCCCGCGCCCACTTTCCCATACCTGTAATTCCTACTTTCCCACGTAATCTCTGTCCTTCTACCCAATATAAGCAACTGGCTTATGTGGGGTGCAGAGCAGATTTTTGTGGATGACCTGCTGTTCTCCCATACTGCTGGCATTATTGGAATAAATGCTCATGTATGATTCAACCCTGTCTCTGCTTTATTGGCTGAAGTAGTGTCGGGCAGCATGGACCCGTTGGTAGTGTGGTTACAGTTCTAAGCTAGAGTTCCAAAGCATCCAGACATAGACTATGTGATCATCTAGCAAACGAATAGAGTAAGAGGTGGCCATTTGGTGAAGGCTTACTATGCATGCAGACCAAAATGCTTACTATCTGATATCCTCATAACCACCGCCCTATGAAGTGAACACCATTCCTTCCATTCCCACTTTAGAGATAAGGAAACAGGCTTAAAGAAGTGGTGTCCTCACCATTTCACTGCAAGTGGCACAGCCAAGATTCAAGCAGGTACCTCTTTGCTGCCAAAACCAGGTCTCTTAACCATCCTATATAATAAAAGCCTAATATGCAAAGTGTCCGGTAGTCTGGTCATCCGTTCAACCAATCAAAGCATAATATGCTAGTGATACGCTAAGCTCAACCTCTTGCTATGACGTTCACTGACCACCAGGGGGAAGACACTCCAACTGGTAAGGTTAGCTTGCTGCTGGGGTCCGGCCAATCGGGACTGAGCGAGATGGGCCGGACATGCCCTGGAGCCCTCCTGCGGTCCCTCCCCAGCTGGCCAACCTCCTGCATCCCTCTCCAGCCCCAATCGTGCCCCATTGGGGTCCCTCAGCCTGAGCTGCACCCTCTTGCAATTCAGGCTGAGAACCCCCCCGCCTGCCAAGTGCACAAATTTTGTGCACTGGGCCTCTAGTCTATATATATAAAAGCCTAAGCGACCATTCAACTATTTGATTGTTCAACCGGTCACTATGACACACAGTGACCACCAGGGGGCAGACGCTCAATGAAGGAGCTGCCCCCTAGTGGTCAGTGCACTCCCACATTGGAAGTGCCACTCAGCTGACCGAAGGGCACCAGACACAGCGCTCACGGCTGGCCGCCACAGCCCGGAGACCGCAGCGGAGTGGCAGTGAGCCTACTGAGGGGTGACGGCAGGCACAGTGGGGCTGGGATGAGCAGGAGCAGCAGGTGGCATTGGACTGCTGGTTTCGGCCCAATCCCCACAGGCCATGCTGAGGATCCCCACCGCTGCACGAATCCATGCACCAAGCCTCTAGTTATGCAATAATGTCCTTACACCTGCATTATTTCAATTTTTGAGTTTTTGCCAGCTTTGCTCAGAAACTGTAATAAATCTGGCTCAATTTCCTTTTGGATCCAAAGACCTGATTACTCATGAAGCCCACCCAGAGATAACCTACCAATAAACACATAATCCCAGGTGTGGGCTTTGGTATTTGAGCTAGAAAGACAGATAAATATTATTACTTGGGAGTCCTACAATTCCCGAATATTATATATTTCTGTAATATTTCCTCTGGGTTCTTTCACAAGTGATATGGGTGGTGTTTTTTTTTTAGCATCCCTCCACCTTTTGCCACTTCAATCTGTTCCGAATAGAACAATATTCTCAATCAGTCAAAAGTGCCAGTTTCTTTTACAGCCCGGGTTCTGCACAATGATACTAAATAATATAGATGATGTTTTATTTGATGACTGCTTTATGCTTCCTGCAGCCTCTGTTGGGCGGAGACACGTGGGCTTCCCCTGTAAATCGTGCCGGCTCCCAGGTCTGCGGCAGCTGTCTCTTTCTCTACCCTGGAAAATTTAAAACCTCTGCTTAAAACATTAACTTCTTCTTCATTTAATTTTTTACTGCTAAGGGTTTACAGCTGAGTTTATGGCCATGGAATGATTAATTTTTAATGCCCTTCTTTCTTTCTTCTTTGATCAACCTCCTCCGTTTTCAATTTGCATGCCACTGTACTTTTCTAGAAAGCATTTGTCACTTGCTGGTTTGCATATTTCAGGTAACCAAAGGTGGCTGGCGCAGAGTGGAAAGCAGGCATTCCTGCAGGAGTAACTGAAAGATAGTATCTATTCGCCTTTCAAGTGACTCCTGTGGAGAGCACTCTCTAGCATCAGAAACTCCTCCAGTTCCAGGTCTGGGCAGGCAATAAACTCCCTGAGAGCGCTATTGTACTAAGTCCTGGCATTGTCACGCCTAAGGTATGGATTGAAGCACATCTTTCAAACTACTGAACCATGATGAGGGAAAACAATTAGGAGAAACATACTCTAAAAATAAATCCATACCTTCCCCAGCCACCAGAAAAAAAACACACAAATAAACACAATAAAAAGAAATAAAGGGTTTGTTTTGTAAGTCAAAACTTTCCAGATTTTTATATTCACAAAGTAGATAGCCATTTAAATGTTGTAGAAAGTTTACTGACATGGAAAAAGAAAATGGTCACTATATATTCAATGAAAAAAAGCAGGTTACAAAATAGATGATAGGGTTTTTAAAGGTATATTTATGCATAAAAAGACTGGGGAAATTAACAATGATTCTCTCTAGGATGATAAAAATAAGTGTTTATTTTTGTTGTTTCTCTGTGCTAAGTTTTCTATATGACTACATATTGCTTTTGTAATAAAAAAGAATAAGTTATACTTTAAAATAGATTTTCTTTACATTTAGGGTAATACTTGAAATTAAATAAAAAAACCAGAGACCAAATTCTTGACATTGTAAAGGGAAACAGATGTCAAAAATAAATTAATAATATTTATCAATATATTGTGGGGGTAGATGGGAGCATTATATTCATCACTCTTGAGATTGTAAAAATTTGATCCACATTTTACAAGAATGAAAACTGGGGCTCAGAAAGTTACATAAGTAGCCCGAGATTTGCACAGAGTAGGCTCTAGGTAGATAAATCCCAGGCCCCTGTGCCCCTATGACTTCAAAATGTATGCTCATGGCGGGGCTGGGGTGGCTCGGTTGTTTGGAGTGTTGTCCGGGTTGCATGTTTGATTCCTGGTCAGGGCATATGCTTGGGCTGTGGGCTCAATCCCCTATTGGGGCTCCTATGGAGGCAACCTATCTCTCTCTCTCTCTCTCTCTCTCTCTCTCTCTCCCCCCCACCCCCATCTCCCCACCCCTCTTCCTCACTCTCAACATGTCCTCAGGTGAAGATTAAAAAAAAAAAAAGTGAGCTCCTGTCACTATGTCATATGGTCTTAATTGAAGTACATCTCTACACACAATTAAGCTACTACATAGATTCATTTCTTTAAAGAAGTATTGATTCCTAGCCCCAAGACTAAATCAAAAGCATATTTCTAAACTTGTTTTCAGTCTTGCTTTTTAAAAAACATATGTGCATGTAAAAAACAATATATTAATCTTTTTCATTATAGTTTATGAGTGTGCAACAATTTATGATGTATTTTTTTCACATCCATTAGTCTCCCTATTTGATTTATTCACTGTGTAACTATAATATCATCAAATTATATTTAAAGCCTGTGTAGGAAAATAAATATATAAATCAAAAATGAAAACGTCTATTCCTACTTTTCTCTAAGGTGTATATCTATTTATAGAACTGGTTATCAATTACGTAAGTGTTAACAAAAGTTGTTTAACTGATGAATAATTTCTCCCAATACTACAAATTATTGGTGTTATCCTTTGTTGGGTGAAACTGTCACTAAGTGACATTTAGCCCCAGTCTGAGCCACACTTTTATGGAAAACCACAATCAAACTCTCCTAAATTGATTATCATTAGGTCAATTGTAGTCAAAGTTGTGAACTTCTCTTACCATCAGTGATATGCTGTTAAGCGTGCTGAATTCTCTCCTAGCTTCTGCTGACGCAAGAACTGGTTACACAAGAACTAGTTTTTTGCTAGTTCTTTTAATGATGTCTAGATATTTTCTGTTTTCAATGACTCAATAATCAACTAAGTCACAGAAATCATTTGGTGGCTTGTCATAGTTAACTAAGTCAAATCTAAACCTTCCAGCTTCTTAGCTTGAATCTTGGTTATTCTGCAAAATATATACTACTATATATCTTGTTTTAAATAACCTCAGTTTCCTCAACTGTAAAATGGGTTTTATGATGGTTACTGTAGCATTCAAATAAGTCATTATACACGATGCCTAGCATAGAAGCCTCATGTAATCCTTAGCTCTCAGCAAATGAATATAGTTGGTGCCCATGATGGATGGGTATGCCATGGATTTTGAAATTTGAGCTCATTATATGGAAAAACAATTCACCCATCACGGCTCAACTCATCCCACAGCCTACCTCTTATCTCAGGGATGCCCAATGTGCAGAGGAGCCTGCAGTGTTGGCCGTTGTTACAACATCCTCCTCCATTTCTCTTCCCTTTCTAACCCCCCTCCCCATTCTTCCTGTTTCTCCAAAGCTCTCAGATCCAAAAACCCCTTAGATGCTGCAGTTCCTATAAGCAGCAATAGAAGGCTGACTCCAGCATAGGGCACCCTCTGCCTCAGTGGACCACACCTTCACCTGGGATGGGCACAGGGGGCATTAGCTTGTCAAGGTGTAAGCACCTCTGCCAAAGATTCCCTACCAAGGATAAGTTTTGGTTGGCGTGGAGGAAATGCAGGGGGCAGGAGCCAGGCACACTGGCTGGCAGGCAAAAGGTAGCCCCCAGTGCTACCCACCCCAAAGAAGGGCTAAGATGGGTGAAAAGAAGGTATGTGTGGTCCTGGGAAACATTTATAGCAGAGCTCCAGAGCCAGGACTTTCTGGGTGTGTTCAAGTACCAATCAATCAAATAAATCACCAGAATAGAGTTCAGTGATGTCCGTCAGTGCCAGGCATTAGCTTTTTAAGTGATAGATTGCAGGAATAGCCAAGAAATCCCCGGGATGAACATAAAGGTCAGGTTGGGGGCAGGAGAAACACTCGAGAGAAATAGCAGTTATTTTCCAACTAATATGAAAATGCTTCACATTCTACCAACCATATGACCCCACTGGTGTATACTAGCCCAGTGGTCAGCAAACTCATTAGTCAACAGAGCCAAATATCAACAGTACAACGACTGAAATTTCTTTTGAGAGCCACATTTTTAAAACTTAAACTTCTTCTAACGCCACTTCTTCAAAATAGACCAGGCCGTGGTATTTTGTGGAAGAGCCTCACTCAAGGGGCCAAAGAGCCACATGTGGCTCGTGAGCTGCAGTTTGCCGACCATGGCACTAGCCAAAGCCAAGCCTGCTCCTTGAAACTCATCATACCCCACAATTGCACAGCCTTCCAATGCATCCTTCCTATCACAACTTCAGAGCAATTGTCTACCCTACAGATGTCCATGCGTGTGAATATGAGAAATGTGATGGTAACACAAAACACAAATTGTAAAGAGAAAACGAAATTGAATCCGATCTGAATCTGACCACCATCTTGAAAATGACTTCTAATGATTTCCACATTGTTAAACTGACTTTCCCCGGTGCTTGGTTACTGGGAGGGAGGGCTCAAAGATGAGAACTAAGAATGGAGTGATTTCCACACCTCTCTGTACTCTCCCCAAATAGCACATTTGCCAGTGTCTCCAGCATCTTTTATGATACCCTGTGGCTCCCCAATCCATTGAGACAGTGCTCAGCTGCACTCTGCCATTTTTTCATTCATCACTATAAATTGGGTACCTACTATGTGCCTGTCATGATAGTGGGCAAAGGTGTTTGCAATCATAATCAAAACAAAAATAAATATAAGATGGGAATACATGTAATATGTCTTTGGGAGGAAGACAGTTTTACAGAGAACATCTTTTTTTCTGAGACTTTATGTCAATAGAAACACCCGTTGTCACAGTGTTTGAGAGCTCAGGCTTTGAACACAGACAATCCTAGTCTGGGAGACTTTACAGACAGAGAACTTATTTGGAGGAGGAAACTGGGCTGCTAGTGGTTGAGAGAGGATGTATACGTTTGAAGTAGGCCTTCTAATGTCTCCTTGACTCTACTCTTGCTCCTTTCCGATCTAGAGGAAGTTGCAATCATTCCAAAGGACATATCCTGTCATGTCACTTTTCTGCTGAAATCTCTCTTCCACTCCCCCAGAGCCCACCCAAAGCCCACGTGTGGCTTACAAGGCTCTCTTCTAGTCCTACACCACGTGCACTGAAAACCTGCAGCTTGCATTCAATGTATTGGCCTCCCCCACCTGTATTCCAACCAACTGGAGTTTTCCCACAACACTATGACCATTCGTGCCTTTGCACAAGCTATCCCCACTGCCTACAATGCTCTTTTTCCTCTCTTTTACTATCCTCTCCCCTCTTGCGCGTGTTGAAAGCAATTCAAGAGCCAGGTTAAATGTGACCTATTTGATTGGGGAACCCTCCCCAGGTCACTCCTTGTTCTGTACCACCAGTACCAGGGGTACTTAGCTCCATTACAACTCATGGCTTTGTCTCCCTCTTGTGGGCAGAAATAGCATGTTTTCATTTCTGAATGCCCAGTCTCTAACCCAGCGATTTACAGAATTTTTCTGTAAAGAGACAGACAGAAAACATTTTAGGCTTTGGAGATCACATGGGCTCTGTCTCAACTATTCAGCTCTACCACTGAAGGGCAAATAAATCCATAAATAATAGTAGATACATGGG
Source organism: Cnephaeus nilssonii (assembly GCF_951640355.1). NCBI lineage: Eukaryota > Metazoa > Chordata > Mammalia > Chiroptera > Vespertilionidae > Cnephaeus > Cnephaeus nilssonii. The sequence continues at coordinate 10,975,163 of NC_137084.1, read as the reverse complement.
CTGTTCCAATAATACTTAATTTTTTGCCAACCCCTGAGGCCCTAACAGAATGTCCAGAGCACAACAGACAGAGGTGGTCACGCCTACTGAAGCAGGATTCTGCTGTCCTTTACTTTGAAGGGAGAGAATTCAGCTCTTTGATAGAGCTTCACCCTCCCCCTACACTAATCCTATATAATAAAAGGCTAATATGCAAATAGACCAAACTGCAGAACAACTGAACAACTGGTCGCTCGCTATGAGATGTGTTGACCACCGGAGGGCGGGGAGCGGGGGGCATGGAACATGGCAGGAGTCCTCAGCAGGCAGCAGAGCATAGAACATGGCAGGTGTCAGCCACGGCAGGATGGTGAAGCAGTTGAGCAGGGGCGCCAGACCAAGGCAGGGGGCTGGTCACTGTCATCTGGGCAAGCCTCCTGTGGTTACTGAAAATTCTTTGCTCCTGTGCACCGCAATCCCGCCCGGCGCTCACACCTGCTGCCGGCGCTGACCCCACTCACACCAGCTGCCGGCACGTGGTGTTGGTCCAGATTGCTAGGCACTATCAGTGGTTGCGAGTGGCGGCTGTGGCCTCGATTACCCCTGAGGGCTTTTCCACCTCCCCCAGCTCCTGATGGGTTATCGGGGCAGCAGCAGCTGCTGCTCGCACCTGCTGATGGCATCGGCCCCAACCGCTCCGCGCCATCAGCAGGTGCGAGTGGGGCTGGCGCCATCAGCATGTGGGAGCGCAATGGCAGGAGTAGGGCTGCCTGCAGACGAGATGGAGGGGGCACAGTGGGAGACGCAGAGCTGGGACGCAAAGGATGGGCCAAGACACACCCCTGTGCCAACTGCAGCCTTGTGGCCCACAGTTCCTTTCAGGGTGCACAAATTTGTGCACTGGGCCCCTAGTTGAAATATAAAGCTTGACATATACTAGAGGGGGTGCAAATTTGTATCAGAGCAAAAAGGCCTTCTGGGAAGTAAATTATCAAGACTTTTTGAACCTTCATCCAGATTCAACGGTACTGAAACATCGAAATATTTGGAGGAAGACATAGGGTGTCCCTGATTGAAGTCTATTAGCAGGTAAGCTCTAACAAACACCCCGTGAGTAATAATCACTATAAATGTGAGGGAAGACATTGTTTCTAGATTTGCCAAAAGGCTAAGCCCAAAGCAGGTGGCTTAAAACATACTCACTTATGCTCCTTTGACAATGTGTTAAGCTAATTGAAAACTGTGGGTAGAGAAACTGCTATCCTACAGAGTCAATGTTGGCAAAGGGCACCATTACTCAGGGGAAATTTTTCTTCTAATACCATCTATGCCAAACCACAAGTCAGCTACTTCTCAGTCCCTATGGAGTGGACCTAGCAGGAGCCAGCCTTTATATGAAGTACCAGGTATCAGTAAAGAACAGGCCTGTAGAGAGAGAAAAACAGACTCACCAGCTATTATCAGTTAGCATCCCAGGCTTCTTGTACCCATCATGAGAAGAGCCCTTCCTGCATCTCCTAGCAGGTAGGATACTGAACATTACATATTGATGCATCACTGTTAAATGAAATGTATTTGTTCTAACTAATAATGCAGGCTCCCTCTAATTAAAAATTTATCAGTAGGGTTTTTTTGTATAAAAAGATAAACGAATGAATGATGATGGAACACACTGTACAGAAAACCTACGTCTGAAACAGAATTCCAAATCTTTGGCTTCAAAAGGCTTCAAGTCAAAAGTTTGAGATCTTCCCCTGGCCTGACTTTTGAAACAATCCTTGAATGATTCTGTGCATTGTGATAGGAAGTACACAACAATCTGGTTACACAAGAGTTGACACGAGCTAACAATGTTTAAGTTTTTCTTTTTTGCCCTTGATGAACAAAGTTCACAGTCCACAGGTCCCCGCAATCCAAGTATCACCATGAAAATATTTTTGGCATAGCATTCGGTGTCTTCCTGTGAAGCTGTCAGGACCAAAGCAGTGACAGCGTTACATTTCATTGCAGGATGCCTGTCTGGTACAACCCAATTGTTTGCTCAGTGACCTCTAAATCTGTCAGTCTTCCCAGGTTTCTGTGAGCCACCCCGCTCCATCACTCCTCCAGCCTCCAACACCCGGAACAAACTTCACCAAGCTCTGTCAAAGGAAATCATATAAATATTAAAAAGACTGAAGGGCTGATCAGAACAGACATGTGATATTATGGGATTTGTAAATCAATTTATGATCCGTGTGATAAATGGTATAGGATTCAAGAGGCAATAACCATTTTATGGGGGAAGATTATAAACCTGTCAAATGTCCTACCCCTGTGCACATAAGAAACTATTCTGTGCCAAGAAGTGATATGATCTAGAGCTTGTAAAACAAAGCTAATGCATTTCTAATTTTACCATTAGTATTTTCTTTCATAGCCCCCCTCTGAACAAGAAATACACTGTTTCTGACATTTCCAACATGGTCATTAACAGCTGGATAGAAGTAACTTTCTCTCAGCAGGCCAGCAAAAACTTGGGCTGAAATTTTGGCATTCATTCTGTGCCCCAGAATTCCTGAAACCGGCATTCCCAGGGGCCTCAGCATCTTTTTAAACACTGGTCTCTTTATCCCTATCAGATACTTTTTTACCATTTGATCACTTGTCTATTTTTCCAGAAACTCATAGGAGATGCCACTCTGTGACAAAGCAAAACAAGAGCTCCCGAGCTTACATCAAAACATATAGGACAAAGGTCTCATTACACAAGGAGTCCTGGCTGAACCTGAGTGCTTTATTGGCACAATGCTGTTAGTTATCAGCAATAGTTCCAATCTATTTTGGTGTTTTGACAGTTTCGGTTCCTATCGAAGTAAATGTATACATGAGACTCAGGCATTCACAATAAGCTGTTTGACTTTGGTCAAGTCACTGCATCCCTTTGAGGAACCATCTAAGTAATAGGGATACAGAAACCTGACATTGCACCAAACAGGATCTGGGTAGTATCAAATGAAGAAATAGATCAAAATGCATTTTTTTGTAAGCTGTACAAAGAAAGCAGAGTCATACAGTAGATAAAGTTTTTTGGCTCTGGATCCAAAAAACCAAAGGGTTAGAATCCTGACTCCCTATTGTGTAACTTGAGCCTCGGTTTCCTCATGTATACAAGAGGGCAATAATAATTATCTTACAGTGTTCTCGTGAGCAAGTATGCTGCACAGTAGGTACATAAAACATATCATATATCTATACTAATAATAGAGGAATATGCAAATTGTCCAGGACACCATCACAGTAATGACCAAACAGCAGGCTGCATGGGGCGACCAGGCCGGTAGGGGGGTTAGTGAGGAACGACCAAACGACTGAATAGCAGGCTGTGTGGGGCGACCAGGCCAGCAGGAGAGGGAGTTGGAGGCAACCAGGCCAGTGGGGAGGGGGCAGTTAGGGGCAACCAGGCTAGTGGGGGGGAACAGTTGGGGATGACCAGACCAGCAAGGGGGGCAGTTAGGGGCAATCAGATCGGCAGGCAGAGGAGGTTAGGGGTGATCAGGCTGGCAGGGGGAGTAGTTAGAGGCGATCAGGCAGGCAGGCAGGTGAGCAGTTAGGAGCCAGCATTCCCAGATTGTGAGAGGGTGTAGGCTAGGCTGAGGGGACCACCCCCCCATGCACGAATTTCGTGCACCGGGCCTCATTCATATATATATAAAATACACACACACCCACACACTGTAGGGGGCAAAAGTAGGTTTACAGTTGTGAGTATGCAAAACACAAAGTTTATTCTTGTATTATTTATTAATTATTTTATTACTTTCCATATGAACAACTATTTCCAAACCTCCACATTTAACCACAAGTATTTTACATTCTTTTTCTAAGCTTGCCTTCATAATTCACCCATTTCTGGCTGGTAAAAATCAGATGACTTTCCTCCTTTATTGAGGCTCCTCTTATGACCTCTATTAAGATTCCTTTGACTTAAGCTGACAAAGCCAAGGCCTCTGGGAAGACACAGCCCTACTGGGGATTTCAGTTCCCACTAGACCCTGAACCAGGGGCCTCATGGAAGACACAGTCAGGCAATCCTACGAAGTGATTCTAGAGGATGTGCTTCTTACATCCACAGAGTAACCGTGAGTTTGCCTAGTCAATGCATCAGTCGCCCAATAGTCTATAGTCTTTTCTGAAAAGCCAGCTCTCATTTAAAGGGAGCTTTCACTTCAGTCATTTTTCCAACATAGAAGTCGAGTTCTCAGCTAACATTCTAAAGAGGTCCAAGATTCTTCAGTCCATATGGTTTGAGTGCCTTAATAAATAATGCCTTATTTTTTTTAGAAGTATTAATACATTGCTTCCCTACCGAAGATACAAAAATTAAGCCATATTTTGGACCCAATGGAAAGATAAACAAGCTCTATATCTCAAAGTCCACAACATACTGAGACAACTCATATTTCTTGTTTAGGTCAAAAATATTATGCCGCAACCATAAGAACTTGGTTACAAGTGTGGTTCTGGGACCTTAAAATGTAAATAATAAATGTATAGTCAACTATGAATAGTAATAAAAATAAATGTGACATTTCTACATAGGCCATTGCAATTAACAGATATTTTCATGTTCATTTCTCGTGTAATTCTTCCAATAAGCATATGAAAAAGAATATTATCTCCTCGCCGATAAAAGACAAAGGCTGAGAGAGAGAAAGAATGACCCTCCCATCAAGGCGTATTTGTCATTAGCGGATTTAACTAAGTATTTCTGGCTCTAAATCCTATGCTCTTTGAACTATCCCATGATAGTTCTGTCTTAGCCTACATTTTTTAAATTATGGACATTGACACTTGTTTAATAAACAATAAGAGAGCTTTGTGTTCACACCTGGGATTTCCTTACTATTCTTCCCCTGTCTGTTGACATCAGTCCTCTTCTTCCTATATCCACCCAAAGGAAAAAGAAGTTCAAACCAGTGATCAAACAGGGGCTTTGTGCATCTTCTCTTATGCACTACACACATATATCAAAGAATTCTCCCGGAGCAGTGAACCCACCACTGAACGGAGAGGCTGTTCCACAGAGGGAAGCCGTGTTCAACGACATGCTCTTTCCTTTGAAGAAGGCCAGGAGTTAGTCATTCTAGGCCAAATGGACAGACAGGAACAGGGTTTGCCATTTCCTTTGAAGATGTCAAAGTGCTCAAAGGGCTGAAAACAGCAGCACTTACGTGTTCTTCAAAGCCTCCTAAGTGTCAGCCATTTTTACACCATCATCTCCAATGGGAAACATCTCATTAGAGGAACCGCCTGTCAACTTGATATCAAAATGGAATGTAATTAATCTTTGAACCCAACCAGGTTGACAGCAATTTTGACTTAGATTCCTTTTGAATCAATTCCCCTATCACATTTATACTGAATTCCACTAAATAGTTTATAGTGTCCTGGCAAAGCCAATGACACGTGATGATACTTACTCAACAGCTGGCATCTGCATATGCTGGAAGGCTACTCAATGCCACTCTGAGGAAAGGCTATGGTGATTGGTCCTATTTCACAGAAAGACATATCCAGATGTGGGCTGGGGTTTTCAGTTCAGGAAAAAGAGCCAGTGGAGAAACTATTCACATAAGTTCGGTTGCAACTACAAGGACAGCCCTCAGACACCTGAAACTCTCAATGCTGTTCTTTGGTAAACAACCAAGGTCATCTACAAAGGTTTCTCCTCACCTCAGGCTGACTCTCCAGAGTGGGTAAACCACCTTACTAGCTCCCTTTTGACAGTCACTGCTACCTGCACTCCTAGGACTTGAAAGAGCATGTCCTAGAAATTTAATCCAGAATTGTCCTCTACAACAGAGCACTCCATCCCTTGTCCTAAGTGAAGACTTGGAATAGCACTGTCCACACACACTCATGCCCACATATGTCTCAAAACCACAATGGCTGTCTACATGGCTACAGGTTTTCTCCAGTGGTTCACACCCGCCTACAGAAGGAAGCCAAATCCCGATGTTTAGCTTTCATGACCTTATTGAGTTTGACCATCACTCTCTGGCCCAGAATCAGAACCTCACAATCAGAACTCTGGCCTCATAGACTCCCTTCAACAGCCAAGTTAATTAGCCTACGTAGCCCTATGTCTGCTCCCTACTACTTATGTCTCACCCCTGGTCTGAATTTAATTCTCTACTCTCTTCCCCAGTTTTCTTCAACTTCCTGAATCCACAGCAATCTCCACTCTGAACTCTTAGAGAAAATGTTGTTTCTTTCTACCAATTTCCTAGGCACATGGCTTTAAACTCTTACATTATTTCTTAACTTTCTTGTGAGCATGTCTTTTCCTATCAATTACATTCCATGAGGTGAAGACTTTGTGGAAAGCTTTTTTTTATCCTTCATAGTTCCATGTACCTATAGACACTCAATAAATACTTCCTAAAGTGAATTTATGATGACTAATTATTCATCCAGATATTTGACGAAATGGCAGTGGGGAAGCAGATTTGAAATGGGTCATTCATCACTTCTCCTATTGTATCAGATTGTGGAATTTTAATCAGAGTGACTCCTGGCATTGTATGCGGCTGTTAAGAAGATCAGGATGCAGTTTTAGCTCAAGGGTTTTGATTGCCTGAAACTGAATTTAGATGACTATAATTTAGATGACCATACTTTGTATCCCAAAATAACTTTACTTTTGCACTCTGCTCATTAAGGCTTAGCATAGCTAGCTGGGAAAACACATCAGACCAGCATCAATCTAACAGTATTTTTTACTACCCCATTTTCTTCATCTATTGCAAAACAAATAATGATTTGCTAACCTGAGTTTTCTCTCTCAGTGAAACAAGCCTGGTAAGAGCAGAGTTTCTCTAAAAACACCAAGGCTTCCTCCACCCCCCAAAATATAGTACATCCATACTCATTGTACCTGGGAAAGGCAGAATGAAGACAGGTGCCATTTTTCTAAGAAAACCAAAATGCAGTAACCTACCTAAACCACATAAAAAATCAAAAGTTAGGAATTGGCAAGTAAAATTCAGAAGAATTGCTTGCATTATAAAGAGATATGCTGGAGGGTCCAATAAATACATCAAATTCCTAGCATTCATGAACTTAACAATCAAACAGTTATGGTTTTAATTATTGCATTCACAATCAAACAAAAAATAGGCAGTAATCTCTCATTTTCTAGAGGTACAAGTTTGAGTCATACTGGTAAAGTGATTCTTTCTTAAAAATATATTTTATTGTTTTTTGTTTTTTGGGTTTTTTTTGTATGTTTGTTTGTTTGTCTTTTTACAGAGAGGAAGGGAGAGGGAAAGAGAGTTAGAAACATCGATGAGAGAGAAACATCAATCAGCTACCTCCTGCACACCTCCTACTGGGGATGTGCCTGCAACCAAGGTACATGCCCTTGACCGGAGTTGAACCTGGGACCTTTCAGTCTGCAGGCTGACGCTCTATCCACTGAGCCAAACCAGTTAGGGCTGAAGTGATTCTTATATGCAGCATGATTTAACTCAATGTCAGAAACAACTCTATCAACCCCCATTTAACAGATGAGAGTAACATGCAAAGTATATACTTCCATGGCATTCACAAATTTGGGCATTCCTGAGACTGTCTTCACTGTTTCCAGTCAAATTCCCAGGAGTAGGCATCTCAGATACAAGCTTTCTTTAATGATGTATTTCTTTTGGTTTCTGATCTGTAATAATTTTTTAAGTTTCCTTCTGCCAGGAGGAGAGTAGGGCAAAAGGCCACAGACGTATGCCTTAGGAAAATTATTTTCACAGAAATCAAGAGTAGAGAAGGGTATTCTCTCCCAACAGATGGGACCTGTCACACATCAGCACATTCGCCAGCCCAGAGAGCAGTCCTATTAGCCATTCCACAGCTGTCGTCCTATGAAAAGGGTATATATGACTTCACAAGTATCACCTTCCTTTAAGACCATGTAAGCCACTTACATGTCTAGTAGCTTCTGATAAAAGAGTAAAATAGAGAAAGTGTAAAAATCAGGAAAAAATGAGGGTATCAGAATCTACTTCTATTTAAAATTTTGCATTAGACTAAATATGTTCCCTTTACCCCACCCAACATGTAGGGCTTATATGGGATATGATTAGTCAATAAAGTCAGAAAAGAAATTCATTTTCTCTTAGGAGGAGAAATTTTCAACTATCAGCTACAGCTTACAAAACCAAGCACACTGTAAAACGGGGCAATAAAAATTAAAGTAGGCCAGTGAAATTAAAAAAGAAGTAGATATAACCAGTCTCCTGAGATAGCTGACACCAAAGCTGATCACAAAACTTTGCTTCAAGTTTCCTGAACACTGAGTCAAAGCATTCTTAGCATCTGAACAAAAAGCATGTAATTCCATCCACCGATTCATGGTTGACTCCTCCTCCATCTAGTAATTTGCAGTTTCATTTTGAAAGCTGTGATTTCTTAATCTAGAGGTTGAAAGGAAATAAAATTCATAGACCCAGATTTCATGGTGTAAAACCTCCTCCTTGACTTTAAACTAGAAAATCTCTGGAAGCTGAATTAACACTGAGGCCACGAGGGTGCAATTTAGGAAATTACTGCTTCACAGGCTCAACAGGCACTCCGACGGAATAAAAGATTACAGTAAGTCTATGCTTTATTAAATTGCACCTGGGGGTTCTATACTATTGATAGTACCCTTCAGGCACCGGAATTTAACTGTTTGTTGTTGTTATCTGCAGAACTAAAGGTAATTACCTATTAGCAGGAGCTTAGACGCCAAATATTTTTTAACCAATCCTGAGGAAGAGAAAAAAAAAAAAGATTAAATCTATTTAAATACAAATATTGCTTCCCTGATTTGATTCCTATTATGCAATACTTCATGAAGCAAAGCATAATAGATCAATTTCTAAAAGCAACTTAACATTTCATATAAATAAAAATGATTAATTAGTAAACTCGTGTGGATTTTGTTTTGTGTTTCAGGTGCCTCAAGTTCATGATAGCACTTTACTTCCTGAATCTAGGAATCCTTAAAAAAAAAAAAAAAAAAAAAAAAAAAAAACTTGAACTTATACATGAACTCTGAGAACTTTTCACTTAGTACTATAGACTTTCACTGACCAATATGCAGGCACTAGCCACATACAGTTATTTGAATTTAAGTTTAAATTCATTAAAATTAAATAAGATTGAAAATTCAGTTTCTTGATCACTCTAGCCACATCAAGTGCCCAATAGACAGATGTGATTAATGGCTATCATATTAGACTCATGAATGTTTCCATCACTGCATCAAGTTCAATCTACAGTACTGCTAAAGTCTACAAGATACACTTTCAAGTAAATGCTAAAATATCTATAATAATAAAAGCATAATATGCTAATTAGACTTGACGACCTTCCAGAAGAAGCCAGGGCTATGAGGGAAGCCTGGGTCCCAGGTGCCGGAGGGAAGCCGGGGCTGACAGCTAGGGGAAGGAAGGCCTACTCTTGCATGAATTTCGTGCATCGGGCCAGCCTGCACCCTCTCCAATACGGGACCCTCCAGGATCGAGCCTAAACTGGCAGTCGGACATCGTTCTCACAATCTGGGACCACTGGCTCCTAGCTGTTCACCTGCCTGCCTGCCTGATCACCCCACTGCTGGCCTAGTCACCCGCAACTGCCCCCCTGCACACCTGGTCGCCCCACGCAGCCTGCTGTTTGGTCATTTGGTCACCCCTCGCTAACCCCCCTGCCAGCCTGGTCGCCCCCAACTGCCTCCCCTGCAGGCCTTGTCACCCCACGCAGCCTGCTGTTCAGTCATTTGGTCACCCCTCACTAACCCCCTTGCCAGCCAGGTTACCCCATGCAGCCTGCTACTCAGTCATTTGGTTGCCCTTCACTAACCTCCCTGCATGCCTGGTCGCCCTACGCAGCCTGTTTGGTCATCCATTTGGTTGTGATGGTCGCTTAGGCTTTTATTATTATAGATAAGGTTAAAGTTGAATTATCCTATATAATAAAAGAGTAATATGCAAATTAACCATCACTCCGCTACACCAACAAGCCAACCCACCAGCCACACCCACCAGCCAATAAGAGTGAGTATGCAAATTAACCCCAACCAAGATGGCTGTGGCCACAGAGAGAATGAGGGAGGCTTGGGTTTCCCTGGCAATGGAGGAAGCCAAACTTTCCACACACCCTGGCAGGCCCAGACCTCCACTCAACGGTACAAAGTTTCAATTATAGAAGGTAAATAAATTCCAACAAAAATGGCAGCAGCCACAGAGCTGGAAGAACAGGAGGCTAGGGTTTCCCTGGGCGATGGAGGAAGCCAAGCTTCTGCAGCCCTGGCTGGCCTAGGCCTCCACTCCAGGCTACAAAGTTTCAATTATAGAAGATAAATAAATTCCAACAGAAATGGCTGCTGCCATGGAGCGAACAGGAGGCTTGGCTCCGCTCAAGGCTACAAAGTTTCAATTGTAGAAGATAAATAAATTCCAGATACCAGGGCCTCCACTTGGGTCGCTGGGGGGCATGGCTGACCTGCAAACCACCACAGGCCCCTCGCCCAGGCCACCCCACACCCCAAGGGAACCCCCACCCTGATCTGGGAAACCCTTCAGGGCAAACCAGCTGGCCCCCACCCATGCACCAGGCCTCTATCCTATCTAATAAAAGAGTAATATGCAGATTGACCATCACTCCAACACACAAGATGGCTGCCCCCATGTGGTCAAAGATCCTGCCCCCATGTGGACACAAGATGGCCACCACAAGATGGCCAGCAGAGGAGGGCAGTTGGGAGGGATCAGGCCTGCAAGGGAGGGCAGTTGGGGGCGATCAAGCCTGCAGGGGAGGGCAGTTAGGGGTGACCAGGCCAGCAGAGGAGAGAAGTTGGGGGCAAACAGGCTGGCAGGGGAGCAGTTAGACATCAATCAGGCTGGCATGGGAGTGGTTAGGGGGTGAACAGGCTGGCAGGCAGAAGTGGTTAGGGGCAATCAGGAAGGCAGGCAGGCAAGCGATTGGGAGCCAGCAGTCCTGGATTGTGAGAGGGATGTCCGACTGCCCGTTTAGACCTAAACGGGCAGTCGGACATCCCTCGAGGGGTCCCAGATTGGAGAGGTTGCAGGTTGGGCTGAGGGACACCTCCCCCCCCATGCACGAATTTCGTGCACCTGGCCTCTAGTTTATAAATAAGGTAAGAAGCTGAATAAATTATTTGTTGCTTGTTTTTGTTTTAATGTGAACATTATGTTTCATGCTAGCAAACACTCATTCCAATAGTCAGCAAAATATGTCCTGAAATCCTATATCCTATTCTTGGCTCAATATTAGGCATTGCAGACACACATGAGTTAACTCTAATGAAGGAGAAACTCCAATCACAAATAGCTACAATCCCATGAAAGAGGAGCTATAATAAAGGTTCCGAATAAGAACCCCTGGGGGATGAGAGTTGTGAAAGCAGGAGTGACATTGTAGCTGGATCTCAAGCAGGATGATGGTTTCCCAATTCCCCGAAGGAAGAGATAGAGGCTATTCTGGGTGGAGGAAACTGTTCAGTCAAAGGCACAAACACAAAAAAGAGTACCATATTTTCCGACGTATAAGATGACTTTTCAACCCAGGAAAATCTTCTATACGCCCAGTCGTCTTATATGCTGGAAAATACGGTACAATGTGTTTGAGAAATAAACAATACTAGATCATGGCATGAAATTAGTAGGGGAGAACTAACTGAAAGAGGATCAGATAAGAATCCTGAATTGGGGCAAGACTGGAAACAGGCCATGCCATGGAGGTAGGGCTCCTTTGCAGAGGCTGTGGAGTTAATAAAGATTTTGGCACCTAGCACATTTATGCATTGAAACAAAATGAAACTAGCTTGCTGTGAAGGATGGACTACAGAAAATAAAAATGATTAACTGGAGCAATATAAAGAAAAGTGAAATTTTAAACCACATGGCAATTTATAACCAGATTTCAATTAGAAATAATGTTCCTATACACATATACACATTTATATAAATATGCATATAAATATGCTTATTGTTAACTAAACTTATTGTGGTGATCATTTTGCAATATATACAAATATTTAAATCATGTTGAACACCTGGAACTAATATAATGTTGTATATTAATTACACTTCAAAAAACACAATACTTATAGGTTACCATATATATCTCCTATTTAATAAAAGAGTAATATGCAAATTGACCGTACCTCCGCTACACCCACCAGCCACACCCACCAGCCAATCCAGAGTATGCAAATTAACCCAACCAAGATGGCTGCGGCCACAGAGAGAGCAGGAGGCTTGGGTTTCCCCGGCAATGGAGGAAGCCAAGCTTTCTGCCTGCCCTGGCCTGCCTTGGCCTCCACTTAAGGCTAAAAAGTTTCCATTATAGAAGATAAATAAATCCCCACAAAAATGGCGGCAGCCACAGAGCTGGAGAGAGCAAGAGGCTTGAGTTGCCCCCGGCGATGGAGAAAGCAAAGTTTCCGCAGCCCTGGCCTGCCTTGGCCTCCACTCAAGGCTACAAAGTTTCAATTGTAGAAGATAAATAAACTCCAACAGAAATGGCTGCTGCCATGGAGCGAACAGGGGTGATCAAGCCTGCAGAGGAGGGAAGTTGGGGGCCACCAGGCCTGCAGGGAAGGGCAGCTGGGGGGGACCCATTCCTGCAGGGGAGAGCAGTTGGGGGTGACCAGGCCTGCAGGGGAGGGCAGTTTGTGGTGACCAGCCCTGCAGGGGAGGGTAGTTAGGGGCAAACAGGCAGGCAGGCAAGCAGTTGGGAGCCAACAGTCCTAGATTGTGAAAGGGATCCCAGATTGGAGAGGGTGCAGGTTGGGCTGAGGGACACCCCACCCACCCCCGTGCACAAATTTCATGCACTGGGCCTCTAGGATATATATATATATATATATATATATATATATATATATATATATATATCCACACACATACACACACACATACATACACACACACACACACACACACACACACACACACATACTAGTGACCCAGTGCATGAAATTCATGCACATTAAAAGGGGATTAATTAGAGGAAATAATTTAATATTGCTATTTTGCACTTTCTCTATAATAGAAGTGTCAGAGATGAAAGAAAATTAGTAAAATGTATATGAAAACCTTCCTCCTGTCAGAGTCCGGGGCACACCATGGGACCCAGAATCAAGTCCCTGCCCACCCACATGCACCTCAAAATCGCGAGAGACCCAGACCCAGGTGCCCCCCTGATAGGGCTAGATCCAGACCCAGCCAGTCACATCCTTGTCAAGCCCTGCTGGGCAGGGGGCATAGCCTCAGGTCCCCTGGCCCAGCACCAGGACAGAGGGCATGGCCTGAGGTCCCCCAGCCCAGACTGGGGCGGGGGGCATGCCTTGAGGTCCTCCATCAAACCCCGCCAGGTGGGGGACATGGCCTGAGATCCCCTGTCAAGCCCCGCCAGGCAGGGGGGGTGCAGCCTCAGGTCCCCCGTCAAGCCCCGCTGGGCGGGGGCGGGGCCTGAGTTCCCCCGACCCAGCACTGGGGGTGCACCTTGAGGTCCCCTGTCAAGCCCTGCTGGGTGGGGGATGCGGTCTGAGGTCCCCTGGCCTGGTGCCGGGGTGGGGGGCGTGGCCTGAGGTCCCCCAGCCTGGCACTGGGGTGGGGGAGCAGCCTGAGGTCCCCTAGTCCAGCACCAGGATGGGAAGCGCACCTAAGGTCCCCCGTCAAGCCCTGCTGGGCAGGAGGCGTGGCCTCAGGTCCCTTGGCCTGGCACTCGGGCGGAGGGTGTGGCCTGAGGTCCCCCAGCCTGACGCCAGGGCAGGGGGCGCAGCCTGAGGTCCCCTGTCAAGCCCTGCTGGGTGGGGGGAGCGGCCTGAGGTCCCGTCAAGCCCTGCTGGGTGGGGAACATGGCCTGAGGTCCCCTGTCAAGCCTTGCCAGGTGGGGGGCATGGCCTGAGGTCCCCTGTCAAGCCCCACAGGTGTAGCCTCAGGTCCCTGCTGATTGCTCGTTAAGGCTCCTTATAGGAACTTGGCCTCAGCTGTCGGTGCAGCCATCTTTGTGACGGAGTGATGGTCAATTAGCATATTCCCTCTTTATTCGATAGGATATATATCTGCACAATGCTAATGAGGCTATATGGGTATATGTGTATATAACTCAGACTCCAAATTATTCCTAGATTCATACATACACACACCCATTATTTATTAAGTTCTTACTCTATATTATGGCCATTCCCACATTATCTCATTTTAACCCTTAGCAACTACCCCAGCTGATAGGAACTATTTTTCTCACTTTAAAATTATGGCCCAGACAGGTTGTGTGCTTTATCCTAAACCAGACAACTAGGAAGAGACAGGACCAGACACGGAAGTCAGGCATATATAATTGTTTAAGCCTCTGCTTCTTGTCAATATTGCCTTCCATAATGATATGGCATTCTTGATTCACAGAGGGTCAGGTCCAGAATTTTTGAAATATGCTTAATTGAATTATGTAAAATACAAAGAAAACATTAAAAATAAAGAAAAAGTTTGTCCAGCTATTGTGGCTCAGTGGTTGAGTGTCAACCAGGAGGTCATGGTTTGATTCCCAGTCAGGACACATGCCTGGGGTTGCAGGCTCGATCCCCAGTAGGGGGAATGCAGGAGATAGCCAATTGATGGTTCTCTCTCGTCATCACACAGACCCAAAACTCAGTCACTCCAATTCATTGCATTTCAGCTCCTTGGTGACACAGGGTATGCAGATGGAAAAACAGGGGTCCATCACAGGTGTAGATTAAGGGCTACAAAATTGAATAGATTGTGTTATAGATTTGTCTCTTCTTTATCACACACCATGACTCCTCCTTCCTTAGCTTGCAATAATCCTAGATCTCCATGAAGCTCAAGGCCACTCATCAACATTAATCAATTTTAACACAGGTAGAAGAGCACATTACATAAGAACTGACAGAGCTGAACCCAACACAGAGAAGACAAGAATCTGTGCAAGAAAAACACAGCAGAAAATCAGTTCTGGTTTAAACAAACAAACAAACAAAAATCATTATTGGATTCTTGTTATAGACTTTCATACACATTTCTAAAATAAAACTTATATTATCTTTTAATTCTGAACATCTCTCTCACACACCACCACCACCAATTTCCTTTGAAATAGTACATTCTCTTTCAGAAATACTTGGAACCGAATTAACCTCTTAAACCTAAAAGGGACATCAAAGGTCATCGGGCTCATCTTTCTGCATTAGGATGGTAAGGTACCTTGTATAGTATTTTGCTAATTTAACCATATTTATAGAGATCCTATTGTGTACCATGCAGCAAGAGGAGGCAATTGGGGACTTGACTTAAATGGATTATCTTAAAATAAGTTTCTAAGGGGAGAAAAATAGCAGTAAAATAAGCTTAGAACATAGTTTTCTGGCTTCCTACTATAGCATTCTCTCCACTATAGCATGCTATCCTAAGGCAGTTTGGAAGCAATTGCAAGAAACAGAAAACCCTTCCACTCACAATCCTAACCAAGTCATCTCTTTCAACAAACATTCTGGAAGTAGCTGTTGGTTCACCAGCTTAACCATGCCAGGACTGAGAGTCCTTGGCCTTTTCGTCATGCATGGTCTCATGGTCACAATATGGCTGCTGCATCTGCTGGCATTGTGACCTCTTGGCAATGGAAAGAAGGAGTAAGGGAGAGGCCAAAAGCTCTTCTGCCTGTACCAGAAGCGTTGAAACCTTCCTGCATGGCCACCTAACCTGCAAGAGGGACTGTGACACGCAGTGGTTTAAATTGCTCACATTGTGCCTTAAACAAAGCCAGGAATCTATAAGCAAAGAATAAAGGAAGAATTCATATTGAGTAGGCTGTTTATAATCCCTTTACCAGTACATACAATGACTGTCAAAGGAACTGTTTCACTCTTTTTAGAAAAGACACAAGATCTAATTCAAAAATCCAGTTGCGTATTTGCCATTAGCTAGGATGGTAGGGAGAATTAATATACCTCACCCTTCAGCCATGTTGTGTTGCCTCCCATGTACCCAACTCAAACCTCCCACTTCCGTTACCCATTGGCTACAGGTGCAAGGCCACAGGCTGAGACTCTTCAGTGCCTACGCATCGCCCAGAACCCCCAGGAAGAACAGACAAATGAGTGACGTTTAATTGCCCTCCAGAACAAAAGGTATTTAGCATATACTTCAAATGCGAAGTATCAATAGTAGAGCTAATAAATGAAAAATTATTAAAGAAAATACTATATTATCACATAGTATTTTTCTCTCACATGCACACACACACACACACACACAAAATAATCCTTTTACCAACAAAAGGAAAAAAGTCTTACTATAAGGTTAGGAGATTTAAAAACCAATTAACTATACATCTTTGACAGAGGAGTGACTTACTCATCAAATAGTGATGACCCTAAAAACAAAGATCATCAACTGTTAAGAAGGCTAAAGTTCATCCATTATTGTTTTTAAGTTAAAATAGGAAATCACACAAGTAATAGTATTTTATACAAACATAATTGATCATTTAGCTTCTTTAGGTTAAGTTTATTTGTTTATAGAATGAGAAGACAGCAGTCAGGTGGCCTCTAAAGCCCACCAGAGCCAAAACCTGTTTGGCTCAGTGAATAGAGTGTCAACCTGCAAACTGAAAGGTCCCAGGTTCGATTCCGGTCAAGGGCATGTACCTTGGTTGTGGGCACATCCCCAGTAGGAGGTGTGTAGGAGGCAGCTGATCAATGTTTCTCTGTCATCGATGTTCCGAACTCTCTGTCCCTCTCCCTTCCTCTCTGTAAAAAATCAATAAAATATATTTAAAAATAATAATAATAAAGCTCACTAGAGACTGACACACACACCCCTCCCTGTGCAAGAATCACTTCTTATCAGTGCGGGAAGGTGGCCATTCAATCTATCTTCTGACTCTAGGAATAGGGTGTCCTTACCTAATAAGGGAGCCACCCTGTTCCTGGGGTGACCAGTTGTCTGAATTTGCCTAGAATAGAGCCGTGGTCGGCAAACTGCGGCTCGCGAGCCACATGCGGCTCTTTGGCCCCTTGAGTGTTCTAACGCCACTTCTTCAAAATAGACTCACCCAGGCCAAAAACCAACTTCTGTGCATGGGCCACGAAGTTTCAATCGCACTGTACGTGCGCACCCGCACGTGGTATTTTGTGGAAAAGCCACACTCAAGGGGCCAAAGAGCCGCATGTGGCTCGCGAGCCGCAGTTTGCCGACCACTGGAATAGAGGGTTTTGTAGATTGTCTGTGCTAAAAGTAGGCAAACCAGGGTGATTTGATCACCCACTGTCCCATCCCACTTGGGTCACGTGTTCCCCTGTCCTGACCCCTTTCCTACCTCTCTAGTCCTGCATAGAGGAACAGGATCTAAGGTAGAGCCCTGTCCTCTAATCAGACCCAATGACTAAAATGAATTTCCAGTTATTCAAAATGTCCTTCCACACTCCAAGATTCCATTCTCTTTATTATATGACTAGAGGCCCAGTGCATGATTGAATCATGCACGTGTAGGGTCCCCTACACACTTTCCCTTTCGATCACGGGGAGCTGGGTGCCTGTCCGCTGGTGCACCAGGCGGCGGAGGCTTCTGAAAGGCATCCAGCTCCCACACTTTTGCTTTCGATCGCTGGTGCACCAGGCCTTTCAGAAGCCTCAGGCCTGGCGGAGGCTTCTGAAAGGCCTGGTGCCTGAGTGGACAGGCACCCAGCTCCCACGCTTTCCTTTCGATCGCTGGTGCACCAGGCCTGAGCAGACAGGCACTCAGCTCCCCCGCTTTTGATGGTCCGCGGGGCGGGATGTCAGCTCGCTGCCCCAGAGGCCCCTTCTGTGCCGCAGCACAGCCATGGCGCAGACGCTGAGCTCGTGCTGCTGCTGGCGACGCAGCTCAGCATCCCGCCGGCCCTATCAGCTACCCCGGCCACCCCGAGTCCCGCCCCCCCGCGCCTCCTGGCCAATCATGGGGATAGCGAAGGTACGGTCAATTTGCATATTTGTCTATTATTAGGTAGGATATCTGATTCTGAAGGGAAAATTTAGGAAAGTAGCTCATGAGATGTACTTTGCTTAAAATTTTATTTAGCTTTTACCAGCTGCTATCAAGCAGCAAGCCACATTTAGACAGGCTCAATTCCACCCCTTCACAGCTGTATCCAGGAGCCACAAGACAGAGGTGTCCAATGCATTGGATGTGCTTTGGCATTTTAGGCACAGACTTCGTTATGATAAACCAGCCCAGCTCCCTGTTACCTCCCCTCCTCTGCAGAGTGGATCACACTGATAAAGTGCCATTTAGGTATGTATATGTTTCAGTAATTCTAATAATTGACCAAGGGAAATTAAAATAATATTTTCCTGTTCTACTTGTCATAACCTGTTGAGCTATCTTTCAGAATGTGCTGCTGTGGGGGAAAAGGAAATTTTATGCACATATTACTGCTGAAATTTCCCGGCGTTTTGCCTCCCAGAAGAGCAATGTATGAAATATTTATTCAAAAATGGAAATATGAAGGATTAAATGAATTTAAACCATCCTAATTATTTTATGGACCTTTCTCCACTACTTAAGAAAACTCCAAACTGTGTTCATTTCTGCATAGGCTGTATTTAGCAGAACATCTTGTAAAAATGTAAAACTCTACTCAATAGCCAACTTGACCAACTGAATGCTATTAAAATAATTGTTCTCAGGATGAAGTAACTAGTTTAGTGTTGTGGGAACAAAGGCAGAGGAATGAAAGAACTATCAGTGACCTAGGACCTGAGAGATCACTCATGCTTTCACTGAGCAGTTATTTATTTATTGAGCACCTACTATGTGCTAAGCACTATGCTAAGTGCTATAAACAAAAGAGACAGAGTTTCTAACTTCATGGAACTTACAGTCTGGTAGGAGATATAGATAGCCACCCTGTGATGGTGATGATAAGTAATATGAAGAAAAATAAAAATTATTCTTATATCTTAAAGGAGGACTGTCTCTCAGAAAATGACATCTGAATTATGGCATAAAGTAATTTGAGAGTGGAGCGAGGACTCTCCCCCACCACCATCATCTTTACATGTCCAGGACAGTTGTTCTCAAAGCCTGTGCCCCAGCATCAGCATAACCTGGGAACTTGCTAAAAAATTCATATTCTCAGATTCTATTCCAGAAAATGGAACTCTCGAAGTGGGGCCCGCCTGTCTGTGCTTTAGCAAGTTTCCCAGGTGATTCTGATGCATGCTTGCCTTTGAGGTGGACTGCTCTGACAATCTCACCCTTTCCCTTTAAGATCTCACTCCAAACTCCCTCCTCTGGGAAGCCTTTCCAGATTTCCACCATCAGGAGTGATCTCTTCCCTCCTCGAAAATCCTGAGACACATTACAGATAACCATTCTGAGGCACTTGGACACTCTGTCGGCTCATGTGCCTGCAGACTCTCCATTTAGTACCAGCCGGCTCCTTTAAGGCAGGGACTCTGTGTTGGTTACTTTTATCTGTCAGCTTGACCAGGCCAGGGTGTACCCAGCGATATTTGGCTGAACAGTATTCCTGGGTATGTCTGAGAGGGTGTACCTGCATGAGACTAGCATATAAATTAGTGGACTCAGTAAAGCGGATTGCTCTCTGAGTATAAGTGAATGTTATCCAACCCATTGAGAGCCTGAATAGAACAAAGATATGGGGAAAGCGAGAATTCTCACTCTCTGCCTGGCTTGCTGAGTGCCTGGCCCACTAGTCTCCTGCCCCCAAATTTGGACCAGGTCTTATACCACCAGTTCCTCTGGTCCTCGGGCCTTCCGACTTGGGATGGAACAGTAGCACTGGCTCCTCTGGGTCTACAGCTGGCAGAGGGCACACTGTGGGCCTGAGCCAATTCTCGCGTAATATATATATATAATAGATATATTCTGTTAGGTTCTGTTTCTCTCCTACAGATGGCAACTATTCCATTTCAGCATTCCCCACAATTTGACAAGTCCTGGCACAGAGCAAACCTCTAAGCATACATGAAGAGATGATGCAGTAGACCAAATAATTGTCTCCAAAGAGATCAGGCCCTGATCCTTAGAACCTATAGATGTTCACTTATATGGAAAACAGTCTTTGCAGATGTGAGTAAGTTAGGGATTTTAAGATAGGGAGATTATCCTGCAATTTTTGGGTGGGCCCTGACTGTCAACACAGGTATTCTTGTAAGAGAGAAGCAGACGCAGATCTGATGCACACACAGACGGAGAAAGCAACTGTGACCACGAAAGCCGAGAGTGGAGGGATGTGGCCACAAACCAAGGAATGATGGGAGTCACCGAAAGCTGGAGAGGCAGGAAAGGGAATCTCCCTTAGAGCCCATGGAGGGAGCGTGGTCCTCTGACACCTTGGTTTCAGCCCAGTGATGCTGGTTTCAGATTTCTGACATCTAGAACTATGAAAGAATAAATGCCCATTGTTTCTAGCCACTAAGTTTGTGGTCATTTGTCATAGCAGCCACGGGAAACTAATACAGATAGTAACAGCTCACCATTGGTGATGGCTTTTTAATGTGCCACCTTGACTAGGCTCCAGTCCTCAGTTCTTCAAACATTACCCTCGGAGCTGCTAAGAGGAGATTCCGCAGGGGTAGTGAAGGTCCCTAACCAATTGCCTTTAAGTAAGGGAGACTATCCTGAGTGAGCCCAGCTATACCAGCTGGAGGTATTTAAAAGGACTGACACATTCTCTAGAGAGAGAAGAAATTCTTCCTGTAGGCAATAGCTTCAGACCATGCCCATGAAGTTCCGATCTCCCTTCCTTTGGCCCATGACCCTGAGGTCACACCTGTCCATGATCTCTGCCTGCCCTGGTGAAATCCTATTGGATATAGGTGTTGAGCATTGACCCTGCAGCAGGCATTATGCATACATTGAAGTATTGAATCTTCACAAGATTAGATTACGGGGTAAACTGAATTACTCAAGTTCTATGGGGGGGGGGGGGCGGTGAGTAGAGCTGTCATTCAGATGCCAGCAGTCTGATTTCAGAGCCTTGATCACTACTAGTATACCAAGGTGCCTCCCACCAAACCATGAATGAGCACCAGGCAGCAGAAGAGGCGCTGCTAGGAAATTTCCAGTCCTCGAAATGTTTCAGGCTGAACAAGAGGAAACAGCAAATGAGGGACTTTGCTTTAGAATGAGCACGAGTCCCATTAATTTGGAACATTCGAGGCAGACCTGGACTGTTTTCTAAGTAATTTTGAGAGCTCCAGCCCAGCAGGACTCAAAGCCTCCTCCATCCCTCCCCCTCAGAGGGGTCAGTTGGCTGACCCTCCTGAACACACGTTCTCTCCCAGGCAGCAACTGGAACTGAACAGATGCTCGGGACAGCAGGGAATGGACAGTGCAAGTGATAAAATAGAAAAATTCAGGCCCCCTCCGCTGGGTTCCCATATACTCTCCCATATTCATGAGAAATAGGAGAACTTTTATCAGCATTTGCCCCAGGGTGCTAATTAAATGTGCTAAGAGTGAAATGTTCATATCTGGTGTCTTGCAGCTGAAAAGATATTTGCTCACCACAAACAAGAATACCGAAACCAGTTGAGTAGCAGTTAAAATGAAGTCGAAATAGTCTTCATTATAGAGAACAACTCAGCATAGGGTGGTTCTAAGTCAGTCTGGTGTGAGGATGGAAACTTCCCAAAGAATCAGAGGGACGTTGTAATAAGGGGGTTGCTTCTCTAGCCAGTCCTGCCTGTGTGACCCTAAAGAGCATGTTCTTGGGAATTTATCAGAGCAGGATTCCAGACTCGACTCATTCAACACAGGAGTTTGGGAAATTACTTACTTTCCCACAAGGAAAACAGGCTTATTGGGTTTTTATTATTGTCACATAATGCATGCTCATTTAATAAATTCAAACAATGTACAATGAGTGGCCAGATTATTATGATCTCTGAATGCATAATAATCTGGTCACTCAGTGTATATTCTATATAATAAAAGGCTAATATGCAAATTGTCCCCTCTACCAGGAGTCCGACCAGCAGACAGGCCAGCCAACCGTCCATGTCCCGCCCCAGAGCCAGGCTGGCCGGACCCCACCCATGCACGAATTCATGCACTGGCCCTAATACACACACACACACACACACACACACACACACACACACACACACACTGAGTGGCCAGATTATTATGCGTTCAGAGATCATAATAATCTGGCCACTCAGTGTATAGTAGAGAGAAAAACAGTTACGTACATTGGAAATCTCACTACCCAAAGATAAACTGATGTTGAAATTTTGGGGGCAAGTTTGCTGATCTCTTCTGGCCTGGCTACTCTCCATAAAATGGAAACAAGTGGAGGCCTTGGCGGGGTAGCTCAGTTGATGCAAGTATCGTCCTGATTCACCAAGATTATGGGGTTCAATCCCCGGTCAGGGCACATACAAGAATAAATCAATGAATGCATGAATAAGTGGAACAACAAATCCATGCTCTGCTCTCTCCCTTCCTCTCTGTCTCTAAAAACTAAAGAGCTAAAAACATTTTTTTTAAAGAAAACAAATGTAACAGAGTGTGCCTCAGAGCAGATAGAGGAGATGTATGAAACAAATCAGGCAAAATGTTTAGCACCCAAGGCTCTCCCGCTCAGTATGCTCAATGCTCTGCTTTCCTAGGCTCTGGCTTGGTTTCAGCATTGAAAGTCCCAGCAGGGGTGCTTGTGAGAGAGAAGCAGAGGGAGATCTGATGCTCACACAGACAGAGGAGGCAACGGAGAAAGTCTTGGGGCAAAGACAAATTAACAGCGCAATATCATATTCACTGTAGTCCAGATAGGGCTGAAGCAGGAAGCCACAACCATTTTAATGACAAGGAGTAGTCATGTGGTTTCCCTTAGATTCAGATTTATGACCTTACACTGGAGTGAATGGGGAAGTCTCAAAGCCAGCAGTCCATCTTCAGAGGGGCATTGTCCTGGTATAGAACTGTCAGTCATCCACAAGCCATTTTGAGTTTCCAGCAAATTGCATTACCTACTGCCTAGCTTCAAGGTGAAGGAACGGGTAAGAGAGTCTCCTGGACTCCCCTAAGCTACAAGCTGCTTTGACAGGCAGAAGAGAAGTTGGGCACTTTGCAGAGAGCCCCCTGTGGACCACTGGTCCCCAACCATCTTGCCTCGCCAAAGAAGATCTCCTGCTCTGCTTCACTTCAGTCTTTTACCTTCTCTCATCCTGGCTGGCATTGACACAGCAGCACATGTCTCGCCCTCATGGCATCAGTTCTGCCTTCCAAAGCTCAGCCTTGTTCTGACCCTGTCGAGATGAGAGGCAGCAGAGACCAGAAAGGTGTTTTCTTAACCAGACCCTGGGCCTGACGGGCTCGCCACTGGGAGGACAGGTTTGAGGACTCACTTTCTGTGCCCCCAGTTTAACAAATCCCTCAGTCTGGACATCCTGACAAATATCCAAAGGATATTTCCTTTGACTACAACTCATTCCATCCTTTCTACTCATCCACCCAGCCCTCCCATCATCTAAAGGGAGGGCTGGCCAACCTCTTGTGAGTTATGGTCCTTCATTTCCCTTTCTTCCCCCATTATTTTTCACTTGGCTTCTCTCGATTACTCTTCTCTGTGCTCACCTGGAGATCCTTAATTATCTTCTAGTGCATGCAGACCTTTGGACTAGCAAGTGCTCCGAGCTGTTTTCTTCCTCCTGGGAAACCAGCTGGAAATTCACCCACACCTGCTGCCCCGGCTACATTTCATGGAAGCATCAGAGAGGCTGAGAAACAGCCTCCAATCTTCAGGGATCACTGGAGTCCCCACCAAGTCTCTAGTTTGAGGAACACACACACACACACACACACACACACACACACACACACACACACACATAGCCTGTGGGTAAGTAATAATCTGTCTTGTTCCCATCTGATCATGCAGAACATCAGCCTCTGACAAAGACCCCCAGACCCCATGAGCATTTCTGGGTGTTAATTTACATGTACACATGCCAATCCAGTCTGTACCATGTAGCTTTTTCTGGGCACACTGCCATCCACTGCTGTTTCTGTCTCCTCTCCGGTACTATAATCTCCCAGCTGACATTATCACCCACACTCTGAAACTGAGAAGTGGTTTGTGGCACAGTGGAGTGGGATAATCAGCACGGCCAGGAACCTCCAACTGAGTGTGACATTAATTGGAAAGAGTATTCATGAGACAGCTAGCAGGTCCTCTTCTGGCTCAGCTGTAAGTCCATGGGACCTAAGGGATCAGTACTACTTTCTACTCATAATCACACACACACACACACACACACACACACACACACACACACACACACACCATGACCTGGGACCTATACATGGGTCAAGTTCAGCATGAACAGGTATTTCTCACCCCAGGTGCTCACGCAAATACACCTCCATCAGCTGGAGACTATAGTACCTGAGGGGAGAGCATAGGTTCTACTGCGTATGTTACTTTTAAATGATTCATTTCAAACCCTGAGCATAGGTCTAGACCCTGGAGATTCAACAGTGAAAGAGATGGAGCAGTATCTTTGAAAGGATGCATATTCCTGGATTGTTTTCCATCGTCTCAGTGTCGTGACTCCCCAAAGTGCAGCACAGGACATATAAATACATAACAAGCCCAGAGCTGGGTGTTGTGTTACACTGGCCAGCATGGTTGATTTAGTGAGTTTCCCTAGGACAAAAGCCCATATTCTGTCATAAGACCCATAGAACTTATTCGAAGAAATTGATCCTACTAATATGCAAAATTAATACAATTGGAAAAGGGGCTAAAAGAAATGGATCCTGACACCACATAAATGGCTTTTTCCTAGAAGAAAATGAATTCAGGAGCAAATCATGGAAATGACTGAAGGTACCCTAGGCAAAGTCTTCCTCCTCCTTCTAAATGTGTTTATTTAGTAGAATACGTCCTCTCTTCACGATGGCCAAGGGTACTATGGAGAATCCTGGGAGATGATGTCCAACTTTAATGAAAGAAGTAGCCTCAGAAGGCTTCAGGGGCTATGAGCCGAGTCACTTCTTAAGGGAGGTGGTAAATTTCCATAGCCTTTTAGATCATCTGGCTGATATTTCAATACCAAGTCTATGTCTTTACAGGGTATTTATAGCTTTAATGGCATTAAGGTGACTAAACTCCCTGGGACTCCTGAACTTTTATCTGTTACTGAGAAACATAAATCACCTTGACACCAGATTAGCCAATGGAGGTGAAATTAATGGCTCAGTTATCTCTCCAGCTGTGGAGCTCAGCCTTAGCAAGGCCAGATTATCTCAAGTAGAACTGAGCATGTTTAGAGGGAAGTGTAGGGGGGTGAAGGAAAGGTGTGAAGAGTAGCATTTTCATTCTTCCTTGGTCTAGACCAGTGGTTGGCAAACTGCGACTCGCAAGCTGCAGTTTGCTGCTCTGTTGACTGATGAGTTTGCCAACCACTGGTCTAGACTGTGCCTAAGGCAGAATCTGGGTCACCCACTTGAGATTTTTCCATCTAAAGGTCTTGCAAACATGCCCTGGCCAGGTGGCTCAGTTGGATGGAGTGTCATCCCATATATCAAAAGTTTGCAAGTTCAATTCCCAGTTAGGGCACATACCTAGGTGATGGATTCAATCCCCAGTCAGGACATGGAAGGAAAGGAGGCAACCAATCAATGTTTCTCTCTCACATCAATGGTTCTCTCTCTCTCTTCTCTCTCTCTCTCTCTCTCTCTCTCTCTCTCTCTCTCTCTCTCTCTTCCCCTTCCTCTATCTCTCTATCTCTATAAAAGTCAATAAAACATATCATCAGGTGAGGATTAAAATAAATAACTGACTGGCAAACACCTAACATTATAAAATTAAAACACCTCACCATCTCAGAAACCCCTGATCCCCTTGCCACACCCTATATACTTCCATACACACACCATTATCTGATTTATGTGAGTATATGTTGTCCATACCCCCCACCATTAGAATGTGAGTTCTATGCAGTAGGGATTTATATCCATTTTCTTCATTAATGTATCCCCAGTGTCTAGTATAGTGCCTGGAATATGGTAGATTCTCAAATATTTGTTGAATTGATGATGAATAGATGGAAAAGTCTACAAAGCCTTTTGTAGACCAGCCCCTTCTCCTCTCTGATGACCAGCCCCTTCTCCTTCCCATACTGGCCCTGATAATGATAATAAACAAGAAGAGTTACATAGGAAATAGTTCAGGGATCCATTGGGGAACGCACCTGGGAAAATTGGACCTTCATGCTCAAAGGGGAAGCCGGGGGGTGGGAGGGGCTCTGTTAGGGCCTGAGGACAGGAACTCAGCCCCAAGTCTTGGTCTTCCTGATGGGTCCTGCTAGAGAGAAGCAGGAAGATTTATAGTGCAGTATATAGTCCTGAGTTGGTAAGTCAGACATTGATTGACCGTACCATATTCCTACATATTGCTGACCACTTTCTAGATGCTAAGCACCTGATTAGGCACATGAGATAGAGAGTGAACAGGACAGAGCCAATGCCTGCACTCATGGAGCTTAAAGTCTACTAGGGGAAATAGCCATCCAACAGTGTCTTACAATTATGTAGGTGCTATCAAAGGGGAAATGAAGGGTGCCACAGGAACACGTAAAAGGATCACTTAAGCTACCTGCAGAATCAGGAAATAAGCCACTAGAGGAAGTAACATGTCATCTCCTCCATGGCCCTTTAATGCTTAAAATGCAAAAGCAAGTCTGAAGATAAGAGTCAAAGGAACAGGAAAGAGTCTGGACTAGGAATCCATGGAACTGATTTTTGGACCCTCAGCTTACTCTGTGGCCTTGACAAAGTCATTCCCCTTCTCAGAGTTTTAATTTCTCCACCTTGTTGGTACTTTCAAATTCTGATCTTTTTTTAGCTACTCAGGGTTCAGAATAGACATCAGTTCAGAATAAATCCTTTGATACAAACCATTATAACAATAAATAATATTTAATGATGTTTAGAACTTGGATGCCTGCACTACCTCATTTGCTTCTCTAAAAAAAAAGTCTGTGAATTATGATTGCATCTATTTTATAATTAATGGATTGAGGTTCAAAAGCACAGAATCAGAATGTGACAAAGCAGAATGTATATCCAGGCCTCCCAAATTTAGAATTCCATTAGGGGACTCAGCACAGATGCTGATAAGCCACTCTCTAAAGATGGCTGTGGACAGGTTCCAATCTCAGATGGAACAGAGGGCATCAGAAGAGGAAAAGGCCACTGCTGGGGCCTGAGCCAAAACAATCTAATGGGAAGCTGCCCAAGATGGGCAGGGGAGCAGTAACTGTCCACTAGGCCACTTGCCTTCAGTAAGAGACACGCCTGTAAGGAAAGGAAACATCTCCTCCTCCTTCACTCAACATGATGGGGACTAGGAAAGAGGGTGGAGTCTAGGTCTGGGGGTTCTCAAATTTGTTCATTCATTCAACAAACATTCATTTACAGTCTACTAGGTGCACATCCAAAGAAAGCCCTTCCCTCAACACATGCACGGGATGGGTTAGCATAATGGATAAGGGCACAAGCTAACTCCATAGGAGTCCTCGCTCTACTATTTACCAATTTTGAGACTTTACACAAGATTTTAAACTCTCTATACCTCTATTTTCTCATTGGTAAAATGGGAATGATGACAGTACCTACTCTGTCAATGCCTGGAGATGAGTGGATAATGCACAAAACTGACTTGGCACAGCCCCTAGCCCATTTGAAGGGCTTCATGAATGTGAATGATTGTAATTGTGACATAAGATGTGTCTTGAAGGAAAGATAGAAGTTTGTCGAGGACAAGAGGTAAGAGTAAGGGCCCAAGAATATTTAGTCTTAATAGCATAAGAACGTGCAAAACAATCCAGAAATCACACACTGGAGTTCAAGGTCTAGCTCTGGCCAGCAGTGGGAAATGAGGCTGCAAAGGTGACCGTTGCTCAGTTCATAAAAGACCTTTAAACCTGCTAAGGAGTTTGGACTTCATCCCAGAGACACTTTAAGCAAGAAAATAACATGAGCCAATCTGCAATTCATAAATGTATTATTGTTTTCTGCCGCAGGCTAGGTTTCCCAGGAAGCGGCTCTAACTTGGGGATTAGCTTCCAGATGCTTCTGAAGGACTGTCCGAGGGATCAACACCTATGAAATAGTGAGGGTGGAAGCAAGATTGGGTAGAAGGAGTCAGGAGGCAGTGCCATCCCTAAGGGTGATCAGGAGCCACAATGCCCTTCAGAGTTGCCCCAAGTTGAGGTGAGAAAGCCAGGCATTCACTGGATGGGACCCCTGAGTAAGGGCCTGCCCTTGGGAGGAGAGGATCTTGGGTGCCTCCCTCAGGTGAGGCACCAAAGTGCTGACAGCTGAAGGATGTTGGAGACAGCACTGCTGACAGCAAGGGCAACTGAAAGAGGATCTGACCAGTGCATCTTCACATCTGTCACACCTTTCTCCTTTTCAAGAACAGCAATAATCCTCCAGGAAACTCAGCTGAAGGCCTCAGATGTCCGACCAGGAGTGGAGAGCAAAGGAAAGCAGCTTGCTCCTAAGAGCGCACATGCACACATTCATGCCAGTGTCTAAAAATAGAGAATCCCTGGGAGAGAACCTCATCCTTGTATTCTGACTGGGTCTACCTGGCAGCGTTTCCTCTCTCTCTCCTGAGGCCCTCAGAGCCTTTCCAGCAGAAACAGTTTTATTTACGATACTGAACGATACCTGAAAAGAAAAAGAGCCCAGCCAGGGGGGAAAATGAGAAGCTCAGCTAGGGATCTTCAAGGCTCCTCAATATATTTCTTCCTCTTTTTCTGGGCAGAAATTTCCATTTATAACATTCTTACAGCTCAATTTGTCTCATGTTAGTCTTTCACTATTCCCGTTTTTTTAAGCACACACATCCTCGCAACAAATCATCATTTTCTCTGATCCATGTGTTCAATTAGTCTAGATATTAACTTGAGCTGCCTGACCCATGGCAGTGAATAAGTGAGCACCATCAATGCTGAAGTTACCTAAACTTTCCAGTATTAAATTAGCCTTTCACAGGTGTCAAATGGCTGGCATGGGGAATGACTTCTTAATGTTCCTGTTTGTGTGATATAGAAGCCTGAGCGTTGCTAGTTCCTTGAAGGCTGTAAACTCGCTGGAATGAGCTAAATCACAAGTGATGGTTTAGGAGACTAAGATGCCGGCATCAACGTTAGATCCAAAATGCCAACAAGAGTGAAACAAAACTAAGGGCCTGCGGAACCTGGAATGGATGTTTAAGAGCTAGAAGGCATTGGGGACAATATACCCACTCCCTCATTTTTCGAAAGAAAAAATAATAATAAAGGTAAGGAAGGTGCAGTGGATTGCCCAGGTGGCTCAGTCCATTAGGGGCTGAGCTGAGACACCAATTTCCAGGCTCCCAGCACCGGGACCTTTCTCTACTCCACCTACAGGAGAACAGGAATGGAGAATCGGGACATTTGCTGGATTTGAAAATATTTCAAGGCACGTCTAGACAGGAAGTTATCAGAAATATATGATAACTGGTTTCTCATTTTCATTTTATGACTCACCAGTGAAATGCTGAATTGTTTTGAAGCCACAAGGGAAGCCCCATGAAGGTTCCTGTGGGGGTGGGAGAAATCAATCACCACCCCTCGCCATCCGAGAGGCCTCGGGAAGGAAGCTGCTCCCTCTGGGACTTGGGATAGTACATTCTTACAGCCTCTGAGGCTGCAAAGGTGACCGTTGCTCAGTTCATAAAAGACCTTTAAACCTGCTAAGGAGTTTGGACTTAATTCTGCTACCTCCATCACTTTACCCAGTGCACTTCCTTTCACTTTTCACAGCTTGCTGCCATTTGTTCTTTAGTTTGTTTCCTTATCTACTGTCTATTTCCTCACTCCTGGATTAAGAGGTCCAAGAGGGCAGGAAAATTGTTTTCCTCCTCCCTCCACCCTCAGTGCACAGTGAGCACATAAAAAAAATCCTTATTGAATGCATGAGTGAATGAACAGGTGAATGAATGAAATGAACAAAATGATGACCACTAGCTATTTCATACTGTGTTTCCCTTTGTAATCATCAGTACCTTTCTCTATCCATTCCTATCTATCCCCATTTTCTTACCCCCCATTACCCTGTTCCATCCGTCACTTATTAAATAGAGAAATCGAGGTACAGAATGTCCATATGTCTATGCATTATTGCACAGCTAATTAGAGACAGAACCAGAATAAAACCTTAAAATTTCTGGACTTCCATCTCTTTCCACTGGACCATATTGCCTTACCAGCTATTTGAGTCCTCATCTCTCTTATACATATACATGTGTTTAGACCGTGTTTCTATGTATAAATATATTCATTTCACAAAATAGATAGAAGAGCATTTATAAAAATGTGTTTGCTCAGTGGGCCATGAAGTATAATAAGTTTCTCTAGGAACAACAATAACCCCAAAAAATTATTAATAACATTAAGAAACACTACCTACTTTATGCCCCTGGTGGACATTCACAAAGTACTTTAGAACCCTAAGAACAGTGTCATAAAACTAATTTAATATTGTTAGATACAATATCACCAAATTTACTTGACTAAGGAAACCCTTTTTTGGAACCTAACACCCACTCACATCTCTTATAATGAATGTTCCAAAGCATGGTTTGAAAAAGGATAAGGTCGAGCAGATAAAAACAACATGGAATTGCTGGTGGTGTGACTCTCACATAAACATTGAGGTTTCACTAATCAGGAGCTTCAACTTGGTGAAAAGACCTGCATGTCCTTTGTAGACAAGCTCAGCTCCAACCTGTGTACTTAGAAATGGGACAGAGCCAGGGAAGAAACTGTGCAGTGAGAAGGCAACAAAGAGCATGTAACTGCCACTGAGTCCTGGTTTTCACCATATTCAGACCTGGCTGAGTTAGACACTTGCCTGCAAGTCTGAACACTTTTCTCTTTTCTCTTCCACAGCCCACTAAGCCTTTAATTATCACTCTAATTAAAACAAATCATGAAAATCTTATAACCAAATGACTGGCATCTTGAAGTTTGGACAACTTGTAAGATCTTGCATCTTATAACAAGCAGAAGTTTTTAAATAACTTTTATCAAACTCATCTTTAAGGTTCTAATTCCTCTACTGGAACTGCAACACAACTAATTCTTCTGATTTGTAACATATGCATATATTTTTGTAGCATCTTAATCTCTACTCCTCCACCTACTAGCTGTATATGTGACATTGGGCAAATTAATTAACCACTCTGTGCCTCCTTTTCCTCAGCTGTAACACAAGTTGTGCACGGACTAAATTAGTTATGACATGTGAAAACTCTATAATGGTGTCA
The DNA here is from genome assembly GCF_951640355.1 of Cnephaeus nilssonii. Classification (NCBI taxonomy): domain Eukaryota; kingdom Metazoa; phylum Chordata; class Mammalia; order Chiroptera; family Vespertilionidae; genus Cnephaeus; species Cnephaeus nilssonii. Next base: position 10,943,803 of record NC_137084.1, on the reverse strand, counting down.
GACACATATTTGTCTCTCAATAAAATAGCTATTATTTTTATAGTCAGAATCATCATCATCATCATCATCATCATCATCATCATTATGCTGAATCTCCCTGGATGATTAGTTTTTTGATTGATCATTTCAGCATTCTGTTAGGCATCTGAGTGGAAATGGAGTTATTCCCACATAAAAGGCTATCTTAAAGGCTACATTCCAGAAACTGAAGGAAAATGAAAGAAATGTGAAAACCACACATACATAATTATTTTTTAACCAGCACTCAGGACACTAATTAGTAAGAAAATGGTGTAAAAAAAACCTCCACACTTTGATAGAACTATAGAAATGTGATCATTCTAATTAGTAAGTTAATTTACTTACTGTTCTTTTAGATTGTCAACTTTAGCCAATAAGTAAACTAATTTTCTGATTATTGGCATAGAGCATTTAAAAGGAGAGTCATTATGGCAGCAAGATGATTATGATAATAAATTTTATTTAAACTAATCAGGCATCATCTGTCAGCAACCCTTCAAAAACTGCAGGGACCAATAAAATCCAAGAGTGGATTATGTACCATCTGATAAAAGTTATACCCCCTCCCAGGAGGACTCCTGGGAGTGCTAATCCGCTAAGGACACACTCATACATGCATTCTGCATCTGTATTGATCACCTCCCTCTGAACCAGCACCAAGTAGACATGCAGGAGAACCATGACCTGACAGACACCACACTGCCCTCCTGAAGCATGAAGTCTAGTGGGGAAATAAAGCAAAAGACATTTCAACAGTGAGTTCCATAGGGTCATAGCAGTCATACTGACGGCCATTCAGTTAATAAGAACAATTGTTTTGTCTCCAAGGATCGTGGAAAGCAAATTCAAAATGTTTTTGAGAGAGGCAGGATTATGTTTGCATGTCCTTAGAATGGTATATTACTCTTAACTTCTTCCTCCCAACCAATGCTCACTGGGGTGGCATAGAGGGGACTGATGCCCATGTTCCATATTCTCCTTCAATGAAGACTCCAGAGGGTATGCTGATCCCCAGAAATAAGTATCCTAAGGTAGCATAGAAATATTAAATTCTAATGTGGGTCTTATTCATTTAATATGGTGCTTCACTGATGAAGGCCGCATAGGATGTTCTCACTCAAGGCAAAGCAGTAACAACTCCCAAATTTTAAGACCTGAAAACATAGTGGAATAAGGCTATATGGTGAAGTTATTTTCCAAACCAAAAATTAGGACACACAGACTAAGGATTCTTCCCACTTCTGGGAATTAGGCTTAGATTGCCGAGTTGCTGACTTGAGAACTACTAGATGAGCCACTCAAAAGGTGCCTGAAAATGTAAGAAACCGACTCCCGATAATCTTGAGAGTGATTGGATCCCCACCAGCCAATCACAATTTGTTTTCTCTCTGGAGTCCAGCCTTGTATTCTGGCATAGTCTCTCTATTTTCAAAATTTACATGGTTCTCCAAGACTTCTTCCAAAACTGGAGACTCTGACTCGCACTTGCTTGTCCTGTCCACTATCCTGGACTCCGTGCGTGAAGCCCATCCCTTTGCCAGGGGCAGGAACCACCTTTTGGATGCAACCGCCTTTTTAGACTTCTAGGTGAATTCACCATCTCTGGGGTCCACCCTCCTGTGAATGCCTTCGTAAAATTCCTTGGACCCCTGCTTCCTCTTCCTGTTGATGTTCAGTTTTTATTGTGCTCCCTCTCAACATGGCCCTTTGCCCCCATCCGGAACTCTGTTAGCACCTGAAACTGGCCCAGGTCCTCAAGCCTGGATTCTGCCCAAGAATCAGCTCTAGGAACACACCACACACTTCCTGTCTCCTTTGGTCAGTCAGGACCCCATATCCCTCAATGGGACTCCTGGAGCTTTTATATCTGAGTGTTTGCATCTCACATTAGGTATGCCTATGATGCATCTCGTCATCTATTTTATGCAATCTGTGTCACGCTCAGTTTCGAGGTGAACATTTAACTTTTTTAACTGCCATACAGTTCTCCTGTGAGCCTTTCCACTCTAAATGGGCATGTGTCTTTCCTAGTGACTGAAACAGCCATCTGTGCCCTGATCTAATAGACCACATTAGTCACGGTATATAGATCTGAATTGACTTGTCGAGCTCTCCAGGGGTGTGAAAGCACCTCTCCCTCTGAGAGCCACAGGGACAATTCCAGTTTGCTGGGGTCCTGCACACCGGATTTCGACTGCATTCTTTTCTCTTCACAAACCTTGTAAATATGTCTCTCAAACCTGATCCCAGTTAGATCCAGTTGCCCATTTCAAAACAAATATTTTATATATCCTCTCCAAAAGGAGAATGCTTCTGTGTCTGTCTGTACATTTTACCAAAAATGTAAAGGAGCCAACATGCCAATTGAAAGCAAAATTGAAAAGGAAAAAAAATGTCCTAAGTGTTTGAGAGGTATTGTACCTCTTTTTGATTCGATCCCTCTTTTTGATTCGGGTGACTTCATCTAGAATTGCAGGCATAGAGCTGCTTCCTCGACCAGGAGGTGTCATACGTCAGCCTAACAGGCAGAGCTCGCTCATCACTCACTAGGTGAGGCCATTTGCATGTAGCTTTTCACACTACCCTTAAGGTTTACGGTTTAGTTTGTGCTTTTAATGTCCTCACTCATTTACCTCTTAGCCAACCCAGTGAGACTCTACACTGTTAGGGGTCCATAAAAAAATTCCCTTTTGAGGTCTGGACCCCTATGAAATTACCATGTAAATAAGACTGTGTTAGTGAAACCTCACACCTTCTTTTAACTTAGTAGCAGCTATAGGCATTAAATTAAAAAAACACACACACACAAAACTGGATGATATAACGTGATTATGATTCAGAAGCTTGAATTTGGGCACAGGTGCCACGTTGGAAATATCAGAAGGTGACCTGCCTTTAGCCACAGGAGAATGCATTATTGGGTCACTTGCACATGAACAGAACCTGCTCTAAAAGCCTGGCAGATCTTCATAAAAGCGATAAGTACAATCAAGCTAGTGTCATCAAAAGGAGAACCCACAGCCCTCACTCTAAAGCAGGGCTGGGGAACATCCAGCCTGTGGGCCATAGAAGGCCCAAGAAATCATTTGGTCTGGCCCTGCCAAGGCATTAGAGGTGAGTTAACCTTTTGCACTCGGATGTCGAGTGTGACTCGACACGGTTAGCATTAGAATAAAGGAATCGAGAAAAAAGCAAGCGAGTGCAAAGGGTTAATTAAATGTTTGACCAAATATAGCAGGCTCATTTTTAAGTTGATAATTTTGCATGGCCCACAAATGGTGTTATAAGTATCCAAATGGCCCTGGGCAGAATAAAGGTTTCCCACCCCTGCTTTAAAACATGCACTGTAGGCAATGTCACCACTGTCACACCTGCTGCAACCAGCTGGAAAAACTGAGGGTGTCCCCTGACCAGGCAAAATCAACCCAGTGCCTTGAACATCTGCAAGCTACCAAGACATGGCCATTTCTTCCGGTAAGTTTTTCTAGTGGAGCTACATCTTCTCCCAATGCTAACAGGAGCTGCCAAACCTGACTCTCCTAAAGACAGCCCTGTGAAAGGGGAGGAAGAGCCTTAACGAGTCACATCCAGCCACGAGACAATAGAACTGCCATCTTGTGCATCATTCCGGTGGGCATTTCTGCCTAAGGAGCTCTAAGGTTATATTAGCACTATAAAATCTGGCACAAACTCAGGGATTCCCTGTGCGGGCTACACAATGGAGCTTTACTGCCTGTGCACTGGTTAACTGGAATATATAATTCCATAATAAAGACTGGACTTGAGAATGATGGTTCTTCAGTGGGAACCAGCCAATCTGATACTACAGCAAGGTGGCCCTCTTTGACATAGTATGTGGCTTTGGTGGAACATGTGGAATAGTAAGAGAGGAAAGCAGACCATTTATCACCAACCTGGTCATCCAAATTGATCCTAGAGACTAAAATGGTGATCTTTGTGAAAATTAGATCACCTTAAATCCAGGGTCCTATGAGTCAACTTCTGGATAAACACTTAGTGAGCATTCCAGACCATATAACAGTCAGTGGAAAAGTTGATTAAAAAAATAACTTGACCCCAAATGTTGCACGTAAGATATGTCCGGACACTGACTGCATGATGGAGATTTGCATGCAGGAAGTTTATTGGAGCACATTGATGGGACCAATACCTGGGAGAGGGTAAGGAAAGCAGCACCTGGAAGTGGGAGAGGTTGTACTGTAATGCAGTCATAACAAAGGCTTCAGCTAACCCCAGAGGGAGCTAAGGAGCTTGGGTAGTCCCTTAAAGTTATCTCATGTTGAGGCCAGGCAGCCAGAACGTTAAAAATCATACTGAATGGGCCAGGCTGGCATGGCTCAGTGGTTGGAGTGTCAGCCTGAAGACTGAAGGGTCCTGGGTTCAATCTTGGCCAAGGACACATGCTTCAGGAGCAGGCTCAGTCCCTAACTCCCATCGGGGTGTGTACTGGAGGCAACCAGTCGATGTCTCTCTCTCATCGATGTTTCTCTCTCTGTGTCTCTCTCCCTCCTTTCCACTCTCTCTAAAAACTCAATGGGGGAAAAATCCTCGAGGGAGGGCTAACCAAAACAAAATCATACTGAACAGGCCATTGAGTATGGAGAAGATGGCAATTCCATACCTGGAGAGGCAACCCTCAGAGAGAAAACCAGTGTAACCTGTCAATGTCTCACACGTCGACAGCTGGGGAAATGGATAACTCCATCCTGAAAGGGGAGGGGAGACCTGGGTAGCCCACCACCGCATCCACTACAACAAACAACACTGACCAGGTTTTGTTTCTGAATTAAGGGAAGGGCCCAATTATTTTTAAGCCACCTAATTCAATCTCTGAACATTAAAGCTGTTATGAGATCCTAACATGAATCATTTACCTTACAACTGGACGATCAATTTTTGTGTAATTGTGAATCATTTTTTTTCCTGAAGGACAATGTCTCAAAATCGTCCTCTAAAGAATATGGGAGCAGACTCGTGACATAGTGAAGTTAACTAAGTGTGAAATCACTGGTACTATAGAGTTGAACCAATTCTCCACACATTCAAGATTCCCCTAGCAAGGCGTACTCCTGAACATGGAAAACAGCATCCTGAAATCAAAGCCCCTGTTCTGTCCTGCTGGAAAATAAATGACCAGAACAATGAACCACTAATATTTGCCAAGCACTTTTTATGTGTCTGGTACTGTTATGAGTACTTTACATGCATTATCACCCTCATCCTCAAAACAGTTACATGAGGTGGATACTGTTATTATTACCAAATTACAGAAGAAAAAATCATGTACAGAAAAGTTAAGTAACCTGCTCAAGGTCACACATATGTGTGGCAGAGCCCAATTCCATGTTATCCGACCCAAAGAAAACCCATCACATAGCTGTTTTGGATGTTCTCCACTTGCCCCTCCAGATGCCATATCCACCCTGTTCTGTGTCCCAGGAGGCTGATATCTATGATTTTTCATCAGCTAAGTTATTTTGCCTTCTTGTTTGCAGTTGAATAGACTAAAAGGAGTTACCAGCAAGAGTTCAGATGGTAATAAGAGACCAAGATCAGGGTGTGTGATCCCTGGTTTCCTCCCTACGGGGCCATAGGTTGGCAGTGAGTCCTTCCTCTACCAAAGGTTCTTCATGAGGCTGGAGACATCACTGGGTTTCAATAACCACACCCTCCTTTTCCCCCTTCAGACCACTGTTGCTGTCTTCAAGACACTTCTCCAGTCCTTATTAATTTTCAATAACCCTGCCCATAGCTTGTAAATAAGGCCTTTCTTAAACTTGTCATTTCAGAGTTGTACGTGTCTTCTGCTGTGCCAGAGTCGATTCAGGAATGTGCCTGGGTGTCCTATGCAGTGACACGCTGTCCAGCAGAAAGGGCATGAGTCTCATAGACAGTGTCTTATGACTTACCAGACATTGATAAGGGCCCATATTATGTCTCCTCCTTCCTTCCAAGTATGCTCTGGCTTCTTCTCTTTTCTAAGCATCAGCCTAGACAAGGTTTCTCAACCTCAGCACTCCTGACATTTTGGATTAGAAAATCTTTCATTGTGGGCAAGGTCCGGTGTGTCCTGTGCATTGCGGCATCCCTGGTTCTCTACCCAATAGATGCCAATAGCAATCTCCCCAATCACGACATGGAAAATACCTTCACATATTAGCAAATGTGCCAGGGTGGGGCGAGAGGGGGAATTACCCCCTGTTGAAATCTAGGACCTAGAATTAGAATTAATGGGAAAAGAACTGCAGGGGAAAATACAGGGTGTCCAAAAAAAAAAAAAAAAAAAACAGGGAGGGAAGGAAGGAAGAAAAATAAATCATATTTCAAAAATATTATTTGGCTGCATTTCTGCCACTGCTGATTCATATCCGTCACTAACGGTGCTTACTTTCACTTAGTTGTGAGTCCCTTCCAAGAAGCTGAGAACTCTGTTATGGAGAAACTGTTTCTCTATCAATTTCCTTCTTCCTCACAATCACACCCTTCCCAGGCAAGTCACTCCTATTTTCTGAACCACACTGTCCTGCCTGCAAGTCAAGAGGATTGGACAAGATCCTGTCTGAGCTTTCTCCCAGCTCTGCTAATCTATAATTCCAAAGCAGCATTTCCTGGTCAGAAGTGGTAACTATCTGGCAGTTATCTCTCCCCTTATATCTGTGTGAGCTAAAGAAATTAAACCCTTGGGGGAGAGAGTCCAAATATAAGGTGACAGAAGAGTTGACTTTGAGTGGTAGACATGGTAAAATACACAGATCTCATAACAGAGAAACCCACACCTGAAACCTATGTTCATGTTGACCAATGTCACCCCAATCAATTTAATAGATAAATATTTTAAAAAAGAACACACACATACAATCAAAACCACTCTCTTCCTTAGACAAACATTATCATCTCACTTTATTTCCACACTTTCTCCATGACTTTTTTTTTTTTTGGAGGTGGGGGGACTTTTTGCAAAGATTCTAAGACTTATATCTATAACAAATACATCTTTGTCATCCTGAAAAAAAAAAAATGAAGGCCTGACTTCAGTTGAAGGATAAAGCAATACCAAGAAATCTGAAAGGTTTATACCTGATGATGATTATCTGGACCACATTCAAGGGCCTATGGTAGAAATCCTCCATTAGCACCAGCACATTTACATTGTTGCTGGAATCAGTAAGGAAGGTGTTAGAAGTATCTGGGAGCTGAGATTTCAACATTTGTCACCTGCAATTATGCAGATTTTTTTTTAGCTCCAAAGTAGATTGGAATGCTATCTTCCACCTCTCATTCACCTGATATGCAAAGAAGAAGAAGAAGAAGAAGAAGAAGAAGAAGAAGAAGAAGAAGAAGAAGAAGAAGAAGAAGAAGAAGAAGAAGAAGAAGAGTAGTTTACAAAATAGATGCAATAATAACAACATCATGTTTAAATGAGAGTGGCATGAATGAGTTTATAATACTTTGAAACTATATAACCCTGAGAGAGCTAAAAGGTCCATTAGAGCTAACGAGACCGGTAGACATGGTGTTTCAATGAGAGGGAATGAAGCGATGAACACATGAATCACTAAACACAATGCAATCCAAATATAGTTTTCAAACCGCAAATAAAATGTTGGCATAAAGCACTGAGTCTGTCTGGATGAAAAACAGAGAAGACTAAGGTGCCGAATCTCACTCTTTAAGGGACTACAGCTAAACTGGTTCTTGAGGGCAAGGATGAAATAGAGGAAAGTTTCCCCTGGGTGTCATCCCAGACAGCTGCCACTCTGCAAACTGTCCCATAGACCCCCTAATAATCACTCTTTCAGATGCAATTTTCAGGCACATCTTTTGCAACAGAACCCCCACTTCTTTTTTCTTTTTATTTTATTTTAATTTCTTTATTGATTAAGGTATTACATATGTGTCCTTATTCCCCCATTTTCCCCACCCCTCCATTCATGCCCTTACCCCCCTGTTGTCTGTGTCCATTGATTAGGCTTATATGCATGCATATAAGACCTTTGGTTGATCTCTGCTGTATCCTAGGATTAGAAATGTTGGCTAGGTTCTCAGTTCCATGGTTATTTTAAAACTAGAGGCCCGGTGCATGAATTCATGTACAGAGGGGGTCCTTCAGGGTGGCCTATGGGGATTGGGCCACAGCTCGCGCCCCCAGCCTCACAGCCCCGCATCCCCTCCTGGCACTCCACCTTGGCCTGGCGCCACCCCCTCACCTGCTCCACCATCCTGCCTGCAGGGAGATCGATCGGGGCCAGGCCCCCCACTGCCGCCGCTGGTCTCCGTCTGCAGGGTGATTGGCAGGGTGATCGAGCCCCGCCGCCCGCTCACCTGCTCCACTATCCTGCCGCAGTCCAGCTCACGTCGGGGCCCATCGGGGCCAGCAGCACCTCCACTGCCACCTGCTGCCAGTGCCACATCTCCAACGCCCACCATGTTCCTCCCCGCCCCCTGGTGGTCAGTGCACATCATAGCGAGTGGTCGAACTCTGGTCGAATGACTGCCCGAGGGGACAATTTGCATATTAGGCTTTTATTATATAGGATAGGTTTTAAACTTTAAAAGAGCTATTTGGGACATTGAAATACACTTAGATCACAGGGTTTTCCATATTTGTGACATGGAAACAAGGATTTGCCAGAAAAGTGTTGTTGCTATTGACCAACAATATCAGGGATGATTCTCTTCTTCTTACTTGGGATCATGATTGGCTTTCTCCATAAGGAAAATCAGAACCAGATAATCGCTTAGACACTCCAGAGCATCCACAGAGTCACCAGTCATGTGGTCAAGATGGCAAAATATAGAGGTGGAAAATGCAAACTTCAAAAAAAGCAAGCAGGGATTTTCTAAGTTCAGTCAAATAGCTAAAAGGAAAAACAACAACAACAACAAAAAACTCAACTCCATTAAATTCGAGTTTAAAAGTTACAAACTGGTAGCTCCATGATTCGGAGAACAGATGCAACCAAGTTCGGCTTGTTAAAGTGAACGTTTTGGCAAAGTTGAAATTGAGTGCCTTTAGGAGGGACCTGTACTTTCCTCCTCCCCACTGCCTCACTGTTTCCTGATGCTTTTACACTGACCCACGCCTGTCATTCTTTTTTTGACTGGCGCCTGAAGCATCCATGTTTGGGAGCCCATCCTGGTCAGGTGTCTTAGCTGCACAACACAAGATCTGTTGTGATGAGTTTCATCGAGAATAAAGGGGCCTGGGAGGGTACAGGTAGCTCTTAGACTGGCTGAGAGGGTGAGAACACCAGATGAAGGAGTTGCTCAAGCAGGAGCAATGCTAACCACAGAAACAGCTTCTCTGCTGAAAACACCACGGGACTCACTTAGCAGCAAGAGCGCTCAGAACCGCTCACAGCGGCCTATCATGCTTCCCTCCAGAAATGAGGGCTCCCACGGCTCTGTGCAGAGGCCTGACCCCTCCTGCCACCACATCACAGCTCCAAAGCTGTGTGGCAGAACCAGGATCCCATTCCTTCACCCCAGCTGTGACATTTTATTCAACAACGTGGAGGAAAGCAAGTAAAGTATACCTACCTCTTGCCTTATATAGAATTATCACAGGAAATGCTTTCAATCTCCTGTGACTGGGTTTCCCTATGCTACTGAAAAAATGAAATAAATATTCCTTGTTTAATTTAATAAAACCTTTCCTCAAATGTTTAAAAGGCACCATTTTACCACCTACTTCCCAAAACATCACAGTTCAAAATATAAGGGCATCAAGCCCGGCCATAGTGGCTCAGTTGGTTGAGCGCTGTCCTGTGCACCAAAAGCTTGCCAGTTTTATTCCTGGTCAGGCACATACCAGTGTTGCAGGTTCAGTTGCTGGTCGTGACACATACTGAAGGCAACCAATTGATGTTTTCTCTCTCACATTGATGTTTCTCTCTCTCTCCCTCTCTCTATCCCTCTCTCTGTCTAAACATGTCTTTGGGTGAGGATTTTTTTTTTAAGTATACTTTAAAAATAATAATAAAATAAAGTTATTGAAACAAACAAAAACATGATTAAAATTAATAAAATAAGTGCAAAGTAATAACATGGGAACCCAAAAATAAATATAGTGGCAAACTTAAGCTAAGTAGCTACTATAATTCATCATATCATAGCTGTTTTCTACCAAGCAAAGCAAAATGGTAAAGTAATTTGCTACATATTTCTCACTGTTTATTAAAAGGTCATGCACTCAATCCTTCAGGGGAACACTCCCATTTCATCGCTTTGAACTGAGAAGAATGTATCATAATGAAAGAACACTGGACCAAAACAAACAACAAGATGATGGTGTCATTAATAATGATTTTGCAAAATCTCATATAGGTAGTTGTATTTATGACCATTTCTCATTTCAAAGTTTAGGGAATCGTTTTTAAATTATAGTTCTGTCAAGGGAATTTCTACAGGGAAGCAGAGTAATAAGTTCCAGGAGGTAGTTAACTCCTGGTGTGCTTTGGTACCACAATAAAGCCTAAAGGATCTGGTAAAAGATATGGGTCAAGTGTCTCTAAACGTGGAGTACCAATTTTCTCAGCAGGATTTTTGTCAGGCAATGTGTAACAGTCAAGTTCAGCTGACAGTCCTTCCATGAAAGTGCCTGTGCCGCTGACTGAATGGAGATGCATGAGTTCCCAAATGGAGACAGCATCACTAGTATTGCACCCGGGATATTAAAAATCTTACATTTCTGTCTCGCTCGGATACTGGCAGCCCATTGCAAGAGGAGAAAGGGAAAGTATGTTTGTTTTGGTTGTCTGGATTTTTTCCCCCCAAGCAGTAGTTTTGAATTAGTTCAAATACTCAGACAATGGTTTGATAAAACTAACAGAGTTCTTTAAACAGCATGTGAATTATAGGCTAAAGAAGCAAACCTGGGTCTTGAATTAAGAAGACTAAGTTTTAGTCTTAGTTCTCTTAACTAAGCTGTGTAATCTTAGTGCCTTGTCCACCACCCCAAGCTAAAAGATAAGGAACCAAGGTTGTGGTTGATACTGACCTTGCGGATAGGACACTGTATTAGTTATCTACTGCTCCTTAACAAATGACTCCAAACCTTCGTGGTTTACAACCCCATTTTAACCTGTTTCCATAGGTTAGGAATCTGGCACATGATTTTGCCAGGGCAGTCTGGTCTAGGCTTGTGCTGCTATTGAGAGTCCATTTTTCCATTCTCACAGCTGTCCCTTTGGAATAATAAATTATCTCTAACTTTTGTGGACACCAAGCTTAAGATTTGGGTTTCTTCAACTTGCCTTGCACTAAAAATGCTTGCTACTTACTAGTGAAGGATAAGTAGGATCTGGCTAGGTAGAGAGAATCAAGGAAAAGAGTACTAGACAAAGACAACAGTAAATGTGTCAAAATGACATTTTCAACCTTATTATGCAAACATTTTCCACTCAGACATCAATGAAACCCACACTAGAAAGCAACAGGTTTGAACGGAAATAGTAAGTAACTAGGGGCCAAGAGACTAAAGACATATGTTTGAGACCCAACTGTGCCATTCACATACTTTATAACATTGGGAAGGTTATAAAGTATGCCATTCACATACTTTATAGCATTGGCTTCTATAAACTGAGGCTACCTTATCTGTGAAACAAGAATCATGCACCAAACATGTACAATGGATCTGTTCAAAGGCCCTGAAGACACTGATAATTAAAACACCAACCCCCTAAGACACAGCAATGTCGACCTCAGAGGGTTGTTATGAGAAATCAAATAAGGTCAGTGGAGGGCAGTCCAGGCACTCAACAAACACTTGATATTTCCTGAGCCAGTGATACAATATTGGATAATAGAGGGAAGGTCCCTATGCTGGTAGAGCTTATGTTGTAGTCCGGAAATAAATGAATCTGGGCAAATTATAGAAGTTGATAAATATTAAGAGAATAAAACTAAAACTGGGTAATGTTTTGAGAGTGGCTTAAGGAAAGGGTCTGCATTAAATAGATTCGTCAGGAAAGGTTTTCCTAAGTGGGGACTTGAGCTGAAACCTGAGTGATGAAAAAAAAAGAAAAAAGAGCCTGGCCATGGAAAAATCCAGAAGCATCCAGTCTAGGCAAAGCAAACAGCAGGTGCGAAGCTCCCAGGACACAAACCAGACTCCCAGAAACACAAATAATGTCATTTGCAGCTGAAGCACAATAACCAGTATGAGAGGGACAGGGAGAGGGGATAAGAGAGGGCGGCATGGCTGGGGAAAGGAGGTTATGTAGTATATATAAGGTTAGGTAGTACACCCACGTGTAGTGGGCTCCGAATGAGGGCTTTGAGCAAGGGTGTCTCACATCTGACTTACACTCTTAAAACTTCACTTTGGCTGCTGGCGGAGTGAGAGGGGATGAGCAACCACAGCTATAGTCCAGAAAAGAAATCGTGGTCTCTTAGACCAGGGTGGTAGCAATGAAGATGGAGAGTTGTGGACAGATTCTATCCAGGCTTTTTAGTGAGCGCTAAGAGAATGGCTGATGATTTGGATATGGGGTAGGATGAGGAGAAAAAAAAAATCAAAAAATAATACCCGCTTTGGGTTTGGGTAACTGGGTAGTTCGTATTGCCATTTACTGAAATGGGAAATAGTTCCGCTTTTGCCATGTCAAGTTCAAAATACTTCTTAGACTTCTTAAAGGTATTTAAGTGAAATGGGCTACTCTGGGGCTCAGGAGAGAGGTGAAAGCTGATTATACAAATTTGAAAGCTCTATACAAATAGAAAGTACCATGACTACCTTCCTAGATAATTTTGGTGACAGAGAAAAAAAAAAAAGAAATGTGGAAAAAAGGAAGGTGGACCATCAATTTTAGGGAGGCTTTTAGGTTATTAATTCAGTAATATATCATTATTGCAATTGCTCTGTTATTTAATGCTTTTATGTGTTTTTATTTCTTTATACTTCTCTTAGTTCCAAAAAATAAAGTTAAGGCTATTTTGACAAAAATGTGTCATATGCTGGCAATTTTCTATACTCTACTATAAATAATAAATTATATATAATTAATATATACTTTATTTTAAGTAAGTACAAATAATGCAGTATGTTTTATAGCTCACCCATACAATAAAGTAATAATTAACTACTTAATACTGATTATACATTCTTGGTTTTATCTGAAGCTTAGGCAAATAATTATTGAGGGATTCATCAATTAAATTGTTCACATTAATTAAATTAATTGATTTAATAAAATTAATGTGCTTAAACAGATTGACTTTGTAAAGCAGCCTGACACAGAAGAAAGAAAACACTGCTGCTTTTCAGTACGGCCTAACTCTGTACTTTTCAAACTGCCGCATGATTACCCGTGGAGACAGGCAGTGATCTGTTCCAGAGACACCAGGAATCGTAGGATAAACACCTAACAGAAGCTCTGTTTTGTTGTGACAATTAGGGCAGGAAGTATTTTTCTTCAATGAAGACAAACAGGTATGTTACTGAGCAGAAGGCAAACTCTGCGTTAGTGAAGCTGTAAAACTTCCCCAACCTACAGAGCTGGTAGCAGGCCGCATGGACATGGACGGTACTGCCAGGGTCCCGGGGACACAGGTTCTCTGTCCTTTGCTGCTAAGGGGACTCCAGCAGGAAAGTCTGAGGAGCATCCGCTTAATTTTCCCTTGGGCCTTTGGGAGGCTGTTTTCTCTCAACATTGCAGAGGGCGGGGAGGGGGAATTCATACAGATTTCTTCGCATTAGACCCCAAAAAAAGTTTTGCAAGTTGAAAAATCCCAGTTCAAGAAAAAACTTTAAGCAGATCTCAAGAGTGTGTCTTTGTGGTCATGAGAAGAGATAAAGGGAAAAGAGAGAAGGCAGCCTGCGAGGCCCCTCGCCCGGGCGCCCGCCCTTGCACTTGATGATGTGCAGGTTTGCTCCTTGTTATTATTCAGCGGCAGCCATTCCACTTGAAAGTCAAAAAAAGCCCAGGCGTTTCCGGAGAAACCCAGGCAGATGCTTCAAACACACTGCGCTGCTCTCAGGGGCGCCCGGGCTGGGCTGGGCATCTTCCCGTGGCCTCTCCTTGCTCTGGGGCGCATCCCCGCCTTCCCCTGGAGGAAGGACACAAACAGCGGAGGTGAAGGGGAGCAGGCAGTAGAAGAAAGGATGAGCTGGGCATTTTTCCTCGTATTTAAAGGATGAGCCCTCAGAATCGGTTACCATTTTCCTTCTCTGGGCGTCGGCTTTACTGGAGAGAATGGAAATGTGCCAGGATTTGATTTCTTTCAAACAACCTCTTGCAAAGTCTATCTCACAATCTTACCCCATAGGCTCAAATACAAACAGCTACGTCCTGGCCAGAAATAAGGGAGTGAAAGGGGCTACAGAGGACAGATGTTATCAAATAAAAGAAAAGACATTTTAAGAACTTTTAAGTAACAGTTTCCCAGTCCAACTTACACTCTGTGGTTTTTGCTCATTGCCTACACACTGCATGCTGAAGTCTTATTTCCTGCAAAACGATGGCTCTCTGAGATCATTCTTTTAAAAAGTGTTATTTTTTTCTTCCCTTTTCTTCCTTCTTCCTTTCTCAGGTGCTAAGAATTGGATTAATCATAATACAACATTGTCACTGGACAATGTATGGTCTTCTTTTAATTTATTCACTTATTTATTACTTAGAAATCTATATACATAAAAGCCAAGCGATCAGAATGATGGAACAACCAGAATGCCTGGTTGCTATGACGCACACTGTGGAGGCCAACCAGCCCAACTGGGGCCCGATCACCCCCCCCCCAACCTCCTGTAACCCCTCCCCCCAGGCATCCCCGTCCCCAATTGGCCCCCATCCTAATCAAGGGCCCCTCCCCCTGGCCAGCCCCACCCCACTCCACCCCCAATCACCTCCCCCCCTGACTGGGGATAGGGCTGGCCAACCTCTCATATCCCCTCGGGGCAGGTGGCTAGACCCCACTCGTGCACAAATTTGTGCACCAGGCCTCTAGTAAATATATAAATGTATATGTGTATAGGGAGAGAGGCTTATGACAAACATATTTTTTTTCAAATATATACTTATTGATTTCAGAGAGGAAGAGAGAGGGAGAGAGAGAGAGAAACATCAATGATGAGAGAGAATCATTGATCAGCTGCCTCCTGCATGCCCCCTACTGGGGATCGAGCCTGCAACCCAGTCATGTGCCCTGACCAGAAATCAAACCATGACCTCCTGGTTCATAGGTCGATGCTCAACCACTGAGCCACACCAGCTAGGCTACATGTATATTCTTAAATAATAAATTGTTTGGTTTTGTATTTAAACATTATATGAAGCACGCCATACTATACATTACCTTATGGAACTTGTGGGTTTTACCATTACCAGCATTCATCTAAATAGTTGCATGTTGCTATAGTTGATTCATTTTTACTGCTTTGTAATATCTTGTTGTATGAATCAGTAGCAATTTGTTTTTTCATTTTCTTCTCAAGGGTCATTTAGGTTGTTTCCAGTTTTTTTGTGATTGATAACAGAGCCACCGGTACTTTTTGCAGGACTAAGAGTTGAAGTTCTTTAGAACAAAGTGAGACTGCTACAAGCATCAGGCTTTCTCTTTATTTCAGGCTACCTTTGAATTCACTATGGCAGGGGGCACTGGATCAGCAAGTAGAGGATTTATTCAACCAAGTTCATACTCTTCCTTGGAATAACGGTTCAGGGAGTAACTTGTATATGTAAGTTCATGTTCTATACCTACTACACCTGCGCTGAATTTGTGCACATAGACAAAAGAAAAATTCAATATGCTTTGTGACTCAACTTACTGAAGAAAAAAAAGAGTAAGAGGCATCTCCCAGACATGCCCCAGTAATAAATTTCATCAGGTATACCCCTGCAAGGTCACATGCAAATTCAAAATGGATTATTGATACATAGAAATCAGGAACTTGAGCGTGATGAAACGTGAGCAGTTCCTTATTAGTTCAGGGGCACATTGGATGATCTTATTTGGTAATTTTACACAAATTATACACACACAACAGATTTAAACACCCATATAGTACACCTACACACACATACCATACTCATACATATCGTTCAGATGCAAATGCTTAAGTATATATCCTCTCTTTGTTTTAAAATTTTTTTATTTGCTCACAGATCACATTGAGTTGGGGGAAGTCAGTCAAGTCGTAGCAGTAGCAGCAGTAGTAGTGGTACCAATAGGTGTAGTAGGGGAGCCGTGATAGTGGTAGTAATGGTAACAATGGCTAACATTTCATGAGTGTTTACATTTCCCAGGTATTGTTCTAAGTGGTTCACATGTACTTGCTAACTCAATAAACCATCCAGCTCCATGAAACAGCATCCTTATTGTCTCCATTTGCAGATGGGGACAATGAGACACAGAAAGTTAAATGTATTCCCCATGTACCCATGGACAAGTCATTCACCCTCTGTAGGCCTTAGTTTTTTCATCTATAAAATGACAGAGATGACCTGGATGATCTTTCATATCTCTCAAGAGGTGTTATTCCAGGCATTTACATCCCTGGTACAATTTATCTCTGATCATCAATTCTGACATTGGGACCTAACCAAATTATATTAGGCATCATGTCAAAACAAGGTTGTATAATTGAATGTTGTCTTAGTCCACTCAGGTTGCTATAACAAGATATCATAGACCGGGTGGCTTATAGACAACAGAAATGTACTGCTCACGGTTCTGGAGGCTGGGAGTTCAAGAGCAAGGTACCAGCATGGTCAGATGAAAGCCTTCCTCCTGGTGACAGACTTCTTGCTGTGTCCTCATGTGGCAGAAGGGGCTGGGGAGCACTGTGGGGTCGCTTTTATAAGAACGCTAATCCCACTCATGAGGGTTCCACTCTCATGACCTAATCACCTTCCAAAGACACACCTCCTAATACCATTACATTGGCTATTAGCATTTCAACATATGATTTGGGGAGAACAGAAACATTCAGACCACAGCAAATGTCCAGGAGCACACAGCATGCACTTACTGTTACCAACACCCCTCATATCGAACAAACGTGCCAAGAGACAAAGGATAAACAGAGGTGAGAGCCAAAGAAAGACTGAGGTAGAAACTTAAATTGGGTAGCTCCTTCCTCAGTGACAGAGCAGTGGTTTAACCACTGTAGCTTCCCAAGAATCAAGAAAATAAGCCCCATAGTTACAATGTGTGTCTGGAGGACACCTGTTTAACCTGTCCATGGATCCTGGAAGAAATATGAATCCTGTACATAGCACACGGTGAGTATTTAGAACTCATTCCAGAGACATGTTCACACAGAGTGGCTATTGAAAGCTCCCTACTGTGGAATCCCAAGGCCGCGCGCTGTGTTTCTGTGCAGGGGTTGCTAATCCTGGGTCCCAGCTCTGCTCACCCTCTGTAGAAACACTTCGTCTCTGTGGACAAGTCCTTGTAAATCTCTGCTTGTTGAAGGATTTAGTTCACTGATTGTCAGCCATGAGCTACTTCATAAACAACTCACAGAGGAATAGAGCCTTCTGCTCTGCCTTGGGCGGGAGCGTGTTACACTAGATAACCTCTTAATGGCTGTATTCCATTTTAACCTGGCTCTAGAGAGGGAAAACTGAAAAGAAAGAAGAAATCCTTCCTTAATGCTTGCTTTTTTCATATTACATCTACTGAAGCAAATTAGAAAAGACGGATAGACGTTGCCTTTGCCTCTGGAACCCTAGGGCCTTACAACACAAAAATGGGACTGTTGTTCATTGACGTGATGATGATCGTGGCTAAAGTAACTATTGAAATAGGAAAAGATAGAGTTTCTAAATGGAAAGGGATACCAAATCTGCATGCATGCTATTTTAGACATCTGTACTTGACTGAGATGTTACTTTTCAATTCTCTGTTACACATTGCAATGATTGGACTCATTTCAACAAATTAAAATTAATAATCAGGAGAATGAATATTGGTTTAAGGAAACAGAGGTAGATGACTGAGCATATTACAAAATTTTAAGGAGAGAGTATGTCTACTCTCTGGTTAACTAAGAGATTACAAGAGGAATAGTGTATCCAAGGAAAGCACTGAGAACAACTGTAGTTATTGACTGAATTCTAAACAGAGAGGCATAAAGGGTTTCACTTTGGTATTGGTTGGAAGACAGATTTTTTGTGAAAGTCAAATCAGAGACCTGAGAAATCTGGCAATAAACTCTCTTAAGTTCAAAATTTGAGATGCAGCAACATGAGATAGTTCCCTCTATTAATAATGCCAAAAATTCAAAATTCTGTATGCAAGTTACCTGGCATGAGGGATACCAACATGACATCTACAAACTCATGGTTTTAATGATCATATGCAAATTATGTATATGATTTGGATCAAATCTTATAGGCAGAAGCCCTCATCACCAGCCTCCCTTTGACCCCCCAAGGCCAACCCTTCCTGAATACACACTCAACCAAGGAAATAATTGGGGGAGGAATCTGCTAGGTTTCTGCACTCAATTTGCTTCTCAAGTATCTTGAGGGTAGTCAGAAAATGTTCTCTCTGAAGAGTCAGACAGTAAATATTTTAGGCTTCGCAGGTCATAGGTTCTCTGTCACAACTATTCAGCTTCATCATCATAGCATGAAGCCATCATATACCAAATGACTAGGAGCGGCTATGTCCCAATAAAAGGTGATTTATACACTGAAATTTGAATTTCATATCATTTTACATCACAAAATATTATTTAACTTTTTTATTTAACCCATTTAAAAACTGTAGCAATGATTCTTAGTTTGGGGTTACATGAAAATAAACTGTAAGCTAGATTTGGCTCAGGCCATAGTTTTCCAACCCTGATCTTGAGACTTTACTCAATTTAAGAGAAACAAAAACTGAAATCATAGAATATGCATTGTGGATGTGATTTATATAAGAAAGAAGATGTAAAAGTTTATTCAGCCAACCCCATTCTAAGAAAATGTCTTGAGCCTACCTCAAAATATTATTGGACAATTGTATACTTTAAGTTAAAACAAAAACAAAAAATTAAAGTACACGTGTTCCACTTTCAAGATTTTCTGTTTTACCCCCATTATAATGAACTAGAGACCTGGTACATGAAAATTTATGCACTGAAGGGGGGGTCCCTCAGCCCGGCCTGCCCCCTCTCACAGTCCGGGAGCCCTCAGGAGTGGGAGGTGATCCAGTGATCAGGGGAAGGCACCACCCCCATCACACCTCTGCTGCTGTCACTGCCGGCAGCACAAGCCTCAGGCAGCCCTGGGCGCCTGGGGGGCTGGGGGGACTAGGAGACTACAGAGGCAAGTGCCCTGGCAGGGCTAAAGGGACTGGGCATCTTGTGGCTGTGGGTGCACCCATCTTTGTGAGGGTGTGATGGTCAATTAGCATATTCCCTCTTTATTAGATAGAATTAGTTATATAATTATTTGTTTAATGTCCATTTAAGATTAGATAGGCAGGGACCATGTCTGCCTATTTCATTGCTTAACTCTCAAGCACTGCCACATGCTGTCATAGTAGCTGCTAAGGTAAGTACTTCACTCAATACATATCTATGTATCAGGTAGCTACTCAGCCACCCCATGCTAGGTCCCCTTCCTGGGTCTGTGGTTACAATAGTGGATGAGATAGACTCCATCCTTATTTTCACATGAACAACATAAAATAAAACAGACATTTCTTCAATAAATAAGTGTTCACTCACTATACAAACCAATATTTTAAAAATTAAAATATACTTCCTCCCAAAAATATCAGCAAGTTATTTAATATAAATTTTCTTTTCTCTTCCTATTGTGGCATCTTGATCTATCCTAAACAGCAAAACATTATTCAGTTGTTCTTTATATGATCGAGTTAGTCAATACTCCAAAGAAAGAGAAATGACTACTTTACTACTACCATTTCTGAGAAGAAACAATATGCCGGTTGAAACACATATGTGGGTCAGGCTCTATGAGATGCTGATAATGTCCCCCACACACCAAAAGTCCATGCCTTAATCCCTGGAACCTGAGCACATTACCTTCCAAGGCAAAAGAAACATTGCAGATGTGATTATGGTTAAAGAAATTGAAACAGGTTCCCTAGCCGGTTTGGCTCAGTGGATAGAGCATCGGCCTGCGGACCAAAGAGTCCCAGATTTGATTCCGGTCAAGGGCATATACCTTGGTTGCAGGCTCCTCCCCAGCCTGGGCCTTGGTTGGGATTTGTGCAAGAGGCAACTAATCAATCTATTTCTCTCACATCAATGTTTCTCTCCGTCTTTCCCTCTCTCTTCCACTCTCCCTAAAAAAATTAATGGAAAAATATCCTTGGGTGAGGATTTTAGAAAGAAAGAAAGAAAGAAAGAAAGAAAGAAAGAAAGAAAGAAAGAAAGAAAGAAAGAAAGAAAGAAAGAAATTGAAACAGGGAGATTATCCTGGATTATCCAGATGGGCTCAATCTAATCACAAGAGTCCATAAAATAGGAGAATTCTTCTCAGCTTAAGTCAAAGAGATGCCACAGAAGAAAAGGCAGGAGATACTGGAAGTATGAGAAGAACTACATCTGCCATTGGTAGTATGGAGATGGAGGGGGCATGAACCAAGGCACACAGGTGGCCTCTAAAAGCTGGCAATGAACTTTGACTGACAGCCATGAAGAAACAGGGAGCTCAACCCTACAATAGTAAGGAACGGAATTCGGCTAACAACATGAATGAGCAAAGAAGCAGAGGATCTCTTAGCACCTCCAGAAAGGAATGCAGGCCTGCCGACACCTTGATTTTGGCGGGTTGGGTGTCTAAACAGAGACCTAGTGAGGTCTGCCAGACTTCTGTCTCCAGTAACTGTGAGATAATAAAATTTTTTTGTTTCAAGCCACAAAATTTGTGGTAATCTGTTATAGCAATGATTTCAAACTAATACAGGATCGCTCTAAAAATGCCTTTGAACATCACTGCCCCTTCTGTGGAGACAGGTATCTATGCCAAGAAAACCTAGTCCCCAGTGCCAGGTAATTCATTTAGCAATCTCTGTAATGATAGTATTTTTAAAAGAAACTTGTAATGCTAATTACCACCTAATTATTTCAAACAGGGTGTAATCATGAGCAATATTTCGAGAACATGCAATACAATTAAAGTTACAAAGCCACTTGGATTATGTGAGCATGGCAATTGGATGATAAATACCATCTTGCTGAATCAAGATTCTCACTTAGACTAATAATGGATTAATCTGTATGTAACTCACATAGCCCAATTACAACTTGTGTTTGACATTCTGTCTGCTTCCAGCAAGGGGGTTGGGGGGGAAGCATACTTTCCTGACAGCAAAAATTATTGGTCTTATGCAATTGAGAAACCACTCACTTTAATTCCCCGTGCTTCTGATTATGTCTTGTCCTGGGCATGACTGCCCATTTCTCATTGAGCGTGCTCATCTGGTTTAATAGTATCTCAAGAACTCCAAAAAGAAGAGTAGTTTTGTTCAGAGGAAGAAATAAAAGGTTTTTGTTCATTTCTTACCTGAGGATATTTTTTGAGGAAGGCTGCAAGTCTCTCATACTATTGGACCTCTTGTTTTGTTGTTGTTTGTTTGCTTGTATTTACTATCATGAAGTAGACTGAGGGAGAACTGATATAGTCACTACTCAAGTGTCAAGAGTTTCTAGGAATTGGGGGAGCAGAGGTGAATGCAAGCCTAAATTTTGGTAGGTGAATGATAACACAGGCAGGATGTGACAGAACCAAAAAGGAAAAAAAAAAGGAGAGCCAACTCTGAGATCTAAAGGCATCTCTAAAACTCTGCAGGGGACACATAAGCCACTTTTTGGAAAAGACCAGTTTGTTTTCTTGACTGGTCATTTTGAGGAGTTTTCAGGGAGAAGGGACTACCTCAGTGGAGGTGGAGAAGTGTTTTTGGCTTTGAGGGTGAGAAAAGAATATTTAACAACTGTAGCTTGGCCAGTGTGCTCAGTGGTTGAGGGTCAACCCATGAACCAGGAGCCATCGGTTTGATTCCCAGTCAGGGCATTTGGCCAGGTTGTGGGCTTGATCCCCGCCATGTAGGGGGCATGCAGGAAGCAGCCAACTGATGAATCTCTCTCATCATTGATGTTTCTCTCTCTCTCTCTCTCTCTCTCTCTCTCTCTCTCTCTCTCTCTCTCCCTTCCTCTCTGAAATCAATAAAAACATATTTTTGAAAAAAAGAATATTTAACAATTGTATATAATTTTAAAACATCTGAGAATCAAATGTCACAGTGCTTTGGCAAGTATAATGTTATTATGTCAGAGCAAAGGACCCATTAGCAATAATCACCTACTTTATAAGACGCCTCTATTGGTTATGTTTAAGGAAGATGTGATTAGAACTGCTGGCATCATGGAAACTTTCTGGATGAGAGAAGTCCTTCCCTTCAAGGCCGGCGAAAGTAAATTAGCATTCATTTTCATGTCTAAAGCTTTGGCAAACACAGGTTCTCTGTCAGACACAAGGTTTTCCCACCCGGAAAGAGAAATGTCACTTGCTCCCTGCCTCTGGCATAAATTGAGATGCAAGATGCAAGATGCCAGTAGTTTTTAGTCAACAAAGAGCTGCCTCCTGGGTCTAGGAAAGAGAAGAAAAATGGTGAAGATCAGACTATCAGAGCTCAAGGCCAAGTTAGATGCACCAGCTGCGTCTAATTCAGAACACCACCACTTCCCCAAGTTGCTGCCAAAAATCAATCAGACTCTCTGACTTCAAGGCTTTCAGAACATGCCGGGTGGGGGCAGAGGTGGAAATGACAGGGGAGAAGTTCATCACTTGAGTACTATCAGAGTTGGGTTAGAATCTCCCTCACCCATCTGCATGGCCAAACTACAGTGTGAACCTTGGCAGAGGCTAACAGACACTGTCTGAGCAGCTCCTCGGGGGCTCTGTGGTGTCCCTGCTCTTTTTGATGGATGAAGTGACTACTTGCCAGGGGATGACACATCAGAATGAGCATTGGCAGGTGCTGGTGTGCTCGGAGATGATCCGCAGAGAACAAGTGTCCACCTCCAAAAACTACCGAGCCAAGGGCTGACAGAAAGGATCAGTTAGCGTCCAGCCACCTCGGTGGAAGGAGAGCACAAATGAGTCACAAAACAGCAACGAGGCTGCCTGGACCACCAAGTCCATCCATCAGAACCGCTGTCCGGGAATCAGCTGCTCTGCTGTTTGATAACGTGCTTCTCCTTGTGACTGGGGAAAGAAGACAGCTGTATGCAGACCCCACCGAGACCAAGCTGCCAGGCTAGAGAGCCCGTGTCACTACAGAACAAGGCATCTGCCCTGGGGAAATCATGCGGGCACTCCCTTGTGATACAGCTCTTTTGCTTTCCCAGTTCTATATGTGTACCTCCCATCTTGGGCCCAGCACCTGGCAGACACCGGTCCCCTGCCACCCCCCTCCCCATCCCCCCCATCCAAAAGTAGAGCGTCCCTATGAAACCTTTCGTAAGCCAAAATGGCAGAAAGTGAAGAAGCCATCACTGTTAGTGTATATGGAAAATTTTTTGAGTCTTCTCCGACCCCCAAAATAACCTACCAACTCATATTAAACAGCACATGAAACCTAATATGTAGTGAATGCAGTGTTACTCTCTCTGTACTCACTGCCTCTATAATGTCTGGGCTCCCTGCAAAAAAAAAAAAAAAAATGCTAAAGGCTGTCTTCATTTTTTGCCTTTTTTCATAAAGTGAAAATCCTCTGTGGGATTCTTTAGGTTAGTGAACACAAGCACTAATGTGAGTCTTTCATTAGAGTGAAGTGGAGTCATGCTGAAGTTTCAAAAAGCAGGGGATACCTGTTCTGGTTGAGTTTCACAGAATTCTTGGCTACAAGTGTATACAGAAGTTCTCAAATGCATTTGAGAAACTAAGGGAAAAGGATTTTCTAGTATTCACTAAGAAATCACAGCAGGGGCTTTTCCCAAGCTCTTACCTTGTGCTATAGGACATGATCAATGAAGACAAATGAATTTTTCTAGCAACCCCAAATAACCAAGTATATTAGAAAAAGCAGGATTGTGGTTCAGGCTCCAACACTTACTGGGTGAGTAACCTCAGCCAATGTCTTCTCTCTCTAATCCCCTGGAAAATGAAAACAGCAATGTTCATCCTGCCCATGTCCTAATTCAACAGTCTGCCTAAAGAGAATTTCCACTAAATGGAAGATTCTATGGGCATGGGTTTGTTTTCATTTGAAACACACAGAGATATTAATATTAGTAGCATTATATGCCTTCTTATGCTACACCAAATTTGAAAAACTCAAAGGTGTCTAAAATGTGAGAACCAAATTAGACAAAACCCTCCCTCAAAACTTACGGCTCTGAAGACAGTTGATATAATACCATTGATCTTTGAACAATGTAGGGGTTAGGAGCACCAATCCCTCAGGCAGTTGAAAATTCACATATAATTTTTGATGGCCCAAGATCTTTATTAATAGACTACTGTTGACTGGAAGGAAGTTTTACCAATAACATAAATAGTGGATTAACACCTATTTTTGTATTTTATACATATTAATCTACTTCATTCCTACAACAAAGTAAGCTAGAAAAAAGAAAATGTTGTTAAAAAAATCATAAAATAAATTTACAGTACTTATTGAAAAAATATGCATATAAATGGGCACGTGTAGTTCAAATCCATGTCGTTCAAGGATCAATTTGATGAACTTAATGCTCACAGAATCACTGACACTTATTGTGGAAAGGAAGTCGAGAGATTCTTTAGTAGAAACAGTGGAATGTAGTGGCGGAGAACATGGATTTTTGAGTCGGACCACCTGGGTTAAGTCTTGGCTCTGCTGCTCAGGACCTTGAGCAAAACACTTAGTTTGCTAAGTCTCAGCTCCTGGACTCTAAAAATTTCAGTGATGACTGGATCTAGCTAAGGGGGTTATTTTGGAGATGAATCAAGTTAAAGTGTTTAGCATGCTGTGCTTAGTACTTGGTAAATGCTCAATAAATGAGAGCTTTTATGGAGGCAAGTTCTGCAGTACAAAAAAACAAAGTAGTTCGTGCAAGTAAGAACCTGAACCCACATCCAGTTGTTGCTCCAGGAGGCCCCTCAGAATTTCATGGCTTATCTATGATTCGGGAAACCTCGAGAACAACATCTGGCTGGGATCCCGGATGTTCTCATCTATCATTGGGAGTGTTTGTAACGTCCATGTTCGGTTATGTTTCAACTCAGGTTCAGTGCTGAGAAAAATTAAACTTAAATTAAAATGAACAAACAAGCAAAAAAAAAAAAAAAAAGGCAGAATGGCAAAGAGGGCCAGCTCATGAGAGATAGCATTTATGGACTTCCCTCGCCATCAAAGAGCCACATTTTCATGCCAATTTTACACCAGTTTTAAACAGAACTGAAATGCCAAGACTTACTTTATCTTGAATTTGATCTGTTTCATGGGTTGTCCCCATAGATTAATGACTGGGTTTTCTCCTGCAAGCCTTGGCACTGTCCCTATCAGTTCAGCCTCAATGGCTGAAAAACATTCACATGAGGGCACATATATCGCCAAAGAGCTCAGCTTCCTTCCCTCCCCTGGCATCGCATATCTTGTCCACTCAGGGAATGCCTCAGCTCTGCTTCATCACAGACATGACACGAATGGACAGTCTTCCCTTTGGCCAGAATTTTTTCTAAAGTAAGCATGGGAAAAGCCCTTTTGTTCTGAGGAGGCCAAGGGGCGGCCTAAAAGTTGAACAAGGAGCAGTTTTAGATCTAATTCCTGTTGTTAGCCTGGCTTCTCCTCTTATCCACCCGCCAAAAAAAAAAATTCATCTCTGATTAGAAGAGACTCTCCTTTCTTCCTATTATTCTCCAAAAACTCTTTAAGTCCAAAGGCAACACTCTCTCACTGGGTTTTTAATAATCAGTATATGGAAATTTGATGGTTCTGACATTGATGCTGGCCAAGGGCTCCAATTTAGTAATGTGGCACTGTTTCACTTGTGATGTGTCCTTTGGCACAAACATCTGAAGAAGGGCATACTCATATTAACATCTCTATTTTCCTCCAGGAAGATCCAACTCTGCATTCAGCGTCTGTGTAATGTATTTGGCAACACAGCTGTTTCCTTGTATACCCAGGGTGTCATCGCACCCTGTTATTTAATTGTTTTAAAATATGTCTTGTGCTTGTCTCACTGCGCCAACTAGATTTCAAATTCCTTTAAATCAAACTGTGTAATGTTATCTGCATGGAGGGTCTCCAGGGTGATGTTCAGCCAGAGCGCCTAGCCTTTCTTTGTCTTTATCAGTCACTCATCTAAAAACCTCACACACACTAGCAAAATAAAACACCTGTAATTGCCTTCATACAGCCTTTGCCCTCATGAGTTTCCTGTATTATAGAAGAGATTGACATGAATAAGAATTATAACAGAGTTGCAAATAGCTCTCTGTTATGGGTACTGCTATCCAGTAACTATCGCATCTTAAAGTCCCAAAGGGTAACAGTGAATGGTTAGCTCCCCAAAATTAGGAAATTATGTTAACTATGTAATAATCACTCTACAAGAAGAGATAAGTAGTACCCAAATATGACTGTGAAAAGGACACTTTGGGCCCGGCCGACGTGGTTCAGTGGTTGAGTGTCAACCTATGAACCAGGAGATCACGGTTCAATTCCGGTCAGGGCACATGCCCAGGTTGCAGGCTCAATCCTCACTGTGGGGCATGCAGGAGGCAGCTGATTAATGATTCATTCTCTCTCATCGTTGATGTTTCTCTCTCTCTCTCTCTCTCTCTCTCCCTTCCTCTCAGAAATAAATAAAAACGTATTTTTTTAAAAAGGTCATTTTAGGAAAACTTTTCTTCTCCATTCTTCTTCCAGTTTTAACCCTTCTCATCACTTAGACAACCTTCACATCAAAGGGACAAAAAGAGATATTCATGCAATGTCTGTGCTTTGCTTCATCACAGACCTGACACGAATGGACAGTCTCCCCTTCGGCCAGAATTATTTCTATGTTTGTACAACCCACGTGTCTCATCTCATCATTAGATATTCGATTGTTTACAACATTCTAAAACAGTCCTTGGCCTGATTCTTCAGCAACCAATATGCTCTGAAGGAGTCAGGTTGCCTACATTTTATTTTATCAGCAGACTGGTGGAAACACCTAAGGAAAGATGCAGAAAGTGGCACTGATCTTATAAAACAACTAGAGGCCCGGTGCACGGATTCGTGCACTGGTGGGGGCGTGGCCTGTGGGGATGGCCTGCTGTGGGAGCACCGCTCATCCTGGTCAGCAGAGCAGCTGCTCCCGCTGCAGGTTAGGCTACCAGAAGAAAGATGTTATGCAAATATATGATCCCTCACAGCTATCCTGAGGGAGAGCCATGATGCTGGGTCCCTCCCTGAGAATTCTGCTGGAACAGGAAATCTTCACTTGGTTAATATAACACCTCAGGGGCACACAGCCTATTAACACACTTCAACGTTCCAAACCACGTCTCTGTTCTGATCCTCTGGTGGTTGCTGCCTCAAATGCTGTTCTGAGGATTCTCTTGACAGGATCCCATTCAATAGGAGAGTGCTGTGACAGATTAGCAAGGTCTGCCGTGGACAAAGGAGGGGACAGTATCAGCATGGATGCCACGGGGCGGGGGGGGGGGGGGGGGTTGGTAGCCCTAAAGCAGATGTTCCAAACTGGAAACCACCAATAAAGTGCCAAGGAAAGTCTGAGGAAGAGCACTAAAAAGATTCTCAGAGGTGATCATATTTGAGCTGGGCCTTAAAGAGGGACAGGATTTCAGCGTGTGGATAAGAGGGCAATCTGAGCAGCTGAAATGGACGAGCATGAGTAAGGCGTAGAGGCAGAGACATCCAGGGCTTTTGCACCTTTAAGAAACAGTGCGTGGTCTATTGGGGATGGTGGGCCCAAGGGATCCTTCTGATGCAGGATCCAGGCTAGTGATGTCCAACACAAATATAATTTTATATGTTCTAGGTGCCATGTTAAAAAAAAGCAAAACTTTAAAAATGAATTCCTTTTCATCCTAAAGCATTCCATGGTGGACAAATCATTAGAGAACTAGCAGCAAAATTCAATTTATTTAGATTAATAAAAGTGATGGAGCCGCTAAATTATGCCAGCTCGCATGACAGACACAAAGAGAACCATAAACTATGTGATCACAACAGTATCATAAAATGGAAAGAAATAAAATGATATCCATAGCATATCGTTCTGATTGGACTTGCCAGGCACAGCAAGGAGATAAAAAAAAGGAAAGGGGAGGGTATTGATGCTGTTAGCTGGCTCATAAGGACATCAACAATTGCCTGCTTGGCCCCTTCTTGCATGCTAAAGAAATATGGGATTTATCTTTTCGTGGCAGAACCTGAGTTATTGCTTGTACAATAATAACATTGAGGAGATTTTTATAGCTGTTGAGCTAAATTAAAGCTTTGTTATCTTTATGTAGGGCTCACCTTGCTTTTTTAAAGTAGATCTTTTTGCACTATGATGGGACCCTTATGATGAGGATTATTGTTATGTCATCGTCTCTTCTCCCCACTATCATCTCATTTTTATAAATACACCAGATATGAAACCCCATGAGGAAGTCAGCTAAACTTTAGTTTGGAGATTATCAGGGAGTTAAAATGTTACAAATAGGCTGCATGATACTGTGGAATGAGCACAACTTTCAGAGTCCAAACTGAATCTGAATCCTGGTTCTGCAGTTGTTAGCTGTGAAAATGGGCAGTTTCATGAGCCACATTTAATCTGAGTTTCATGCTCTCTACAGTGGGTAAGATAATGATTATCCTTTGGAGTTTTTGTGATAAGTAAATGAGATAATGTATGCAAAGCCACCAAATGGTGCTCCATACTGAGTAGATCACTATTGCAATCACTGATCATTGATTAGACACCTACTCTATGTTAAACAATGCTCTGGGTGCTGCTAAAACAGCTGTGGAAATAAAGATAAAAACTAACTAGTGTGGTTGTTTCATAACATCGATAATTTCCATTATTGTTCGTCAATATGATGAAAAGATAATGTGAGAGTTACCACATGCCTGACCTACAATTATATAGAACCTCTGAAGATAGATGTTTTCCTTAGAGATTATGCTGTTCTGCTTCTTTATTTTACCTATGAGAAAATTTAGCTCCAAGAAATAAAATTGCACTGAAGTCTGATATTATGAAGATGAATAAGACTAAGTGTTGTCCTCAACTAGATGCTTTGGCCAGATTTTCAGCAATGACCCGGGATCTTCCCCACTGCATTCCCTAAATGTCTCTAACTTTCTATGTCCTGACTCTTAATTCTGTCTCCTCTTTGCAACTCTACTCATTCCCTTTGCACTTCTGACTGACCTTGAATTTACTGACTTATCCCTTCAACATACACCAAGCAATTTAGCTCAGACTCACATTTGTCTGGAAAGAAATAAAACAATAATTACTCTAAGCTCTGGGCCAACTTTACCCAAAGATATAGAAAGAAGTTATTTATGTAGTGTGGCATGTGAGACCTTGTGAAAATATCTCCTTTACCCAGGACCTAAAAGTCTCAGAATAAAGATTCACTTTATAAATGTATCTTAATTATCACCTTGTTTTAAGAAAATATTTTTAAATTTAGGTCATCTTAATGTGCATTTGACCAGTAATACATTCAGGCACAAACTAGCAGGGAACAAAATTTACCCCTTTTAGCCTATAGTTTCATTTTCACAATTGCTTTTATAAATTTAAAAATACTTCAGTATTTGATTTAGCCACAGAATTTTGATTTTATATGAACAATAAATAATTTTAGCATAAGTTCAGGTCAGATATTGCACACTTATGTTAAAAATATTACTACAGTAATATGCTATTGATTGACCCCTTCTCAATTCTGAATCCAAGTAATCACTGACATCTCCATTCTGGTCTTCCTAAGAAAGTAAAACAAGTTTGACTACAGACTAACAAATATGAAAAAATGGTACCCTAACACATAGTTTTTGCTGTAATTCCATCTCAAGGGTTCCCAGAAAGCCTCGAAAAATATATGGGGTTATTGATCATATCTTTGGCTTCAAGTAACGGAAAATGTAGAGTCAGACAAGCTTAAATAATAAGTAAATACCAGAAAGCCTACAACTGGATGCCCAGAAACACAGTTGATTCCATAAAAACCCAGGTTTCCACCACCATTCTCCTCAATGTCAGCTTCCTCTAAGGGCTGCTTTCCCGCATCACTGCAACGTGGCTGCCAGTGACTGTTGGATCTGCATATGTCCCTGTCAACAGCCAGCAAGAGCTAAAGACAAGCCTCTCCCTCTGATTAGGCCAGCTCAGAACATCTCTCCACCCTTGGACTAGTAACTGTCATCATGGTAACTCCATGTATTTATCAGCTTAGAAATCAGATTTCCTCCTGGGCTGTGGATGAGATGTCCTAGGCAAAAATGGGATTCAACAGGCATAGGGTATGAATGCTGAGGAGGCAACTAAAACCTATCATGGATTCTTTACATTTTTTTATTCAAATATACCATAAATTTGATTTAAAAGCCACCTTTAGTGTACCTAAAGATTGTGAACTCACTCTTGTTTGCCAAATACCAGTGAAGCAAAACCAGTGAATTAAGTCTGCCTTTGGAAAAATATACTAATACCTCGATTTTGAAATGTAAGTCAACATTTCAAGTGTTTACTAAAAGAAATGTTCCTTTTTCTCTGGGACTTAGAAATATAGACATGTTTAAAGTCATTCCTGAATCTTCCTTGTATGGTCAGCTTCATTAGTCATCAACAAATTTTAATAGACCCTTATTTGAAAAATGTCTACATTAATCTCATTTGAGTGTCATAACAACCTAGAGACAGGACAGGAGTTATTCGCCTCATATTTCTGACAAGGAAAACAGCCCCACCCTGATCAAGGGACTTGTCCAAGGTCACATTCTATTCCATTGGAAAATAGAACAAGAGCACAGTTCTTTCTGTCACACCTTCTTGCTTCCCACAGTGGAGACTGTTGCATCTGTTCACAAGACCTCTGGTCTATCTGTAAGATCTGGCCTCAGCACAGCAACAGAAATGAGGAAGTTGGGAAAAGGAGGTACTTGTAGAAAGCCTGCTACATTTCACTTAAAGAAACCATTGAGTTACATTTTCAGCAACCTTCATGTAACAGAATAACATGGACAAGAATCAAGTCAGTATTCCTTTGTGTAAAGGAATCCTACACGAAGTTTGTATGGCTAATCCTCTACTTTTCATTTCACTGCCATTGTATCAGTTGGAAATATTTTTATGACACAGACAGATACACACCCATACACACAAGTCACAAAAGCCCTGAACTGGTTGAAGCAGTAAATGGAATGCACTGGCTCACAAAACTTAAATGTGAGGCATCTCAACTTCAGAGACCCAGAGAAGGTCACTAGCACTGATATCTCACCCTCTCCTGGCGCTGCTCTCCCACACATTGACTTCATCCCAAGCTCCACTTGGTCATGGCAGCCCCCCTCTTTTCCAGAGCAAAACCTCTGAGATCAAATCCAATACAAAGGAGAGAGTGCTTCTCTACCAACATCCCCATAAATGCCTCCGTGTGAACTATTGCCTCTGGCAAGGCAGCATGCCCATCTCTAAAGCAGTCGCTAGGAAGAGAATATAGATGTCTGGTGGCCAAACTGCCCTGGGAGCCGGGGCTGCAGTCAACTCCATCCAACGCAAATAGATTAACAGTGACGAAGAAGTGGTTACCAAGAAGGGAAACAAAGTCCTGTTTAAGATGGAGAGTGAGTAGATGCTGGGAGACAAAATTTAATGTATCCACTATGCTCATGAGCAAAAACAAGAACTGATTCAGCATCAAGGGAAACTATTCATTGCACCACTGCCTACACCGTGTCTTTGCTCAAGTGTCTTTTAAGAAATGGCATTATCCACCTTGATTATTCACTGTTGGGCAATATTTGCACAGACAATCTGGCCCAGGAACAATAAGGCACAAACCCTGATATTTGGGGTTATATTTATATTCAAAGAACCAGGCCAATATAGTATATTGCCATTCTTAGCTGACAACTTAGGAATAATGAACTGGCGGGACAAGACAAAAAGGATGAAGCCTCCTGCTTTGTAAAGGTTATCAGTGAAAGAGGAAAAGGCCTTGCCTTGGGCTGAGAGTCAGAAGCAATTGTCTCTGAAGCTGAAATGATCACTGACAGGTATAAAATCTGATCATAGGGAGTTTATAGACAAACTCAAGCAGAAAGGAAAAATCAAAAGCAGTAAAAATCAAGCCACAAAACACACACACACACACACAACTTACAGAGCGGGTCACCACTTAAGAGGTTGTTCTAGGAGATTGCTTTGTCCTCTTAGCAGAGCTAACCAGCTCCACATGAAATGACATGGTCACAGTATCGCAGGCACCCATCACGTCTGGAACTTTGCAAATGGTAGTCACCATGGAGATATTTCAAGTGCCCTCAAATGAGCATTATTTCAGTCCATTTTCCAAATGACTCCAGATTTTATCCTGCTGGGTAATTTGCTTTCTGCCTCTCCCTCTCCTTCACCCTTTCCTTTTGCCACAATATAAGGAAAGGACAAATGAATCCCCACCCTCTGAGATTTCAGGCTCTGGGCTAGAGATCGAAGCAGGGGGAAGAAAATGAGATTCTCAAATAGATACTATTTACAATAATATAAAAAGACCCAAATGGCAAAGACTATATCTGACAATAGATTGACCATAGATGTGCAACACTTCTACACAGAAAACTGCTACTAGTATTAAGAGAGATTTAATAAACTCCTAAATAAATCGAGGGACTGTATCACGCAATATCATCAATCTGGCAATTCTCCACAAATTGATCTGTAAATTTAAAATAATCTTTCCTAAAACCTAAATCTCAGCAGCTTTATTTTTAGAAAATGTGATTTAATCTTCAAATTTACATAGATAACAGAAGGCCAAAAATAGCCAAAATAATGACAATAAGGAAGAACACAATTGGAAAATTTATACTATCAGATATTAACACATCATGCCAAGACATTATAAGGCTGCAGTGATTAACAGTGTAGTATAGGTACAAGCGTGGAAATAGAATAATGGAACAGAATATAGAAACAGACCTCATGACTACAATCACTCAATGTATGACAAAGATGACATCAAAATGCAGTAAGGTCACCCTAACAGGTTTGGCTCAGTGGATAGAGCGTTGGCCTGCGGGCTAAAGGGTCCCGGGTTCAATTCCTGTCCAGGGCATGTGCCTTGGTTGCGGGCATATCCCCAGTAGGGGGTATGCAGGAGGTAGCTGATCAATGTTTCTAACTCTTTATCCCTCTCCCTTCCTCTCTGTAAAAAAATCAATAAAATATATATTTTTTTTTAAAAAATGCAGTAGGGTTGATCTTTTCTGTAAGTGATGCTAGGTTACTTGGGTATCCATGAATGAAAAAGTGAAATTAGATTCATAACTCATACCATAAAAATGTCAATTACAGACAGATTATAAATGTTAATGTGAAAGATAATATATGTTTTAAAAGAAAACAAAGAACAATATTCTCACAACCCTAAGATGAACAAAAATCTTTTAAACAGGACAAAAATGCACTTAAAGGAAGAAATTAATAAATTAAACAAGTCCAATGTTGGTCATTATTTTCCGCCAATTGGATATGACTTCATGTGACATGCCAAGGAGAGAGCAGCCCCATCCTAAAGCAGTTCAAACATCAGTAAGAAACTATGGTGATGCCCAGAGATGCAAAAAAAAATCAGCGCAATAAAATATCAAGTCTGCTAAAAATACATACATATTATCCAGCATTCAAAAATATTCAGTCAGATTGTGTCAGTCTTCTGCTTGAAATCCTCTAGTGGTTTCCCATCTCACTCAGAGTAAAAGCCAGTGCCTACAGTTGCCCACAAAGCCCCATCACCTCTCCAACTCAGCCTCCTCCTCCTCCTCCCCTTATTCACCACACTCCAGACACAGTAGACATCAAATATATATTTGGTAAACGAATAAATAATGAAAGAAGGAAGAAATATATCAGCTTTTCACTCCATTATCTTTAGGATGTGATCCTTGTCCTCGTGGTCCAAGGTGGCTGCTCTGTCTCAGACATCACATCCACATTGTAAACACCAAGGCAGAGGAAGGAGGAAGGAAGAGGTATCACCTTTATTTTAAGAAAAGAAAAAGTGCTTGCACATACCAGAAGTTCCACACATTACTTCCATTTACATCCCACCGCCTATAACTTAAGCCATGGTTTCCCAACCTCAGCATTATTGGTATTTGGGCCAGATAACTGTTTGTTGTGGAGGCCATCCTGTGCACCGTAGGGTGTTTAGGGACATTTCCCCTAGCATCCCACCAAATGCCAGGGGGACGCACCTTTACGCAGCCTGAGCTGTGACAAAATGTGCCCACATATTGCTACAATTCTCATGGGAGGAGGATCTCCCTGGCGGAGAACCACAAGCTAAAAGAGAGGTGGCAAATATCAAAATATCATGGTAAAGTGGGATTCTGTATTCTGAGACAGAACAGGAAAATGAATGTTTGCTAAATAGCCAGCAGTCTCTGTTGAGGGGAAAAAAACAACACTCCTTCGCTGAGGCAAGCACCATTGCCAGCTTTTTGAGATAATTTCAGGAATATTCAGTGCATAGAAAAGTATTCTTGTATTTGCATGAAGTGCAGCCTCTTTCATAAGAGTCTATGCCTTGCTTTCTCTCGCTTAACAAGGCCGTTTTTTCTAGGCTATGATGTGACCTTTTTACCTATACATTCAAGTTTCCTTTTGTTTCTGAAATGTTTTCTTAAATTACTTCCTTAAATATCAGTTCAGTTTTTGTATTAAATTACATCCTTAAGTATCAGTTCAGTTTCTGTGTTGAGGTTATCTTCCTCGTTAACACCAATTATGGGTATGACTGACTGTATCAATCTTCTACATCTGTTATTTTTGTCTTAACCGTTTAAGAAAATGTTTATGTGAATTTATATTTCACTTCCCTGTTCCTATTCTCACCAATGTCTCTCCCTTTAGTGCTGCATTCCGTTCTTTTGTTGGCAAAGCTCATACAGTGTCTCTTTCTAGGTCCTTATTTTCTAGAAGCAATTACTTCATTAATTTCATTGAGTAGTGAGATGTTTGATCATAGTTTTAGCTTCTCAAAGGCAATCATTTTCTGAATATTCTTTATCTGCCAACAGTTTTCCTCCTGACATGTACCTGGTATTGTTTAATAGGACTTCAAATCCACTTGTTTATGACTTAAGTGAAGTTGTTTTAATCCATTTGTTTATTACAAAGAAAAAAAAGTTACTTTTAGAACTAAAGTTGCCCTGATATGAAGTTAAGTTGTATCAATGCATCATCATCTCATCTGTTATCTTTGATAAGCATCAGCAGCTGAGGGGCCCTCCTGGGGGCTTATCAATAAGAACACTTGGCCTGGTGGCATGGCTCAGTGGTTGAGCACTGACCAATGAACCAGGAGGTCAGGGTTCAATTCCCACACATGCCCAGGATGCGGGCTCCGTCCCCAGTGGGAGAAGGCAGGAGGCAGCCGATCGATGATTCTCTCTCATCATTGATGTTTCTATCTCTCCCTCCCTCTCCCTTCCTTTCTGAAGTCAATAAAAATATATTATAAAAATAAAAATAAATAAGAACATGTGGAGAAACAACTATGGCAAGGGGACATTTAGACCATAAATATGGAAAGTTTTTGGAGACTATTGGAGAGTTTCAGTCTGGGCAAGGCAACACTTTGCTGGCCTAAACAGCTTCCAAATAGCTTGAGACATTTGCTCCTGACATGGCCAAGGCAACTCTTCGGCTGGCAGTGGCGCTAAACGGGGCAGCGGTCCCTGGAGTGATGACCCTCAGAGCAGCCTGGCCTGTCCACCAACACCAGCGTCTCTGTTACCTAGCAACGTGCTCTAGCAACAAGGGACTTGCATTTTGCACTGGCAGCTGGAAGTAGGCTCATGGTTAATTAAGCCGTCTCTCCTGAGAAGCCAAACTCATATAAAGGTACACCTCTAAATGTGAACTTTATTCCTTTCACCTCCCCTTGCCTGGAACAATAGTGTGCTTAATCCATCATTTGTTTGGAGTCTGTTATTTCTTTATTTGGCTTATCAGGTGATATTATCCTGTATGCTATTGGCTTGTGAAATTATTATAATTCCCACAGCAAACCTGTGCTGAATAAATTGTTGGCAAAGACAGAATCAGTCTCTGAGTATAACTCCACCGCCCAACACCAAACAAAATCAAAACATCTTTTCTTTTTTTATTTTAGATCCCATGGGTCATTCCTTTTTCATTGCTACTCATGAGTGAGATAAGTCCTCACTCTATTAAATACTTGCAGAAAATATGTAGGGAACTCACCAAACTAGAAAGAACCCCTTTGTTATATGAAGCTGTGAGTGGAATTAATTTTTTTAGATTTTTCTTTCCCCCCAGCCATCAGGGACCATAGCCGTCTGTCTTTTCTCAGTGCAGATTCTCTTTCTCATCTGCAGTTTGTTTCAGGTCATTATGCCTCGTTTGTGTAATTTCTCATTCAGTCCTTCCCACCATCCTCTTTACCAGCTCAGCCTACCAAAGTTCCTGTAACTAGTCCTCATTATTCTCCCTGTTCCAAATAAGAATAAGACTGAGACCACTCTTGGCTACTAACATGCATTCTCTTTGCTCTTCTATCTGAACATATTATTCGAGGTAGTGATGTAAATTGCTAAAAGATTGCTTTTCCTAGATGGGACTATAATTATATCACAGGAAGGGAATTCTGGAAAGTATAGTCAGAAAACTTTCCCATCTTCCCTTCTAGGGTCTTTGTCTGGTCTAATCATTGCATTGACTTAAGACAGAGTAACAGGAGAAAAACAAATTTTGTACGTACAGAAGCCCCCTAAAAATATGAGACTCCCAACAGTTGGGCAGTTGAACCTCATATAGCATCTTGAGCTAAGGAGAAGGGGTGGGGGTCTAGGGCTTCAAACACAGAAGGACAATTCACAAGAAGATGAGAAGAGCAGATGTTTGATAAACAAATGTTTGCCCTGCCAAGCAGATGAGTCTTTCTGATATGAAAGATTGTCTCTGGTAATAGCTCTCTTCCTGGTACAGGCCCCCCATCTCAATTATTGTAGGAAGTTACTGGGGAGGCAAAGAGCTCTTCCCGAGGCTGCTGGGCTCCGATTGACTTCAGCTCAAAATAATGCACAAACCAAAGTGGCACATTCTGGGGTGGCCTAGTCTGCTTCCCCTCGAAGTCTCTATAAAAAGAAGAGGGAAAGCTGGAGAAAGCTTTGGTTCTACTACCTACTGAAAAGTAGATATCACGGTTGATGCTCTAGCCAACCCTTGGAACAAGGGGTTATCAGAAAGATAGAAGCCACACACCAAGATGGTAGGGCAAAAAACAAAAAACAACAATAACAACAACAAAACTGATTTCTTGATAACAGTGGAGCCATGACCAGCCCTTGAGGAAAATCCTCTAGACTTCTCTTACATGAAAGAGAAACAAACATCTAGTTGCTATTTTGGATGTTCAGTTAGATGCACTTGAACTTGATCGTAACTAAAACAACAAAGCTTTGTCCTTAAGGGTATGTTACTGACTTGGAAGGTCTGTTCTGTGAGCCTTGTTGGAGATCAGTGGCCACTGACATCCTCTCTGGAAGGAAGAACCACTATCTGACTTTTACTGTTTTTGACATCCCTTCCTCAAATATTATGATTTGGAGTTATAAATGTCTTCTCGTGTTCTTTAAGATGGAATTTGATTTTCTGTTTCTTATTCTTAAATGCAAGAGTGGGTAAGTGAAACGCTTCCCTATTCTATTATTTTAAAACTAGAAGGAGGAGATTTTCTTTTTGAGATAGAGAAGAAATCATTTGGAAACAGCAGAAGGAAAGATGAAGGGTACACTCTCTGCCTCCAGGCTCTGATTTATGAGAGATATAAGGTTCACATGAGAGCTTTGCAGAGCAAGCGATATCATCAGGGGAAGCTTGTTCCTTTTACAGTAAAATGACAGCACTCAGAGAAGATGCTGAAGATGTTGAGGCATTGGCTAATAATAACCAAAGGGTTCCAAAGTCATAACAAAAGCGAGGGGTTGAAGGGCAGGGAAGCGCACAGGGTGGGTCAGAATTAAGGGTCATGGTGACAATGGGTACCCTGAGAGATTGGGCTTTTATAGTGACTAGGAAAATTAGCAACTCTCCTAATGGTCTCCAGAGAAAGGCAGGGTCATCCTTTCATTCATTTGAAATATTAAAATAATATATCAGATATACATATATATGATTACCCTCTATAATAAAAGCCTAATATACTAAGTGTCTGGTCGTCTGATGACGGTTGACTGTTCAACCAATCAATGCATATCATGCTAATGATATGCTAAGGCCACTCAACCACACACTATGACGTGCACTGACCACCAGGAAGCTGATGCTCCAACTGATAGGTTAGCTTGCTGCTGGGGTCTGGCCGATTGGGACTGAGCAAGATGGGCCGGACACACCCTGAGCCCTCCTATGGTCCCTCCCTGGCTGGCCAACCTCCCGCAACCCTCTCTGGCCCCGATCATGCACCAGTGGGGTCCCTCGGCCTGGCCTGTGCCCTCTGGCAATCTGAGACCCCTCGAGGGATATTGGAGAGCTGGTTTCAGCCTGATCCTGCAGGCAGCTTTGGACTGCAGGCTTCGGCCCGATTCCTGCAGGCCACCCAGAAGGACCCCACCTATGCACGAATTTGTGCAGTGGGCCTCTAGTATAAATGTACATATTTATAATTATGAGACTATAAATGTACATATATATAACTTGGATTCCAGTTCACCTGTGCCCAGAAAGAACTATTGTCTTCTAAGGTTTTACCATCTCTTTAGATCCTTGATGTTCAAAGTTCTTTAGCCTTTGGTCCCCTAACATTTGCATAAATCTTCCCTGTACTCCCGTCCATAGTATTCAAAGATAATTAACATAATTGCATCAGTGAAATGAGACTTATAAAAACAAAGCCTGGACAAAAAGTACATCGTAGGCAGCTTTGGTGCTCCATCATGACACAACTCCTCCTGAGGTTAAGGAAATTTACCACCTAGGGAAAGTGAGGAGGTATGAAGGGGGGAAATACAGAGAAACCCACAAATGATCATGCCAAACATTATCTGGCTCCCAAAGCAGCTTCTTCCACACAAGGCAACCCCTCCTGTCTCTGCTGTGAGTGCAGCCAAGCTCAGCTTTTCATGTCAGTGGAGTAACGATACCTTCTTGGAGAAAAGGGGGGACCTCAGAACACCTCTGCCCCCTAACATCTGCCCCTGCTCTTCTTCCTCAAAGACTCTTTTTGCCCTTCCTTTGAGTGCAAGGTGTTTCAAAGCCTTTCAAGGGAAATATCATCCACAACTTCAAAATATGAAACACATAAAAAGTGTTGCTGTTCTGGCTGAAGGGAAGGCAGGGACGCTGAGATCACTGTGCTCAGCCTCCATTGGCACTGCCGTCCTAGCCTGATCCTCCTGCCTCCCATACTTTTCCTAAAAATCCTAAAAAAAAATTCCTGGGCAGACTGGGTTTAGAGTCTGCTTAGGACATCCCAGGATTTAGTACTAACAGCCCCACATCCTGGGAATGCCCTCAGCTCCATACAAACCAGATGGTTGGTTACTCAATCCTAAATACTGCTACATGATGGTTTGAAAATCACTGGTTTTTAAAAAATGCATGGCCTTTGTAAAAAATATAAGCATTTCTCATATGGGTCATGCCTTAAGCCACAGTTGGTCATTGCTACCTTAGTAGGAATTAGTTCATCAGCTACTTTCCAAATGGCAGCCAGGTATAGAACAGGATCTGAGAAAGAAAAGGATGAGCATGGCTGCCTGTCCCATAAGTGCGCCCTGATGGTGTTCTCATTTATTCACAACTCTAGCCCCCAGTTACCTACAGTTACACACTAGCTGAGCATCTCTATAATTCAAACAGTACATGGAGCCAGGCCTGAATCAGCTATAAGAAAGGAGATACTGTCATCTCTGGGTATATTCAGGGGGATTGGCTCCAGGAAGGCCCCACAGGTACCAAATCTGCAGGTGCTCAAGTCTCTTGCATAAAATAGCATAGTATTTGCATACAACCTATATTTGCATACAGGCTACAGTAGGGTGTGCCTACATATCACTTCATTCCTATGGATTCAGTATAGTGCTTGGCACATGGCAAATTCAACTTTTGCATTTGGAACTTTCTGAAATTTTTATTTTCAATTCACAGTTGGTCAAAACCACAGATGTGAATCCCATGAATAGGGAGGGTCAACTGTAGCTGGTTGGGACATGAGTACTCACCCCACAGCCTATACCCAATTCATGCCCAAGAAGTGTGATCTCAACCCACATGAGGAAATATTTCGTAGTCTGCAGAACACACTAAAACCAAGGGCCCACATAGGGATTAAGACTTGGCTTCATTGGAATAACTCCCTAACCGAACTAACTAGCCATAGAGAAGCCTAAGTAATTGACTTGGAAAAGCTTTCAGGCACAGGAGTCTCTCACAGCAGCTGGAACCAAGGTCCAAACCAGAGGATGAGTGCCCAGCAGAGAAAGAGGCTGTTCAGAGATACCCACATCATCTCCTTTGTTGGCAAAGTTGTCCAGATGCCCACAGAGCTTTACTAGTAATTAAGCCCAATTCTAATTAATCCATGACCTTGTTCAAGCCAACTGTTTCCTGGAGCCTCTAACACCTCTCCAGGTTCAGATGCCCTTTCCTCCAAGTGGAATTCAAAGGTCCATTTTTCTTATTAAGCTTAATTGAAAGATGACTGAACCGTTGTCTTTCATAAACAGGAACCTCCCCACCAATAGTACTCATAGAGGCAGCGGCGACATGTCACAGCTTCTACAGTCTGTACACCGACAAATAACTGGGTCAGCGTGGACCACTCCAAATATAGCCCATGAGACCTCAGACACTTGACAAATCGAAAGCAGCACATGGCATTTAGAACAGAGACAGTTGGTGTCGCAGCAATAAGACTCCAGACAGATGGACTGAGACCAGGAAGCGATGGGAGAGAGGAGCAGTACAAACAAGGAGACAGCAGTCAGAAGATTCAAATCCATCCCCTACCCTCTAACCCAGAGCCTCCCAACTCCCGCCTCAGGGCACACTGGGTGCTACATGTGACTTACAGCTGCTTCCAGGTGTTGAGCCCCTCCGCACTGGTTGGGGCTCAGGGGAAGTTGGAGACCCCAGGCCAGTTGCCTCCGGTTGTGAGCAGTCTTCCTCATTTCTCCAACATGCTGTAGGAATATAATCACCATTATATATGCTATGTTAAATGATGTTCAAACAGTGTTAAAAATACTGGGGATCACTGATATAAATGCATTCACTACCCCCATTAACTCCAGAACTGTTTTTGTGCTTCTTTTCTATCAGAACAAACACCCCATCAACCGCAACTTACCAACATGGTACAGAAAATGTGGGCCATCTTTGCCTCACCATGCTTGTAAGATATTTTTGCAGTCCAGAATATATTAGGGTGACCTGAATGCACTTGAGTAGATTCCAATATGTCACTCTCCCCCAAAGCATCTACTTAAAACATTTATATTGCTTCCTGTTATTTTTAGGGTAAAGATCCAAGTCATTCCCAGGACTTGCAGGACCTCCTAGGGCCTGGCTTCG
Source organism: Cnephaeus nilssonii (assembly GCF_951640355.1). Classification (NCBI taxonomy): domain Eukaryota; kingdom Metazoa; phylum Chordata; class Mammalia; order Chiroptera; family Vespertilionidae; genus Cnephaeus; species Cnephaeus nilssonii. The sequence goes on along the minus strand of NC_137084.1, from coordinate 10,902,027 downwards.
TGGGGCAGTCAGGATACTTAGGACAGACCCACCACGACTGGACTCGGCATAAAATAAATGTGTTGGAGGATAATCATAACTCAAAGAACCTGTGGGAGACACAGTCAGAGGACTCCACAGCCAGCAGCCAACCTCACCTAGTCCCTTCCCGCAAAGCCCTCCCTGACCTCATCCCTCACACAGACTGCCCAGTCCACCCCTCCCTTGTTGAGCTCTGGACGCCAGAACCTCCACCAAAGATGTTCCTGAAATCTATGCCTCTGCCACCACACCCACCAGAGAATGGATTCCACATGGCAGCCACTACCTGGCCTTGCTCTCTTCTGAAAAGAAATCACACCTGGTTGGTCTCTGATTGTTGGAGCTTAGAACACGGCTGTGTCCCAGCTGCTAGTAAATAAGGGGAAAGGGTGTTCCAGTGTCCACTTTAGGAGGTAAAGTTCAGGGTGTGGGAAATCCCCCAAATGGAGAGAGATGACCAAAGACAGCGGACAGTTACAAACTTGACAAACGCCTTATTTGTTCCACTGCATAAAACTCCAGTTTCACCTCCCTGGTCCCTGTCACTCCAGCCAGGGGCTTCTCCCAGTCACTCTAAGAATCAAGATACTTCCTTATAGCACAACCCCCCTCCAAGGACATCCACATCCTCATCCCTGAAACCTGTGACCATGTTGCCTTCCATGTCAAAAGGCACTTTGTAGACGTAATTAAGTTAAGGACCTTGAGATGGAGAGATTTTCCTAGATTATCCAGAGGGGCTCAACCGTAATTACAAGGGATGCAGGAGGGACAGAATCAGAGAAGCTATGGCAACATGTGATAACAGAAGGAGAGATTGGAGTGATGCAAGGATGGGGCCAGGAGGGGAGAAATGCAGGCAGCCTTGGGAGCTGGAAAAGGTAAGGAATGGATTCTGCACTAGAGCCTCCAGGAGGAAAGCAGCCCTGTGACACCTGATATTAGCCCCTTGAGACCCACTTCGGACTTCCTTCTTTCCAGAGCTATAAGCTAACCCATTTGTATTGTGTTAAACCACTAAGTTTGTGGCAATCTTTTACAACAGCCATAAAAACAAATATACTCCTGCCTTGGCACATGCTATTCCCCATGCTTGGAACACATACCCTTAGCTCCTTCTGTTCCTTCCTATTTCAACTCATTTATCCCTTTCTCATAGAAACTGCATTTAAGCTCTCAGAATAGGTCAACAGCCCCATGAACTAGAACTTTACGGCACTTATCACAGTTACAATTTTATGTTGGAGTTATTATTGAATTCTACTGTTGATAGACTATAAGCTACCTAAGGACAGAGACTTTTCTAGGTTTGCTCACCATTGTATCCCCATCACCCGGCATAATACCTGCCACATAACAGGTGCTCGAACAGTATACTAATATGTTGAAAGGATGGGTGGATCTCACCCTCATACTGTCAACCCAGCGGCCAAGCAGTTTACTTGGCTCTAAGCAGCTGCTTATTCAGAAAAATTCTAGACGCAGCTTCTACAAGTAATTTGGCAAAGAGCAAGCACTCAATAAATATTTTGGGGAAGGAAGAATGAAAAGATGGACAGATGCACACATGGGTGCATAGCAGTATGGATGAGTAGATAAAAGAATGGATGGAATGCCCTAATAACCATATGCATGTTTAAGAATCTTGTAGAATTTATTTTACAAGAATAATATTTTGATCAATGATTGCCACAAATAGATGCTACCCTTAAACCGTGACCCTTGAAAGCTATGTAATACTCCACTCTATAACTGTATTCCTCCCAGTCTATCATCTGTTCGATTCATTCTGAAAACCTTTATTGAATTCCTACTAGGCAGCAAGCATTTCTGAGACACCAAGAATGAGACCAAGGTCAAGGATCTCTGGCTGGTCAGCTCACAATGACACTCTTCTAGAGCAGCACATCTCCTCCTTCACTTCTTTTAACCCTCAGGTACCTTGTAGGAGAGATCATTCCCTGCCTGGTGCACCAGGTTGGTGTCCGCCCAGCCTGAATGGGCTCCATTCACACAGGCGGAGGGAATGTCTAAGATGCTATCAGTTGGCATTTCCTGAACGCTATTCTAACAGGGTTAAAATGGTGACCCTCTTTGCCAAGAAACATTGCCCTTTCCTGATAAAAGGACTGTTTTGCCAGATACTCAAAAAGGGGTCCGCAGCACAGGACCCTTAGCCCCTCCTGGACCTTTCCTCCAACTGCTGGCAGGGGAAACAGCCACCTCTCTGCAAAACTGAGATGCAGACACTGTGTCTCATGCTGTTCTCTCTGCTCTCCTCCCCTCCTGATGCCTGCACAGGCCTTCCTCAGTCCCGGACACCGGACCTCCAGCACAGGCCTGTGCGCTTAGGGAGTTCCAAAAGCGTTATGACTGATGGTCTCTTTGGGTTTTGCCTCCTCAGGATTATTTTAATTTTGTAGGAGACCTCAATTATTAAAGTTCTTCAAAGTTTAAAACACACACACACACACACACACACACACACACACACACACACACACAAAGTAAATGGCCAAGGTAAATGGTATAATGTCTGGGAAAAAAAATGTTTGAAGACAGAAAGGCATGATCAGTACCTCACATTACTTCCCAAAGGTCACCACTTCCATGCCCATCACTGCTCTGCCTACTTACCGTGAGGCCAATATTAGCCAAGATATAAGCAAAAAGGAGAGACACACACAACGCTAGGCGTGCGCTAGGAGCGTCATTACTAAGTGGTGACTTGTCAGAGACAGAGACGTGTGCAATGAAAGAAGAGAAGGGCCGGCGAGACCCTTCAGAACAAGCGCCCGGAGTCACATCTGGTCAACTGGACCTGGCGAGCAGCTGCGGCCCGGAGCTCTGCTGGCTGAGCGGGCTCCCCGGGCCAGGGCAGAACAGAATGCCCGGCTCCAGCGGCCGTCCTCCGAGTTTCTGCAATGTTTTCTTTTGTTCGGGTTTTCACTTCTAGATATTGGAGATACAGTGTGAAAATGAGACTCTGTCATTTTAACAAGGCCCTTTTAAATCCCGAAAGAACAGCCCCATCGATCAGGAAATTATTCTCATTAGTCACTTTCTAGCCTACTGCCTCAGGATTACACGGGGCTGCCAGCAGAGATGTAGGGCCCCAATTAATAAGATATTATCGCGGATGTAGGCTGCGACGACAGTGGGCACAATTAAGATTCACACACAAGCGCGAGCACACACCCTTCCCTGGGCAGCTCCAGGCCCCTGTCTTAGGAACGCTCCATTTTTCATAACTAACCCAAATGAGAATTTCAGCCCACTGCTAGTTAGGACGTGTGTGAGATCATTTTATAGCCGCTTCGTGAAAGAGACCCTGGAGACACCAGCTGAACATGATCAACATGACAAAGGCGATGCAGCACAAAGTGTAAATGGATTGGGCTCTGAACTGGGTCTGAACTGGGCTTCTCCATGTACTAGCTGTGTGGCCTTGGGTGAATTACTTAACTTCTCTGGGCTCTGGTTTTCTCATCACTGGGACAGGGATAATAATGTTTATTTTGCACAGTTGCGGAGAAGGTTAGAGAAAATGTGTTTAAAATGCATACTCAAGTGCCTGTCAATAAATGGTAGCATTTATTTCTCTCTCTCCCTCCTTCCCTCCGCCCCTCCCCCTCCCTCTGTTTCTGTCCCCAGGAGTTGTGCCCACCACAGTCCTACTGCTATTTTTCCCTTCAGGTGCCTACATGACCCATCAGTCTCTTAGGAAGAATTTATCAACTCAGACTAGGTGCTGAGCAATAAACTAGGTCATGTTCCCAACACCATTATTACTGCTGTTGGCAATAACTGACTTCAGCTTTCTGACATAAACCTGGCTGTTTTGTGCCTTGTTGCCAGCAGGGAGCAATCTTGCAAGGACCCTTCCCTCCCTAACGGAAACATTCGGGGGAGCGGGAGGGAGTCGCTGTAAGCAGGCATAGGCCACAACAGCTGGAAGTGGCCTTTCTAATTGGCAGCTTCCTGCATTATGACAGGTTGGAGGCAGTGAGAAGGATGCACGCAGGGACAGAGTGGCAGACAGCACTTCCTCGGATAGAAGCGTCCACAGGCTTCCGGATGCAGCTGCTCCCTTTAATCTGCGTGTTCAGAGTGGCTCCAAAGTACCCCCTCGGGGATTCCCAGGGCCATGTATCACCGTAAGCCTGGCTGCCAAGTCCAGCTCCACAGAGGCACCTGGGAAAGGCGGGCCACGTAAGGAGAGCAAGACAACCAAGGGGAAGGACAGCTGGGCGGGCGCCAAGGGCCTGGGGTCTGGTGCCCAACCTGGCACCTGGTGAACTTCTGCCAAGTCCTCGTCCCACTGAGGGTCGCAGTTTCCTGTCACAAAAAGGCCACCGTGAGCTCACCTCCAGGAATGCTGTCATGGGTATTCACTTTGCTTACCTGTAGTTTCTACTTATTCTACACTACATACATATCATTGGAGGTGAAATGTGTATAGTGTAGAAAGATAGGTAGGTAGGTAGGTAGGTAGGTAGGTAGGTAGGTAGATAGATAGATAGATAGGTGATAGATAAATAGATAGATGATAGATAGATAGATAGATAGATGATAAATAGATAGATGATAGATAGATAGATAGATAGATAGATAGATAGATAGATAGATAGATAGATAGATATAAACTGCATACTCCAGTGCCAGTCAGTAAGTGAATAAATGGTAGCATTTATTTCTCTATCTTTCATTAGTCACTTTCATATACACATATACTTGAAAGGTGCATTTAGTAACTAAAATGCTAAGCTAATATTAATTGGACACGTCCTATGTGCCAAGCACTGTGCTAGACGCTTGACATTCATTATCACGTTTAATCCCGCCAACAACACAGGGAGTTAAATGGACACATTCATTTCCCTCTGCTTCCTGATAACAGAGCTCTGGCTTTCCCTTCGGAACCTCACCTTCTCGCCATCTTCCCCATGTGCTGTGTGGCATTGGCCTCCACCCCAGCTCTAGAAGTAAGTTCTCACTGGCTTCAGTGGTTGGTACATGCCCCTCGCACGGTGACTGGTTCAAGGGCAAACAAGACCTGAGCAGCACAGTCAGAAGAAACCCCTGGAATTTGCCAAGGATGTGGGGATTTGGTCTCCTTCTTCCCTGCAGGACTGGAATGTGGAGCAGGTGGCCCCATTACGTGCCATCAGATATTTTTGATACATGAGAGTCAATGCTGCAGAATTAGAGCTGAGAAACAAGAAATGGGAAAAGCAGGGCCTTGAGCTGCTGGATCACGCCTTGCCTGTCAGACAACACCAGGGGGCACCATTCACATCCAAGTCTATGTCAGTGATAGCGCTGGGAATTTAACTAGAGTTGTGCTGCATGGTGACCTGCTTCCCAAGGACAGGATATTATGAATGGACAAGCCTGTATCATAGCGTACCCCTGTGTCCAGGAGGGCAGTGTCTATTTTCAGAAGAACATGAATGAAGGGAAAACATTCTGGAGAACCAAAATAAATCTATAATCCACCTCAATGCATCACCCCGGAGTGAGAAAAAAATAAAAAGAAAATCCCACATCAACCCTCCCTAGGCTCCCCATGTCTTTCTTGTGTGCAGGGTGGGGGGAGGTAAACACAGCAATCTTTAAATCCTCAGAAGCAATCAGTATGTCTGCAGGGTATTGCAGTGAGGAGGGGTTTCGGGGTCTCCCTTCCTGTAAGGTAGCAAGCGCGCGAGCACACACAAACACACACACACACACACACACACACACACACACAGGAAAATCCTCTGCTTGTTTGCTATTCGTATGATAAAGTTTCCGACCCCCACCCCCACCCCCCTTGAAATACAGCTAGCCTCTGCTTCAGAAGCCACCTTCAGCCATGGGGACATTTTTAATTTTTTTAATTTCTTTATTTTAATTTTTTTGTTTAAGATATTACAAATAGTAGTACATATGTTTCTTTTTTTCCCCATTGACCTCCCCCCCCCCCGCCTCCCCTACCCCCCGGCACTTGCCCTCACCCCCGCTCCCCTGGGGACATTTTTTAAAGAGCTAAAAACTGTAGAAATGAAGCACAGGGACCAGCTCATGTTTACAGCATCTCATCTTTTCCAGTTCTCAGCTCAGGGAATTCCTGGGCTTCAGGATGTGCCCTTGAGAACCTGTGAATGAACCCACACCATCAGCTCCAGTGATGGCCTTGGCAGGCCGTCCAGGGGTCGGCGGGTGCGCAGGGGCCACCGGTGTGCCTGCTACTCTCTCTGACCCAACCAGCCAGCCTCTCACACACCCCAGTTCGCCCACCCGCCGAGCTGCCAGGAAAAGGTCCGCAGCCAGGCTGGGGAAGGCACCCCATCTGCTTTCATCCTCTGCAGCCCATCTCTTTGGTGTTAACTGATGTGTTTTCTCTGTTCCTCTTTGCATGTCCTGCAAAGAAACACCTGGGGATCTATATTTCTTTTTAGTCCCCTAAGTTGATTTGGATGCCAATCAAGGCTGAGAATCACTGTCATCACACCTTGGTTTGGCTGCGGTTTGAGACTAGGCATCATGAACAGAAAATAAAATCTCAGAGCATCTCTAAGCTCAGTCTCCCTCCCGAACTCTTTGCAGACTTATCTTATTTTTCTGCTGAGCGCCCTCATACTCTTAAAGATTATGGAGGAACACAAAAAGCTTTGGTTTACATGGGTTATATCTATGAGCAAATAACATATGAGCAATTAAAATGGAGAAATGCTAAAATAATAAACTCTTTCCATGTTTTCGTAAATAATATAGTCTTATAATAAAATAATTTTGTTTTACAGAATCTGAAAGGAATGGTGAAAATAGTGGCATTGGAATTTTTGTAAATCTCTTTAATAGAAGAAAGAAAAAGAAAGCTGGGCTCTCGTATTTGCTTTTGTGTTTAAGCTTGCTATATCACACATTTTACTGTCTCCAGAAAATACCACCACTCGTGAGAGAATGAGAACAAGGGAAGCAAATAATGCCTTAGTAATACTAGGAAAATAACTTTGACTTTATAGGGAACCCTTTGCAAAGGTCTTCAGGGCTCCCCAATAATCCCCAGACAACACTTTGAGGACCCCTTTTCTAGTCCATCCTTCTTACTATTTTCTCTCCACCTTCATATACATGCTCATTTCTCTAATTTCACTGTGTGTATATTTTTATGCTTTTTAAAATTTTTACAAATGTTTTACTTGTTTCCCAATTGTGGTGTGCGGGTGTGCAGGTGTGTGAAAGAAATCATTAGCTTTAGGAAACAGAAATCCACTCAAACTACGTTAAAGCAAGAGAGATTTGTGGTAACGACATGAGGGAATCTCAAGAACTCCACGTGGGAGGTGCAGCTAGATCCTGCTGTTTCTTCACAGTCTTGGGGCTCTGCACGTGGACCCACTCTCCACTCTACAAACTGGTGTCCCCTGCAAGGCTCCTGTTCTCCCAAGGAAGGCTTTGGGTCACCAAAAGGCTCTCCCCAATATATCACCTTATAGTTCCATATCCTACAACCTTCCTCCAGCAAGGCCTGATTCTAAAGTCCTAGGTGAGACCATTTGGTTGGTTCAGCATGAAGTTTCCAGCAGGGTTGGTGGAGTTTTTCTGATGCTTTATTCACATCGTAGAGCCCACATCAGGGACCACACAAGGAACCAAATATTATAACGTTGGTTCTCAACCTGCTTGTTCAATCCTGGTCTAATTATATGGGATCAGAAGCCAGTTGCTGGTGCATTAGGCTCACCCCTTGAAGCTGTATGGTCTCACATACAACAGGTTGTGTGTGGTAAAGAGACAATGGGCATCCTAGGACAGACTGCCAGCACTTTTCTGTAGAAATATAATGTGAGCCATGTATATAACTTAGACTGTTTTTTATAATCATATTTAAAAAGTAAAAATAGCCCTGGCCAGTGTGGTTCCATTGGTTGAGTGTGGATTTCCTGTAAGGGCACATGCAGGAGTTGTGGGTTCGATCCCCAGTAAGGAGTGTGCAGGAGGCAGCCATCAATGTTTCTCTTCCTATCTCTAAAATCAATAAAAACGTATTTTAAAAAATAAATAAAAATAAACTAGTGAAATTAACTTTTAACACATTCTAACTCAACATATGCAGAATATTATATTTCAACATGCAATCAATATAAAAACGCAATCATGAGAAATTTTACATCCTTTTGAATTAAAGCCTTCAAAATCAGTGTACATAAAATACATGTCAAATGGAACACTCAGTTTTCACCAGAACTATTTGATCTGTGCCCTAGCTTGTTTGGCTCAATAGATAGAAAATCAGCCTGCGGACTGAAGGGTCCCAAGTTAGATTTCAGTCAAGGGCACATGCCCAGTTTGCAGGCTCGATCCCCAGTGTGGGGCGTTCAGGAGGCAGCCCATCAATGATTCTCTCTCACATTGATGTTTCTATCTCTCTCTCCCTCTTCTTTCCTCTCTGAAATCAATAAAAAGATATCTAAAAAAAAAGAAATATTTGATCTGTATTTAGAGTTCGTAAAATTTATAACTGAAAAGCAAATTCATGTACCCAAGTGGTTCCAAACATGCTTAGAATTTTTCTAGTGGCTGAATCAAATATCCATTTTTAAATTTGAATTAATTATAATCAAATTAAATTAGGTTAAAAATCAAGATCTTCAGCTGCATTAGCCACATTTCCAGTGTTTAGTAGCCCCATGTCACCGGGGACTACATTTCAGACACAGCAGGTCTAGACTGGGAGCCAGAGTCCGCTCTCTCCCATTCTGTGTCTCCCACACACCAGCAGATCACTGCCTACTAGGGATGCCCCATAAGTCCTGTTCATGGAGATTGTCTAAGAGCCGCTCAAATCTAATTGCTCAAGGGCCCTTAGAAGTTGTATGTAAATGGTTTTCTTTAACAAATCACATTGAATTACATTAAGGAACCTGTTAGTTAAAGGGATCCTATAATGATTTAACGTCATCAAATCAATCACTTTTCAGTCATTTGTGTAAAAAAAAAAGATTATTTTATATCAGGTTTATTTTAAGTGAAGCACAGACATACAGAAAATCAATCAAAGGCCATACAGCCAATGAGCAAACTGAGACGCTGTAAGTCACATCCTCCACCCTAATGAGGCTGAAGGCAGTTTTGCAGAAGTGCTCAACAATGAGAAACAAAAAGGTGTGACTTCTGGTTCTGTTTGGCTGCTGCTGGCTGCATGTAAGCAGGCAGGTCCTCTGTGAGTGGTGATGGAATCATGAACAAAGGTTGGTAAAAAACCTAGCAGCCTTGAGTTCTTTCCAACAGATGGTGCTATAATCAAAAGGACTGCCCATGACTCGGCAAATCAAGTTTCCGCGAGTTCTGAAATCTGATGCCTTTACATCTGCACACTATAGTCTAAAGCTGGCCTATATGTTGCACAGAGTCCATTTTAACTGAATTGGATTATTTAAAGCCTCCCTTTGTTCAATCACACAAACATCTGAAAGTTCAGCATTAGCCAAACAAGCTGTTCATTTGTTCATTCACACATTCATTCATTCATTCATTATACTCAGCTTGAGTTCTATGGAGTATCAGGTGCCACACCAGGGAACTAGGAACACATGGATAATAAGAATAGATCTTGCCCATAAGGCGCTCACAGCCAGGAAAATCAGACATTCACATAAGTAACTGCAAAATACTGAGATGCATTACTGTGAAAGTGAAGTACAATTCTGTGACTAAGGGATGGAGAAGAAGAGAATTGAGGAGATACATTTTTGCAGAGCGATACCTTTGAAATGGGTGTGGAAAGCTGGATAGTTGTCACCAGAGGGAGGTGGGGAATGGACATTTCTGAAATGAAAACAGAGATAACAAGAGCCTCCTCTGTCCCTGCTTCCACTCTGGCTGGCCCCACTATGGTCTACTGCTGTCAACATGATCCTATTGAACTGTCAATCAGATTCCCTTACTCCCTGTTCTCAAACTTCCAATACCTTCTTATCACACATGGAATAAAATTCAAAGTCCTCTCCATGGTCTAAGGACCTTACATGACAGATACTTGCTATGTTAGAGACCTCCCTTCCTTCCATGGTCCCCTTGGCTCACCATTTCAGCCACACTAGCCCCCTGGATGTTCTTCAGACATTCCAGGAAAGCTCCCATCTTGGGGCCTTTGCAAAGTACCAACCCTACATAAAATACAAAGAACCCTTGCATCCCTCTCCATCCCCTGGCCCTGCTTTATTTCTCCACACAGCACTCAGGACTATGACATTACATTATGTATTTAGCTATTCACCTGGGGATTGTCTGACTTCTCCACTGGAATATAAGCACCATATGAGGGCAGGGACTTTGTTTGTTCTGTCTGCCACTGCATCACCAGAACCTAGAACAGTCTTGGCACAAGGTGGGCTGCACAAAAGGACTTATAGAACAAACCAACAATAGAATGAGGCTAGGTAAAATATTTCAAAAGGCGGCAAGTATCCAGCATGGCTAGTACCCGTAGGTGGGAGGGCAGGTAGGAGACGCTAAAAATAGGTGCTCAGGGACCAGCTAGCTCATGAAGAACCCTGTACTCCTCTCTAGGGTTGGGCTATATCCTGTGGACAATGGGGAGTCCGTGAAGCTGTTAAGGAAGGGATGACACGATCAGATCTGCATGTTTAGAAGATGAGTTGGGCTCCCAAGTGGTAGATAGGGTAGAAAGGGGCTGCAAGCAAAGTGCTAGGATAACTCTGCAATCATCTCAGTTTCCTCATCTGTAAAAGAGAGATAACAACATTATCTTAGTCCTCTGTCATAGGCTGATGTGATACCTAAGAGAGTTAATGAACACAAAACACCTAACATGGTACCTAGCAATAGGAACCTATCCATAAACATTATCCGTTACCATCAATATTAGGGAAGCTTAAAGGATAATGTCCATGCTTCTGCTCAGTGACTGACTGCTTGGAGAGTGGTGCATGGGATCTATAGAAGAGAGGACTCATTTCTGGGAGAAGAAATTCTATTTGGAGCAAGTGCAGTTTGAAATAACTGGGATATCCGAGAGAGATTTGTGGTAGGCAGTCTGATATAAAGATCTAATGATCAGAAAGGAAGTTTAAACCAAAGATACAGATTCAAAGGACTCCCTTATTTGGCAATCAATTGCCTGGGTCAATTGATCAATCCCTGCATTCAAAGTACGCAAAGTAAACTCACCAGAATAAAAAGAAACTATCTTATGGAGCTGAAAAGCAAAATTCCATTGCAGGAATTGGCCCTCATCCTGAGCTTCCCAGTAACTCCTACAAATGTTCACCAAGTATTTCTCCTTTTGTATTTCTCCTGGGCACGGAGAAAAGAGCTTCATGCACTTATGGCTTTCTCTGCATTCCTACCCAAGGTCTTTTCTGATTTCCTATTTTCCAATGTACCCCTACATGAAAAGGCTGAAAGGCTTCAAAAGCATAAATATTACAGGCAAGAGAACTTTTAGCTTTGAAGGCAGCTTTTTTTCTGAGCGGATTGAATTTTAAAACTCACCATGTTCCTCTCCTACACCTACTTGAAGAATCTGAGAATACATGTGTGAAGTGTGGTATATGGTATGGGGAATGTGACTCTATCTAGTTCCCTGGGGCTACAGGTTCAAGAGGACCAAAAAGGATAGAGATGGAGGTAGCTTTGCAGCTGGTACAGAAAAAAAAATGTCCTGCTCTAGCCAGTTTGGCTCAATGAATAGAACATCGGCCTGCGGACCAAAGGGTCCTAGGTTCGGTTAAGGTCAAGGGCACATACCTTGGTTGCAGGCTCCTTCCCAACCTGGGCCCTGATCAGAGCTTATGCAGGAGGCAATCAATCAATGTGTTTCTCTCACATCGATGTGTCTCTCTGTCTTTCCTCTCTCTCCCACTCTCCCTAAATATCAATGGAAAAAATCCTCAGGTGAGGATTAACAAAAAATAAAAATAAATAAAATAAAATAAATAAATGTTCTGAGGTCCCCATACAAACAATCACCTTTGGTGCCATTGAAAGGGTATGGAACTAGGCTCATACATATATGCATGCATGCATTCACTCATTCATTCAACAAATACCTGTTGAGTACCTAAAATATGTACCAGGAACTTTGTTGCCTGCAGAGGAAGCAACAGTGAACAAGACAGACACAGCCCCTCCTGGAACTTCATGTCTTATTTCCTATTTCTCAGATTTCTTGGGATTATCCAAAATATAGAGCAAACCTTTTTAATTCATTCATTCATTTAACAAAGAATTATTGAAGGTACTGTACTGGCCTCTAGGATTACAATGTTGACTAAAATTGGACAGTTCCAATTCAGTTTAAATGTCATGGTGAGGCAAAAACAGTGTGCCAATAGAGGCTATAGAAAGTGCTCTATGATAGAATAAGCTTGTCCACAAATTCTTTGGTATTGCCCCAACCAACTGAGGGGAGATGTCTCTGTCACTAGTTCTTGAATCTTGCCTGGTTCTCAGAGCGTGTTGACTAGTAGAGTATGGCTAAGTAATGCTTCATCCAGGCTTTATAGAAGTAGCAGAATCCTGTCTCGGAATGCTTGCTCTAGGGCAGTGGTCGGCAAACTCATTAGTCAACAGAGCCAAGTATCAACAGTACAACGATTGAAATTTCTTTTGAGAGCCAAATTTTTTAAACTTAAGCTTCTTCTAATGCCACTTCTTCAAAATAGACTCACCCAGGCTGTGGTATTTTGTGGAAGAGCCACACTCAAGGGGCCAAAGAGCTGCATGTGGCTCTCGAGCCACAGTTTGCTGACCACGGCTCTAGGGGAAGGCAATTGACATGCAATGGATCCAATCATTCTGAGACTGCCGTGCTGTAAGGAAGCTCAAGCTAGCTGTGTTGAGAGGCCATGGGGAGAAAGAGGCCCATGAGCTCTGGTTATTCAGCCAGGTGATAACACAAGTGAAAATATCCATCTTGGATATTACATGGTGAGTGGTGGTTTTGTCTGAATGTTTGTATCTTCCTAAAATTCATGTGTTGAAATCCTAATGCCCACTGTGATGATGTTAAGAGATGGGGCCTTTGGAAAATGCTTAAGTCATGAGGATAGAGCCCTCGAGCATGGGACTAGTGTTCCTATAAAACAAAAACCCACAATGATCTCTGACCAATTCCAACAGGCATCAGCTATGAACCAGAAAGAGGACTCTCTCTGGACCGTATTGGCACTTCTAGCCTCCAGAATTATGAAAAATAACTGGTGGTCTATAAGCTACTCAAACTGTAGCATTTTGTTATAGCACCCCAAAAGCACTAGGAAAGATGGAAAAGGCCTCTCTGAATAGGTGCTATTTAGTTTGAGACCCAAAGGATGAAAAGGATTTTGACATACCAGGACCAAGGAGAAGAGCGTTCCAGGCAGTGGAAAGGGGTGTTCAAAGATCTAGAGTTGGGAAAGTTCTTGGGGTGTCCAAGGAGCTGAGATTCAATGAGTGTAGAAGGAATATGGTGAGCAAAGTGGAAAGCTGAAGATTAGACTGGTGAGGGGACAGAGATTGATTGAAGGCCTTGTTAGCCATGACAAGGTATTTGAACTATGTTCTAAGTACAGTCGAAAGCCTTTAAGTGATTTTAAACATAAAAGAAACATGGTCTGTATTAAAATTGTAAGAGATCCATATTGCTGCTATGCCACGTCCATGAGTGCTTTGATCACTGCTCTGTGATTTTGATCACTGCCATAATTCATCACTGAGAATAGTACCTGGCATATAGCAGGTGTTCAAAGAAAAAGGTTAAGTGAATGACTTGATAATAACAGAATGGAGAGGGATAAGAATGCAGGAAGAGAAACCAGTAAGGAAGCCATTGCAATAATCCAGGTGAATGACAGTGAGCATGGCTAGAGGAGGAAAGAAGTGTTGAGAAATCACCAGAGGTTGAAGAGATAAGACTCAAGTTCCTGTTCTGAGGCGTATCAATGTATGACCTTGAGCAAATCAAACTTCCTGAGCCTCTAAATCTTTACCTGTAAAACCTTCTCAATATAAAAGGCTCTAGTTCACATTGGTGGTGTGAGAATCTCATGAGAAAATAAAAGGAAAGCACTTTGTCAAATTGTGTGTTGCTAATTCACATGAGGAGGCAGTATTGTTGTGATTGCATCCTTTCTCGATGGCCTGATGGTTTAGTCAGAAATACAGCCACTGGATTGTATAGCATCTCCTAGTTTTCTAGGGGAATGAGTATAGGAGTCCAATCCCTCTGAGGCTGACACCATGATTTCATGAGCCATTCTACCTGCCAAAGCTCCTCACAAGGTCATGAGGAGACAGCTGTCTCCTTTTATACCAGCAACATCTTTCCCTTTAGAGCAGCAGTTCTCAAACTTGAGCACACATCAGAAGTTCCTAGAAGACTTGTCCAAATGCAGAACCTTAGAGCATCTGTTTGCATTTCTAACAAGTGACCCGCTGAGGCTGATGCTGCCAATCTGAAGTCAAGTTTGAGAACTGCCTTAGAACAGCTAGCACTCAATTCCTTTTCTGATTGGGGGCGGCGGGGGGGGGGGGGGGGGGGGAGAGGAAGGGGGAGGAGTCTTCTATACTTGCCAGGTGACATTCCCAGGAAAATTCAGGAACTAACAAGAAAAAAGTGTCCTCCAGGTTCTTAATATGAGAGCTAGTTGTTTTAAACAACTGGTAGGTTGTAAAAGCATGGAGCTAAGGTGCCTGGTTTGGAAATGGGGTACCAACTGCATGACCTGGGCCAAGCACCTACCTCCAAGGATGAATGTGAGGATTAGGAGTTAATACATTCAAAGCACCTAGAGCCGCAGCTGGCACCGAGTAAGCACTTGACAAATGCTGGCTGTTAGCATTTCTATTCCAAGGTGTGACTCCTATAATTGGTTATTCTATGGTTTTCACATAAAAACCGGTAGAAAGTTTAGCTTCATATTGGTATCCAACCTCTGGAAAAATGTATAGGATTGCAAGCATTTCAGGAACAAACTTAACTCCAAGGTTCATCTAGCATTTTAACCTATATTTACTTAGGACTCAATTCCTTTCCTTCAGTTTCATTTATCTTATCGAATTATTATATGATTCTCTGAAAGCCACTTTAAATCCTTTCTTCAACAAGGTGGGTCTTATGTATAAATAAGTAGCTCTCAATTCCTTTATGCAGTCTCTCCATGAATAATTAAGGGGTTTCAGGTTCAAGATGGCCACATCCCAACTTCTTCGGGAACCTGATCATTACTGTTTTACATGTTCAAGCACCTTAAGCACACAGCAATTACAGTAAACCAGATGAGAAAACTACATAAGAATGTGGTTGTTTTACACCTATCTTCCCAATCAACGTTGTGTCCTTTTGATTCTTGGACTGATATAGAGTACTTTCTACAACATCAAGCTATTGTCCAACTTCTGCTGCCTTTCTCTTATATTAATATTATTGACCTGCCACTGATAGGCATGGTCTTTCAATTGTTTTTGTGGCATTCACTCATTCAAAGAGCAGTTACTGAGTGCTAATATATGTCACACACTGTGCAGGGCATTAGGGAGGCCATAGGCGATAATACTCAAGACACTATCTGTCCTGCAAGAAATTAGAAGCCAGTGAGCAGACCCACAAATTGGCAGGCTATTACCATACTGCAAGGTGCATGTTATGAATAATAAAGGTCAACAACATTTATTGGGCACTTGCTACCTGCCAGGCACTGTCCTGTGCATTATACATGAATGACTCCTTTTATCCTCACGCCAACCAGACAAGGTAGGCACTACCATTTCCCTCACTTTGTAGTTGAGGAAACAGAAGCACAGAGAGTGCAAGGTCATATTGTAAGAGGCAGAAGCAGACTTCAAATTCAGGCAGTCTAACTCCAGGGCCTGCACCCTGAATCTCACTATTATTCTACTTTTCTGCAACATAACATGAAGGAGAGTTTGGAGAAATAAAGGTTCAAAGGATTTTGAGGCCCAGCAATGCAAAAAAGAAAAGAAAAAAATAATTAGTGGGAAGAGAGAAGGGCAGGTACCTCTGGAAAAGCAGATTAGGGGGCAGAGTTAGGTAGCATTCTGTGGCATGGAACCATGGGTTGAGGGTATGGCTGAATAAGCAGCCTGCAGTAATGACCCGTAGCACCATTGGAGGGTGGCCACTGTAGCAAATTGCACTACCAGCCCCCAGGAGACCAGCAGTTTTATATAAGAATCAAAATCAGTGCTTTCCATAGAGTTCATCCACAGACTAAGATCTGAGGCCTGAAGAGGCACTCACCTCCAGCCTTCACCATGAAAGGAGAGAATAATTTTGCAGCAGGCATTGTCCAAGAGACCTGTGTCTGCGTGTGTTCTCTGCTTTAACGTTGCATTTGTGACATACAGCATTTATTAACTACCTATTGCTACATAACATACCACACAAACTAAGCAGTAAGACAGCCATCGTATTATGAAGCTCACAATTTTGCACACCAGACTTTGTGCACACCAGAAGTGAAATGGCTACTGGATGGTTCCAATAACTGGAGATGGCTGGGACAGTCTACCTGGGGCCACTTGTCTGAGGCATTGGTTTGGGAATCCAGTTGAATTCTTAGGTTCTTCTCTACATCACACAAGCTGGGATTGAAATCGCTAAGATGGTGGCACCTGGCTGGAACGGTTGAATAACCACAGCTCACTGGGCCTCTCTCTTCCCATAGCCTCTCTGCAAGGCTAGCTTGGGCTTCCTCACAGCTTGGCAGTCTCAGAACAGTCACCCCCATTACATGGCAGCTTGTTTCTCTTAAAGCAGGCATTCCAAGGGAAGATGCTGCTCCTTCTTTATAGCTTGAGTGAAGCCATGTCTGCCCTATTTGACTGGTCAGCACAGGCTCAGAACCAAGCCAGATTCAAGGGGAGGGGATATAGACATTTCCTCTCAAGGAATTTGTGGACAACTTTGTTCCATCACAGGGCCCTTTCTACAGCCTCCCGTGGTACATTGTACTTGCTTCCCCACAACCTTTAAGCTAAATCATAAGTGTGCAATCTTAGTCAACATTGTAACTCCAGAAGTCAGCACAGCACCCTCAATAGATCTCCAACTTCCAGTAGAGAGCTAAGGGACAGGTGTAGCCTGCAGTGGTCAGGGTAAGTGCCATGGTTAATTTCCTTATCCCCTGAACTCTCACTGACCACTTGTTATGTGCTACAGACTGTGAGGTGACCTGAAGATAAAAAGAGCATCTCTTGTCCCTGTGGGGTGTACACTCTCATATGGGAGATGTAACTATGATAACAACATCTCTCATTTGTTGGATGCTTACTCTGTGGCCATTTCCACGCATCATTTCATTAACAACCCTATTAGAGTCAGAATCTTTCCTTTTCATATTGTTGAAAGTATTGCATATGTCCTTTTTCTCCCATTGACCTCTTCTAGCCCACCCCGCCCACACTCCCCACCCCCACCCCAGGCCTTCAACACCCTATTGTCTGTGTCCATGGGTTATGCATATATGCATACAAGTTCTTTGGTTGATCTCTTCCCACCCACCTACACTCCCCGGGAAACTGACTCTTATTAAACTCATTCTCCAAACAAGAAAGTTGAGGCTTAAAGAGCCTACGCCCAAATGTCACAAACCCAGGACTCCTAACCTCTTTGCCAACCTGCTTCCTGCAGAATGTAAGCTGGCCATGACCTACGTACGGACACCTGGGGCATGAAGGCTGAAGAGTACATCAGAATGGCAGTCATAAAATGAATAGGAACAATTTAAACCATAAAGCAACTTGGGACAATATTGAAATCCTATCCATTGCCTTTCCACTGCTTGGGATTTGGTAATTATGAGGCAGTTATTTGATTGCCCTACAACTCTGCATATAGACACGCGGTTCATAGTTTGGAGAGAGATCCTTCTGTTAGGAGAGAGAGCTCTGTTAGGAAATCCTGACAATCCCCCAGGTTCCTCGCAGTATATTGAAGTTAGACCGTTTGGATATTCAGAAGCCTGATGCAGATCTTGACTGTAGAAGGCCCGAGGCAGTAGGAATCTGAAGGTACTATTTGCTTTGGTTGTCATGAGTTTCTAAATCAAAAGTTGTCCCTCCTGTTAGGGAGGAGAAGTTTCTCCTGGTAGGAGACACTTCTGCGTCTGTCATAAGCCTGGGTGCAAAGCTGACACATTGCTCTGCTCTCTGCCCTGGAGGCTCTTGACAGCCTGCTGATAATACAATTGCCAGTTATGATAAAGTGGCTTTTCCTTTGTATTTTTGTGGGGTACTCTGGAAACTCCAACAGGCCATGACTATAAAGAAGTAAGTTCTTGGGAATACAGGAATAATCATGAGGTGTTGAGTAAGGTTTCCAATCCTGGGATCCAGTGCCCAGCACAGCTGCTCGGTACCCTCATTGCTGCCTGATGCTCCCACACGGACAGATTCCCAGGAGTGCCCTTGTGGCCCAGGATATGCAGCATCACTGGGCCCCTCCTAGCTGAACTTCCCCCTCCCATTCACCAGACCAAGTCCCCTTGAAACAAAATATCTGGTACAAGAGAATCAGATTTCCCCTTTCCCTGCCAAACACCTTAGTACGTGGTTCTAGCCTCCATCTTTCCCCTTTCATTCTCATGTGCCTCATATGCCTTTTGCTGGATATATTCATATTAGTCCCCATTTGGTGAATGTTTGGCATCCTAATTAATAGAAATCAAGCAGGGTCGTTGCTATGGACTGGATTGTGCAACACACACACACACACTTCATATGTTGACGTCCTAACCTTTAATGTGACCTGTATTTTGATATAGGGCTTTTAGGGGGCAATTAAGGCTAAATAAGGCCATAGGGTGGAGTCCCAATCCAATAGGATTAGTGGTCTTGTAAAAGGAAAATCTCTCTTTTTTTCTCTCTCTGCCCCCCACCTCCCTTGCTCTTTCTCTCTCCATGTACACGCACTGAGGAAAGACCATGTGAACACATAGAGAGAAGGCAGCCATCTGTAAGCCAAGAAGAAAGCTTTCACCAGACTCCAACCACTCGGGCACCTTGATCTTGGACTTCAGCCTCCAGAACTGTGATAAATAAATTTCTGTGGTTTAAGCTATGCAGTCTATGATATTGTGTTATGGCAGCCCTAGCTAAGTAAGATAATTTTTATTTAAATTATAATAAGTATGCCATCAAAATATGCCATAAGGGATGATGCTATGATAAAGGTAAATACGAGGCAGTAATTTTACTAACCCAGCCTTGAGGGTAGGATGACTTCCCAGAACAAATTTCGTCTAAAGCTTAAACCTAAAGGATAAAGGAGTGGAAAGTATCTTCTAAGGAAAATGGTCATTTGCAAAACACGAAGATAGACGAGACCAGGGTTCCACTGAGCACTGCAAATATTTCAATATGGTGGGGAAGCAGATTGGAAAGAATGAAGTGGCCAGTGGTTGGACTAATGATATTAGCAAAGTTAGGTTGAGAAGGCTTGTAGGCCAAGTAAAGGAGTTTGAATTTTATTTTGAAAGCAAAGAGGAGCCCTAACCGGTTTGGCACAGTGGAACCACCTGAGGGGCATTAAACATGGAACTGACAAAAGAGGAGGTATATTTTAGAAAGCTCGTGGAAATAAGCAGAATGTCCATTTTAGGAGCGCCTCAAAAACAATAACAATATTACCCAGCTGGTGAGGCTCAATGGTTGAGCATTGACCTATGAACCAGGAGGTCATGGTTCAATCCCCGGTCAGGGTACATGCCCGGGTTGTGGGCTCAATCCCCAGTGTGGGGCACGCAGGAGGCAGCTGATCAATGATTCTCTCTTATCATTGGTGTTTCTATCTCTTTCTCCCTTTCCCTTCCTCTCTAAAATCAATAAAAACATATATATTTAAAAAACAACAATATTAATTCTACTAATATTTATTAAGGACTTATTACTGGCCAGGAATTGTTCTAGGTCCAGGGATATAGAAGTGAACAAAATAGACACAAAACCCTGTTCTCACAGCACTTATATTCTGGTGTGGAGATATATTCCATAATAAAGTAAACTAAGAGGTATATAATGTATCAGATGATAATTGGATTCAAGGATGAGCATGGGTGGGCAGAGGTGGAAGGTGAGACAGAGCAATAAGAGAAGGACTTGCTAATAAAATGACGTTTGAGCAGAGACCTGACGGGAATAAGGAATGAGCTGGTAGAGTCTGAGGTCAGAGCATCCCAGGCTGAGGGAATTGCAAGTGCAAGGGTCCCGAGTTGGGAGCGGTCCCATCCCAGAAATACCTAGGAGACCAGGAGAGTCGGAGCAGTGGAAGAGGGGGTAGAGGGGAAGAGATGAAGCCAGAGAGGCCAGCTCACGTGCCTGCTTGGGATGTCCTCACAGCCCTTCATTCTTGGGCTGCCCGAGCATCGTCAAGGCCCAGGAAGAAGTGCACAGAATATAAACTCCTCCCCATCTCTATGCCCCACTTTGTCACCTGGACCCCATAACAGCTCTTCTTGGATTTAGTTTCTCTTGACCAGTTCTGTCAACTGCTGACCATACTCCATTGACCAGTTTTCTCACAAGACAGCTCAGCTTTCACTCCTACTCCTCTAACCAGAGGAATTAAACCCAATCCAAGGAGCCCAAAGAAAACTAACATGAAACCACCACTTCGTCTTCTCCTCTCCCCTTGTTCCTGCCCACAGCCAAATTCTTCCTTCCTCTCCGACACCCACAGATGTGAATATCTGAGAACACAAACAAATACTTGGAGAAAGGGTGGCGTTAGCTGCACCAGTAGTGTCCACAGGCCCCATGAAAAGTACCAGCAGGTGAATTTTCATTAGATCACAAATGAAATAAGAAAAAAAAACATGTAGTGGGTTTTCATGAAATTGGGCTTGTTCAATTTAAATTTAGTTCAGAGATCTGTCGACTAGCTAGAGTAACAAATACCCAATATGGTGGTTGTTTAATACTTCTTACTATGGTGGTAATTAAGCTATTGTCTCTCTTCTCAAAACCCACCTTTCCATGCTCATCCTTATGATTTCTGGCTGGCATTCAGCAATCCACATTATGCTGATTCTGCCAGTAGGAGGTGCTAGAAGGAGAGTGCAAGGCTGGAGGATGGGTAAGGAATGAGGTCCTTCCTGGGCTTATTTTAGGTTTGTTTGTGTTTTTTAGTTTATTTAATATATTTTTATTGACTTCAGAGAAGAAGGGAGAGGGAGAGAGAGATAGAAACATCAATGATGAGAGAGAATCATGGATCAGATGCCTCCTGCACGCCCCACACTGAAGATTGAGCCCGTAACCCCGGCATGTGCCCTGACCAGGAATCGAACCGTGACCTCCTGGTTCATAGGTAGACGCTCATGCCGGCTGGGCTGTGTGTGTTTTTGTAGGTTGCCTTGTTTTGCTACACCTGTCAGTGTCACCTGAGCACCCCTTTCTTACTTGGCAGCAATTGATTCCAACAGCTGGTTTCTCTTTCCAGTTTGTTTGTTTGTTTTCCTCTTTTCCAGAATGAGCCTCATCAAGTTCCCAGAGATATGGGCACAACAGAGCTGGCCCATGCCCCCTCCTCAGAGGTCAGGGTGTCAGCTCTGCACCTGCTCACTGGGGCTCCAGTGAGAATATTGTGGGTCAGCAGTGGCTGTTTGGGCACGCGGGCTCCTGTCACCTGTGACTCAGCCATCACTAGGCCTCGAGTCCTCGGCAGAATCCTTAGCATCTATCCCACACATGGGGAATTAAGAAAAAGGAGGATTGTGGGAAGTTTTTAAGGGCCAGGAGCAGGTTGAAACTCACTTCCACCACATCCTTGTGGTTCATTTAGCTGCAAGGAAGGCTGGGAACTGTAGACCGGCTGTGGCTTTTGTGGCATGCACGGCAATCATTGCCACAATGTCCTTCCTACACTTGGGTGGCAGAACGTCCTTTCATAAATTAGAGGACTAATAAAGGATAGGTTTTGTCCTCAAAACCACAGTGCTCTTGTTCAGTGAGATCAAAAGTCGGGGAACCACCGTTCGTGCTAACAGAGCTGGCCTCAGATGCCTTTCTTTATGCTCACACACAGCGATGCCCTGAATTTGTTTATGCTCATTTCTGAGTTATAGTCTTTCCTCCTGAGCACAGTGATGCATCAAACTCCTCTCCCCCTGATGCACGGAAAACCTATAATCATATGTCATCCTTGATTCCTAACATCAGAGTTATAATTGTTCTCTAGTGAACGAGCATATTAGAGGCTCCAAATGACTGTTGAAACTGGGACAGCATTGGCCAAATTCTTTGAGCTCCTTAGAAATTTTCTATTTAAAAAAAAAAAGACAAATGCAGAGTTTAAAATAGTCTCTATGTTAGTTGGACATACTCATTGCTACCTTTTGTAAACCTTGCTTTCCATATAGTTGCTTAAGTTAAGGTCTGTACACTTGGCTCTTTCATTAATCTTTGCAGACTATGAAATGTTTGCCTAAAGCACATTTGAATCCATATTAGGTAAGGTCACTGTAAAACAATAGGTCATCTGACCTTCAGAGGGCAATGCTGATTGTGAGACTGTCTTAGCATATCATCCCCTTGCTGCAAAATAAAAACAAGTTTAGCTCAGTGCTATTTCTATTCCTTTTTTAAAAAATAATTGAACCAGCCCTACATGGTTGCTCAGTGGTTAGAGCATTGGCCTGAAGACTGAAGGATCACCAGTTCGACTCCGGTCAAAGGCACGTACCTCAGTTGCAGGCTCTATCTTCAGCCGGATTGGGGTGGGTACAGGAGGCAATCAATCAATATGTCTCTTTCACATCTATGTTTCACTTTCTTTGTCTCTTCCCCTCCCTTCCACTCTCTCTAAAAATCCATGGAAATATATCCTCGGGTAAGGATTAACAAAAAAATTTTAAAATAAAAATAATTGAACCAGAAGTTTTCAGGGTGAATAGACAGAGCCCTTATAATTAGTGCAGGAAGAATTTTTTAAACCCAAGTCAGGACTGTGGGAGGTAAAGAGGCAATTAAGAGTCTCTCTCTAGGTATGGTCATACCAAAAATAAATAAAATTTTAAAGGAGAAACATCATGGCAGCAGGGATTTTAAAAGACTGCTGGGTGTTTTGTTTTGGTTTTGGTTTTGTGTTTTTTTCCCTTTCTCTGTAACTCTTGCAAATCCAGGACGAGCTTGACTGGGACTGACGATTGCTAGAAAATCTTAAGTTCCAAATTCCTCATAAACATAGAAAACCAATACACAAAGACCTCCAGAAACCTGCTTCTCTCCATTCTTCCTCTCATTCAAAGATACATTAGCATCCACCAAGTCACTGGAGCTAGAAAACTTAGAGTCACTCTTGGCAGCCTCCTTCTGTACACAAACCTGTCACGGCACGCATGGCATCGCATTGTCTGTATTTATTATTATTCTTGCCTCCCCTTCCAGCTACTTAAACACAGAAACCATTCCATGACTGTTTTGTGTCTCTAGCACGTAGCATAGTGGTGGTACAGAGTAAGCACTAAGTAAATGAACTTGAGCTCTTCCCTTTCAATCTTTATTGTTCGTCACTAAGTCCTGCCCATTTTTTCTCTAAAATGTCTCTTCCATCCATCCTCTCCTTTAGCATTCAGATCCTTGTCACTTTCACTTGGGTTATCCAGAATCTTCCATTAACTATTCTCTCTTATTCACAATTCTTCCACCTGCCCTCCATACAGGTGCCAACTTCCCTTTCTAAAACACAAGTCTAATTCAGTCACCCTTTTGTGAAATGCCTTCAGTAGTTCCTAGCATCTGAATAGAGTCCAAATTTCTCAGCATGATTCTCAACACAGCCTACCTGCCCAAATTCATCTCCAGAAACTTGCTCCCGTGCGTCCGTCCTAAGCCCTAGCATTCCAAACAGCTGATCAATTAATCAAGAAATATTCCTTTAGGCCTCTTTGGTTTGTTCTTTCTCCTTCTTCCATTTAAAATGCCTTTTCCACTCTCCCCAGAAAACTACTCACCCATCCATGCCTAAATTAAAGTATCACTTCTATGAAGCCAAATTCTCCAAATATTTGCTTATGGATCTTCCTCTTCCACTAAATGTTGTGCCCTGTAAGGGTACAGACTGTGTCTAAATTATTATCATTGTATACATGGTGCCGAATTCAGTTTCTGACACCATAGGCATCGAAAAAATCTTGGTTAAGAATAATTGCCAGTACCTAGGATTCTTTGTTATCCTGAAATCCTAATTGGTACCTTCACTTCTACAAAGGCTGGATTCCTGCTCTTCAGGAGGACTCCCCAAATGTGTTCTTTGAGTACAAGCTGGAAACTCGCCAGCACCTCTGCTAAACGTCACAGACACAATAGCATTCCTTCTCAGCAGCTAAAGAAAGAGAATTTACTTATTGGGGGGCGGGGGGGGGTATCAATCTGAGACAAAGTTAGCATATAGTCCTTTTTGTTGAAGATGAGGATGATAATCTCATCATGACTAATATTTAAACTATAATACACATACATCATCTTACTTGATAGCATATTGACATAGCCTGGAAATAGTAAAATGCATTAGCAAGGAGCCATTTGGATCTTGGCATAAGAACGGCAAGGGTTCCAGCCCCAGCTCCTCCATTTGCTAAATATTTAGCCTTGGGAACATTACTTAAGCTCCTTAAGCTTCCTTAAACCCATGTTTTCTCATCAGTAGAAATAGGGAGAATGATGGTAAGAATAAGCATTGTTTCTTATATGCAAACACTATTCTAAGTGGTTTCCCTATTTCACTTAATCCTGTAACAAACTGAACTAAACACTATGAACTACTTTTAATTAGGAAACTGAGGCATAGGTAGTAAATGGGAAGGCCAGGCTGGGGGCCTGGACTTTCAACCACTCTGGACATCACCTCAGAGATTTCCTCAGATACCAAATGAGACCAGGCAGGTGCAGCCCTCAGCACAAAGCCTGCTGCATAGCAAATCCTGGATAAACATTGGCCGTTACTGTTCTCATCACGATTCCTTAGGACAATAGCAAACACTCAGCTGAAGTGTAAAGTTTTATCTAATCACCTGCCTACACCAAGCACCAAAAGAGAATTGCTCACTTTCCCACAGCCTCGGAAGGAAAACAAAGGACAGGGCAACAGGATTAGCATGTGGATACAAAGGTAATCTACAAGCAAAAGATACTTCAGAAAAGGGATGGAGGTATTGTGACAGAGGCAGGAACTTTTTGAAGGGCCTGCATCACTTGCATTTAATTGTGCTATTCCCAGTGTAAGGACAGGCTCGTTTTTTCTCCTGAATGGATCAGCCCATGCCTCTGGAAAAGTGAAGAGGGCCTGCCTGAGATAATCTACACCAGTGGTCGGCAAACTGCGGCTCACGAGCCACATGCGGCTCTTTGGCCCCTTGAATGTGGCTCTTCCACAAAATACCACGTGCGGGCGCACACGTACAGTGTAGGAAGCGGTTATAGGGTTAAGCCTCGGACTGACCTGTGGCAGGGTCACAAACAAGTTCCTTTGGAGGACAGACCCCTCCCAGTATAATTAAGCCTGATCCTGTAACTGATCCCTAGATCTTTCCTGGGTAGCTAGTGGGCTGTGGGAGGGGCAGCAAGTGCTGCCAAAACAAGTGAAACTTACAAGAACATTGTTAATTGCCTTGTTTGTCCCTGATTATAAATAAAGCCTCAGCTTTGCAGTCTGGATCGGTTCTGTGGCCTCAGCCAGGCACAGAAAGATCCACCCAGCTCCCAGCTTCATGAATCTATTTCTGCGTCTTGTTTTCTTTATTTCTAATATTTCTCAATCCCTGGCCGCCTCCATTTAGAACTGGTTCATTCAACTCTCTTTCTGCGCGGGACATGGAAAAGGGAGATCCCTGCCATGTCTGGCCCCCGTCGCATCAGGCCCCCGGAGTACAGTGCGATTGAAACCTCGTGGCCCATGCGCAGAAGTCAGTTTTTGGCTCTCAAAAGAAATTTCAATTGTTGTACTGTTGATATTTGGCTCTATTGACTAATGAGTTTGCCGACCACTGATCTACACTAATAAAAGAGAAATATGCAAATTGACCATAACTGTGACGACCATCAGCCAATCAAAAGTGAGTATGCAAATTAATCCAACAAAGATAAAGGGTTAATTTGCATACACAGGCGGGGAGCAGCTGGGCTGAGCAGAACGCCTGCTATTATGGGGAGGGCAGGGGGCGGAGGGAGCTACAGGAGCGGCAGTCTGGCTGGGAGCGAAGAGTTGCAGGCGCCCGGGCTGCTGGGTGCTAAGCCAGGGGAAGAAAGGCCTATTCTTGCACAAATCTTCATGCAACAGACCTCTAGCTCTCTCATAATTTACATGTTTCTCTGATATCTCATTGTTGAAGACCAGACGGTCACATGTAAATAAGTGAGTTAAAATGGAGAACTGAGCAGTTGCTTACACTCTCTGGTTTATAGTAAATTCTGCACAAGTCATTACCCACTTTATGTCAAATATCTGTTTTCTTTTACAAGGATGCAGGATAATAAAAGCCAAAGCACTATAAATAATAATAATAAAGAAAAGAATCCTACATTGGGCCCTGGACACAGATCACATGATAATCCTGTATCTACATGGGAGCCAGAATGACATGCTGGGGAAAAAACCATCCTCCCTCACTCTACCCCCCAGGACACTTAGAGAGGTTTTCTCTCCAAATTCAACTGCCTCCCATGTTTTACCATTGGACCTATTTTCTCCTCTCCAGGCCACATGGATTCACTTTCCCTCCTTATGGTTTTACTGAAAACAAAATGACAACAGCTCTCACTTAAAATAGCAGATTAATTATTTTCAATGGAAAGAAAATGTGTCACTATAGGTTCATCATCTATATCAAGTAGAGGTCCTGTCTGCAGGAAGTTGTCTGATAAGATTTTCTGCAATGATGACCAGATAGTCACTATCTAATACAACGGCCATATTTATGGCTACATGTGCATTTTTGGCTTTTGAAATATGCCTACTGCAATTGAGAAAATAAATAGTTTGTGCCATTTTATTTTAATAGATTTAAACAGCCACCTATAGGGAGTGACTACCACATTGGCCAGAGCACTTCCAAAGACTACCGCTCACTTCTAGTCATCAGGGTTCAGGGTCTGAGCACCCAGGCCACCAAACATGTAAACTCAGAGGAAGCTGATCCTCGGAAGGTGAGAAGACTTACAGAGATGGCCAAACATGGATGTTTCCAAAATTTGCTTCTAGAACTGACTCTCCAATGGGCCCCAAGCCATTTTATCACTCTTCCGCTCCTGCATGGGAACCATTGTCAGTAAAGGTGGGCTATTGACATGGAAGTGGCAGGGAAACTCTGGATTTGACCACTGCTATCACAGCAAGGACTGACAGAGGAAATTAAAAATCAAGTATCACTCAAAGCAAAGCAAAATAATTTGTCTCTATTTTTTCCCCTTACGGACACAAGTCCCCAGGCATGCCTTAGGCTGGGAGCTGGAGTGATTTGCTGTCCTATAAAGACTGATTTGCTAAGGAAGAGGGAAGGTGACAGCTATGTAAGGCTTGTCAAGAGCAAAAGCCAAGCCTTTGTGAAGATGCAAGTGTGTGCAAAGGAATGCGGGCTTGTGTCTTGAAAACAATGGAAGCATTGGGCTATTCGAATCAGAGAGGAGACAAGATCATTTGAGGTTTTGTAAAGATGCTATGGCTTTGAAGTGGTGGAGTGGGGTGAGAGAGGGGTGAGAGACCATGTAGGAGGCCTTGACCATTATTTTGGCAAAAAGGGAAAGAAGTGAGGACTCTGAGAACAATAGAGTCAAAGTCAAAGAGGTATTTACAGGGCAAATTACTAGAGCAATGTGATGATTGGAGAAGGGCTGAGGAAGCGGGTCCTGGTTCATAGCTGGTGGAGAAAAATACTATTCCCAGAGAGAAAGGCACCACAAAGGGCCTATTTGGGAGAAATGAGCTTCTTTGTCTTTTATATATATATTTTTATTAATTTTTTACAGAGAGGAAGGGAGAGGGATAGAGAGTTAGAAACATCGATGAGAGAGAAATATTGACCAGCTGCCTCCTGTACACTCCCCTCTGGGGATGTGCCCGCAACCAAGGTACATGCCCTTGACCAGAATCGAACCTGGGACCCTTCAGTCCGCAGGCCTACACTCTATCCACTGAGCCACACCGGTTAGGGTGAAATGAGCTTCATTTTTGACACTTATGTTTGAGGTATCTTTGATACAAAAGGATAGCAAGTAGACAATTGGTCATGTGCCTCTGGAGTTTGGAGGAGTGATTTAGTCTATACTGCCGATTCCATTTTAAAAAATAAAAACATCAAGTGGTAGTTTGGTGAAATGTCTCACTTTTCAACCCATGAAAGGTGATGCACAGGGTAGAGCAAGGGGTACTTCTCCAGAATTCAGCCTTTACAGGCCACAGCTCCATCCTCAGAGAACTTCAGGCTGCCACCCCCTCCAGAAGAGACTGCATTCACTGCTTATTTCAGAGAGGAGGCGCTGTGGAACGTGCCCTTGTTCTCACACTAAAGACTCCCTGCCTTTGCCCCTTTTGGCACATCCTCCACCTATCTCTAGCCTGGTATGGTCTTGAAGTTTCTGTGTTTTCTGACTTACAACACCATCAACTGGACACTTCCTCAATCTACAGCCACAGGATCCTGAGTCCAGAGAAGGGGAAATCGCCTGGGGTCAAAGGCTCCAATGTCCACAGAGGCCGGGCTTGAAATGAGCCACTCCCGAGCTCCATGCTATTGTCATGCAGTAGTAACAAATATGGCTAGATGTTACAATTTCTTAAGAGGAGCTGAAAACGTGATTTAAAAATATAGTCACTCTACTTTTAAATGCCTAGCTCTGATTTTTTTTTAAGAAGATCACCGGGGCCAAACAAAACCTATCACAGGTCCCATGTGTCGCACAGGCCATCAGTTTGTGACTTTGGGTTTCATGGATGGTAGTCACTGAGCATCCCTTATTGATAGCCTCTTCTACTGAATCTGAGTGCAAACTCAGAATCTATCTCAACACAATCCTCCAGGGAGATGATGTAGCAAATAGAGCTGCATAGGAGTTGAAACGTCTTCGCCAGGTTTGTTCTAACTAATGTTCTTCTACAGAAACAGGAGTGTCACAGAATGGCCCAAAGTCCCTCTCCTCGCCTCCCTTCTAAACTGCCTTGGGGCACAGATTCAAATGCCAGGATTCTTTCTGTGCCTGTTTCTAGAAGCATATATTGTGTTACCTGAATCTACCAACTGTCCCCGTTTCTTTGCACCTTGTCTCTGCTCAGTGACGTTGTAAACGCCACTCTAGCTCAATTAAATCAACATCTTTTTCTTTTTCTAGTCTCTCTTAGCCCTCACCTCTCCTCTCAACTTTTATTTTTAATCTTAGCAGCATTTCCCTAAACACCTTGTCCTGATTAAAAGCAAGACCTGGACATTTTTCTCTACATAATTCTCTAATCTGATGATAATTGATAGAATAGCCTTTTCCTAAACTAACCTCAGACCTCAAGGGCAATGGAAAGAATCTGTAAGCCCTCGTACTTCCTGTAAAAGGACTCATTTTGTTTTCACCTAAGTTTAAATGAATGGAAGAACCAGTTCCCATTCATTCCAATTAGTGGGGGGAGAATCATTTTCCCACATAAAATTAAAGCTTAGCAGAGACACCTTTCCTTGGGAAGACATGAAGCTGAACACTTTTAATGGAAACCAAACAGGAACATTAAGAAGACGGATTTCTCTAGAACTGTACTCCTTCAGGGTCCCTGAATGCCAGGTATTGGCTTACATCTTAGCGGAGGTGAAAGATCCCTTTGCTGTTGGCATTAAGAAAAGAACCAGCAGTTACTCCATATTGAGTTTTCTTTGTCAGGGGCACAGGGAGGAGAAATTATGGCCTCATATCTTAGAGAGCATTGTGTTAGTCTGCTAGGCTGCCAACACAAAGGACCACAGGCAGGGTGCTGTGAACAGCAGAAGTTGATTTCCGCACAGTTCTGCGGGCTAGAAGTTCAAGATCCAAGTATCAGAAAGTTTAGTTTCTCTTGAGGAACTCCCTCTTTGGCTGTTGATGACCACCTTCTCCCTGTGTCTTCTCTGTGTATGTGTGTTGGCGTCCTAATCTCCTCTTACTGGATTAGTCAGATTGGATTAGGGCCCATCCTAAAGATCTCATTTTAATCTAATTACCTCTTGAAGACCCTATATTCAAATACAGTCACATTCTGAGGTACTGAGTGTTGTTAGGACTTCAACACATGAATTGGGGGGTGGGGGGACAGGACAATTCAGCCCATTATGGGGTTATTGGGGATAACCTATATTAAAGCAAAGTATAAGTTTTTAGTGACAACAGGACTCATTTATGCCAGTACGAGCTAATAATAACAATAAACAACCATCATCCAAAGAAAGAAAAAACTCTAAGGCAGTACCAATTTCCAGGGAAGAGAACCTGGTGTCCCAGCATGGGTCACCATGGTCCAATTCGCTTTGGCCATGGCGATGTGATCACCTATATTAAATATGACTGTCTGGGCTTGCCCTGTGAGCCTGGCTGATTCCCATAAGAAAAGGAGAGTGCAGACAGATACACATTGCCTGGCCTATGAATTGGGTTAATGCTCTAAAACGTGTTGCTATGTGAATAAAAATATTTATCTACTTGTCCCATTCTTTTTTCTTTTTTTTCTTTTTTTTTTCTTTTTTGATCAGACCTCAGCACCTATTTCTCTCATGCTAACTAGCCTACCTACATATGTCTCCCCTTGAAGCATAGACAATAGGTAACTATAGCAACTTGTTGTGCAGGGAATTGCTATAAAACATCGTCCAGGGGTTAGAAAGCCAGGGAGACCCTGACCTCTACATTCAACTGGAACATTAGTTCACAACTAAGGTCAGTCTCTTGCCTCCAGAACAATCAATGCCTTACCTTTTAAAAATAAAGAAAAGTGTGTGCTCCACAATTCTGTCCGAAAGCTCAGGCATGGAAGTGGCCCCAGGAGATGCAATTTCAAACAAGACTCACCTTTTCATCTTCCAGGTTCGTGGCTTGGTTAGGTCTCAGTTGCCTCTGATCTCCTTGCTCGTGTTGGCTTCCGCTGCCCACCGTTTCCAGGAGCAGGCTGATGAGGAAAGACACAGGTTCAATAACATCACCTTTAGCTCTAACAAGACAGCAGGTCCTTGGGAGCAGTCAGTTCATCCCCCAATGGTCCATCCAGCATGGTAGGCACCCCAGAAGCCTTCGGCTCCTGGTAATTGCCCTCCTCATTCATTTGCTGTCACCTGGAATTCACGGACACAAGAACAATGTCCTTCCCTCTCTTTCTCTATTTTAAACTAAACATAGAATTGGAATGACTCCCTTTAGAATTGCTGGGGTAAAGAAAAAAACATAATCCAGGGTTTTATAAACTCATGCCCTCTCTTACCAATACTTTGGGAAACAGCTCAGTGATAAGCACACGGATCCTGGAGCCAGGCTGCCTAGGTTCAAAGCCCAGCTCTACTACTTACTAGCTCTACCTTAGATAAGTTATTACCCTCTCTGAACCTCACTTTCCTCATAGAATAGTTATGATCATTAAATGAGTTAATATACCTAAAGTGCTTAGAGCTATATAATTTATTGCTATTACTATTGCTACTGTAAAATCTGTCCTGAAGGGCCACCTAGGGTTGGTCTGTGATAAAATGTAGGCACTTTCCTCTCTGTTCCCTATTCAGGGCAATCTGCTCCCCTATATCCTTTTACTGCATCCTCCCCAGCACTCAGGCATCTGGGAGCCTCATAGGAACTTCCCCCATCAGCACCCACCCACAACTCACTCACTCTCTGGGTCTTATCTTCCAGCCATCCCTCTCCCCACTCTTATTCTGTCTTCTCACAGCAAGGCCAATGTCCAGCTCTTATTGCCAAGGCTCTGGTTACCAACAGCAGTGACAAAAAAAAAAAAACAGAACTTCTGAGGTCTCCTAAATGACCAAAGGCAAAGCTGAGGTTAAATAATGCGATTGTTGGCTGAGGCAAAACTAGGACTTGGCAAGACTTCCAGAGCACAATCCCTTCCAAAGAGCACAGTTCCTTCCTACAATGCCATACAGTCAGTCTTGCAACTCAAACTCAGCTGCCTGTTCAACTGAGCATTTGCCTTCTCACTGGTTTTCCAACTCCAGGCTGGCTTCACTCCATCCCATCCTCCCGCCCACTGTGATCTTTCTAAACTCCAAATCTAACCATATCAGACCCTTATAAAGCAACTAGAGGCACGGTGCACGAAATTCGTACATGGAGGGGAGTATGGGGGGGGGTCCCTCAGCCCTCAGCCTGGCCTGCACCCTCTCACAATCTGGGACCCCTCAGGGGATGTCTGCCTCTGGGATCGGGCCTAAACCGGCAGTCAAACATCCCTCTCACAATTCGGGACCACTGGCTCCTAACTGCTCGCCTGCCTGCCTGCCTCATTGCCCCTAACCACTCTGCCTGCCTGCCTCATCGCCCTTAACTGCTCACCTGCCTGCCTCATCACCCCTAACCACCTCTGCCTCGGCCCCGCCTCCTCGGCTTCATCTGGAAGGACATCCGGAATGATGTATGTAAGGTCGTTCTGTTGTTCAGTCTAATTAGCATATGATTTTATTATTATAGATGTCCTGAACACATCCTACCATGCTATGTCAACCCTCTGTCTTCCTACACATAGCTGGGTGTTAGATGTCACACTGTCAGTTTCACTCACTTGTTTACTTACTTATCTTAGTGTCCTAAGAGATTATAAGTTTCTTGAGAATAAGAGCCCTGTCTTATTCACCTTTGTGTTTCCACTGCTCACTCCAGCAGAAGTTGTAATTCAATGCTAAGTAGCATCGTTCCAAATCAAAGTGTTGTAGGAGTTTAGAGATGGGAAAAGAATCTAGAACACTTAATACAAAACCTTTATTTAAACAATTCCTCTCTCTTCCAGGGCACTCTGCTCTCCTGCCATATTTTATTGCATCCTGTCAGCAGCCAAGCAAACTTCTCCCACC
Source organism: Cnephaeus nilssonii (assembly GCF_951640355.1). Lineage (NCBI taxonomy): Eukaryota > Metazoa > Chordata > Mammalia > Chiroptera > Vespertilionidae > Cnephaeus > Cnephaeus nilssonii. The sequence goes on along the minus strand of NC_137084.1, from coordinate 10,868,980 downwards.
AGGCCCCACCCAGAACTCACTTTATACAACATATATGACAAAGTATTCTCACTACCAGTGTTCTACACTCTCCCCACTTTTTAAAAATCACCTTATTGAGGTATGATTGACATGAAAAGGACAAGGAACTACGACTCAACAGCCAAAAAAACAAATAGTCCAATTTTAAAAAAATGGGCAAAGGACCTGAAGTGACATTTCTTCAAAGAAGACATAATAATGTTCAACAGATATATGAATAGGTATTCAACATCACTAATCACCAGAAAAATGCAAATCAAAACCACAATGAGATATCACTTCACACCTGTTAGGATGCCCTTTATGAGAGAGAGAGGGGGAGAGAGAGAGAGAGAGAGAGAGAGAGAGAGAGAGAGAGAGAGAGAGAGAGAGAGAGAAAGAGAGAGAGAGAGAGAGAGAGAGAGAGAGAGAGAGAGAGAGATAACAAGTGTTGGTTGAGGGGGAAGGGAATGCTGGTGCACTATTGGTGGGAATGTAAGTTGGTGCAGAAACTACGGAAAACAGTACAGAGTTTCCTCTTCCACTCTAAGCTCTTTGAGATCAGAAATCATGTTTTATCAATTCTAGTACTTTCCTCAGCCCAAGCCCAGAAAAGAGTCTGAGCTATAACAAACATTTGATGAGTGAGTGAATGAGGGAAGAATAAGGGGGTGCTATTCTTTACATGCAAAGATGATGACACTACAATCCTATCAACAGACTTAACCTTGGATATGCTTCCCAACATTGGGATGGGTTATGTGGCTACATCCACATTCTTTCATCCTTGTTCCTGAGGAACCAATGATTACAGTATGGTTGAGTGAGGGACAAAGCCAACTGGCTCTACCTTTAAAGGAAATTCTGCCCTTGGCCTACTCATCAGCATCACTCATTCCCCAGCTGAACTGAGGCCCTTACATGAAGTCAGCTTGCAGCATAACCTGGCAGTGGGACTGAGAAATGTAAGGACTAATTTCTCCAACCTGCAATGAAACTGAAAAAGCCCAGTGCTACATGTCTTCTTTTCTTCTTTCTGTCCTTCCTTCCCCTCCCTTCCTTTCTCTCCCTTCCCTTCTTCCCTCCCTCTTTCCTTCCTTTAATACAGAAAAGCAAATGTGATGTTGCTATTAACTTGAACCCCACAACTTCGGTGGTTGATTAAACTCTCAGCTTCACGCCGTTGCTAATCAACTACAAAAGTCTTCAAAACACATACCAACCTCAGAGAGGATTTACCACTTAATTACTATAAAACAACCCCACCACTTAATGCATGCTTGATCTCAAAGCAGTGGTTGTAACCATGATGTTATTTATATCAGTTGCTCAGCTAGAAACAAGCACAGAGAATTCAAGCCTAGAAAGTCTGATTTAATGGGATATGCTTTCTTGGGACCCAAGAAGCACACCACTGACCCCACCACCACTCTCCCAAGCATGACCTGTATTCCTTTGAGATTTGTTTCCTGTGAAAGTGCAAATACCATATAGGATAAATTACATATCAAACCATAGTCAATCATTTATGACTTAGATAAGATTAATGAATTTAGCCGTCTTTCTCAGGCACTGGTGTTTATAGAGAATTAAGAGAGATACCTGAAGGCAGTGACCTGGTAGTTGGGGCCAGACCATCAGCAAGGGGTGGGGAGAGGATAGGCAACAGATGAGTGAGGGTCCAAGCAAGCAAACCTCACCTGATTCATGTTTTTACTTCCTGCTCGGCATTGACAGAATCATGGGCAACTGCATGGAAATCAGAGGTTGAGGAGTCTGACTATTGCTAGCATCCTATTCTGCAGAATTGAGTTACTGAAATTTTCTGCCTCTGATTTCACATCACTAGTATCCCAGGCATGAGGTAGCATGATTTCCAACTCAGCACGCCATTTTATAGAATGTACAAGTTCCTGACAAGCTCTGGGTAAATAAGTTTTGATAAATCAAATTATGATAATTCCAGGAGAGAACTGGTGAGCTCATCTCAAACAGCGAGACTGTCTTGACTGTTTTGCATAAAAGCCTGCTTTTCCACACCAGGCTTGCTTGCTAAGAGGTGCATCTCCTGTATGTGTTGTATCTCTCCCTGAACAACTACTGATTTAATTTATAAAACACCTGCTCAGGTGGGCAAGTTTCTGCAGGAGTGTCCTGATGACCTCAATATGTCTACTGCATAGGTTGACTATGATCATTCCCAAATTGGTAAGTGTTTTTTTTTCACTGGACAAGTTTGTAGAGGAATGAACAATCTTCTCTCTTGGGAAATAGAGAGGACGCCAGCAACTAGGAGAGAGACTTCTTGCAGCTACGGGCTCCAAGGTGAGAACTCATAACAAGTGTATCAGAGCAAAAGCCTCAATGTCATTGAAAGAGATCATAGAAACTCAAGAGTAATAATATGCATCACTGTGTTGTATGAGATTAGACACTCAATTTGTTTCCAACATGGGCCAACAATCTAAAGGGTATTGTGAATAGAAAAGCACGCTCTGTATCTCATCCACTTAACTGGGTTTGCACACAATGATTCTTAAGTATATTTTCAATAACAAAAATAATTGGCTTTTTAGGCAGCACCTGGGGGCAAATGAAGCCTGCCCCAAACAACTTGGAAATAAACATGTCCACCTACAGGCAGGCCAAACCAATCAACCCTGAATAGGAGGAAGCAAAAAGTCCATGTTCCTTTTTTGAACCATAATCAGTGATGTTGACGCACTGGGGCTTCACTCTGACCCAAAGGAAAAACCCCTCAAAACTATCTGCATCCTTTAACTTTAAATCCTTACTCAACCATCTATTGAGTAATAATTTAGCTCAATTGCCTGGGAAGAGGGCCATCCAGGCAGAGGCAGGAGTTCTCTCTGATTGTAAATAATAATGTCGGCATTTTAGTTTATCCATCAATCTCGCGAATTGACTTAGTGAGTATCCATTACTTTACCTCCGATCAATTCTAAGTAAACTGATAAAGCCCAATTTCTGTAGCCCGTGGACAATGCTACACTCACAAAGCTGCTGCTGCATTTTACCAAGAAGGCTTTCTAGGACTTTAGCCTTTCTTTTGCCATTGATCTCCTTCCATTTTCTCAACATGGCCTAAAAGGTTCATTTCCTTCAACAGTATGACTCGTAAGCAGTATGGATACAATACCAAAAGGGTGAGTGGATCTCTTTTACTAATGAAAAACCTAATCCAAATAATTATTTGGCAGCACAGGCAGAGATGCAAGACTAAACTTTGGTATGATTTTCAGTAACACCTAAGGTTAAGGTTCTTAGCACCACGGACGCTGTAAAAATCTGATAAAAGCTATGGGTCTCCTCTCCATTAAAATGCACAATCACAAGATTTGATGTTTGAGGTGATCCATGAATCCTATCTACAGACTGCTAAAGAGCCTTATCCCCATGCAAACCCCTCATTGGTAGATGGGGAAACAGGGGCACAGTGAAGGGAAATTACTAACCCAAGGTTATGCAACTAGTTATAGACAGAATCAAAATTAGGTCTTTAACATCTTCAAGCCAACATTCCTATGACTCATTCTTTTTTCGCTTTATAACAAGTCATACTGACATCAAGTCAACAGAGCCGTGATGTGGAAACCAGTCAGTACATTCTCCTTGGGCACCAGCCTCTCCTGGGAAAGGGATCTGGAAAGATCGCCTCACCCAGCCGACCTCAACTCTCTAAGCCAAGCTGCACTTAATCACCCAATTCTTGAGTCTTCATTCATATCTTCTAAAATGGGAGGTGAAAGAGAGGAGCAGAGTTGAGCAACTCAATCTGGAAAAGATTCCAGGAATCATCAGCGCTTCCTCCTGCAACCTGAGCTATATTATGCAAACTTTTGGTTTGTCCAGTGATTTCAATCAAACAAACATGAGATTATGGAAAGAACAGAGCCAATATATCTGAACTAATTAGGCTGGGCAATGAAACCAGGCCTCTAAGGCCGTGTTCGGCAAACTGTAGCTCGCGAGCCACATGCGGCTCTTTGGCCCCTTGAGTGTGGCTCTTCCACAAAATACCACAGCCTGGGCAAGTCTATTTTGAAGAAGTGGCGTTAGAAGAAGTTTAAGTTTTAAAAATTTGGCTCTCAAAAGAAATTTCAATCGTTGTACTGTTGATATTTGGCTCTGTTGACTAATGAGTTTGCCGACCACTGCTCTAAGGGATCCAGGAAGGCTTCTCCTAAAGCAATTTCTCTGTAAAGTATTAACTAACATGTCTACGATGTTTTATATTTCTTGAAGTGCTTTCAGGTACATAAATCAACCAAGGAAGGAACAAATAAGAGGGAAAAAGCAGCAAATCCTTAATAGAAAATGTTTCACTTCCAAAACAATCCTGAAATGAAGAACTCTCTCTTTACCCATGAGGAATCGGACTCAGAGCCGCTAAATTGCACGAGGTCCCAGAGCAATTAGCAGATCCAGGATTTAAATCTTGATATCTGAGTAAAAACCCTATTTTATAGATGACAAAAAGATGTCTAGGAGGTTACGCCACTGCCCTCATTCACACAGCTTCTAAAACACGGGGCCTGCATTTGAGCTCACATCCTTAGATCCTACATCAAGCTATTCATTTCATTGAGTCAGTGTTTCTCCACATTTTATGCAAAGCATCTAAATGAGAATTGCCCACTAGTAGCTCATTCTTTCAGAGAAATAGATCTGGAGTAGAGGTTCTGCAAGTATGGTCCTTGGACCAACAGCACCCACTATACCTGGGAACTGGTTGGAGATGCAAGTTCTCAGGCCCTACTCCAGACCTACTGAATCAGAAACTCTGGGGCTGGGGGCCTAGCACTGGTTAAACAAGTCCTCCAGGTGATCTGAGAACCATTCTAGCCGCCTGCTTTCCCTTAACCCTCCCCATCGAAGCAAATCATTTACACCTGAGCCTTTTCTAGATCTAATACTTCCAACGCCTATAACCTCATTTAAAAATTATCAAAAGGAGTTCAATATTTAATCTAAGTCCATCATAATTCTCAAGGCTCCAAACCCGGTGGCCTTGATCACACTTGCAATTTTCATTTTAGACTCTTTTCCCCAAACACAGGTGGAAATCAGAGGATGCAAGAATCTGCTGAAAGAATTCAACCCCAAACATGTCCTCAGAGATTGTTTTCTAACAAAGAGGAAAAAGATCCGCAACAATATCATTTGCTTAGGAACATTTCGTGACTTTGAGCAGGGTTTTTTAATGGAGATGCTTATATTAAAAAATGGTTTTCTCAACTAATGGGAAGATAGCTTGCATAGTAAATGCCTGTACTCGCCGCCTCCCCCAACCACATCAAAATTACAACTAAAACACAGAACAACCATTATCCAGAACCACTGGAAAGCTGGCTGAATGGAAGTCTTACAACTAAAGAAGTAAAGAAGAAAGCACACGGAGACTGGTAGGAGACGTGGAGGCGCAGGACGGGCTGGTCCAGCACCCACGTGGGCTGCTTTTTTAATCAGGAGGCTGCCCGGAAGAGCAAGGGGTCCCAGCCCCACCACAGGGTCCCAGAGCTGGGAAAAGAAGTCCCTATGGGCAGTGAGAGCTATGGGCTGCAAAAACCAGTGCAGATTGGGACTCAGTGACACAGAGGCTGCTGGAGACCCAGCTGCTCCTCTTAAGAGGCCGACACCAGGAACAGAACTTACAGGGTCCTGCTTCCTCTGAGCTCCAGCACCAGGGCGAGGCTCTGGGGAACACAGACACATACGAGGAGGAACTGGATTGTCTGGCATCAGGGCAGGAACTCAGGGGGTGGCTTTCTCCCAGACGGAGGTGCTGGCAGGGATCACTGCTCCTATGCTGAGGCCTCCCAGTCGCAGGGCTGACTGGCAGCCATTCCTGTTTGCTTCACCCTGTGATTCCCTAAGACCCAGCCCCATCCAATTTATAACCCCACCCAAGCTGTGTGCAGCAGCTTTTGTATATGGTTTTCTGACACTAAATGTTCTTCTCATGCAGGTGTTGGCTGGATTGAATAAAGTAAATTAAAATGAACTAGTTTGATCTTGGGGAAAACTGACCCTAAAACACGAATTCAGACTCTTCCCATGGTTGTTATTTCCTTGAGTTACACAAGTGTGCTAACAAGGGGTGAAAATGTATTACTCTTCCTGGAGTATGCCATATTTTATCATGGAAAACACAATCAGTGGTACCAAATACAAGTATAAGGTTCGCTGGTTAAACCAGCATCATCCTGCATCTCCCTATTTATTGCTTAGCAATTGAATTTACCGGGAATCCAGCTGTGGGTTGAGGTTTCACAAGGAATGATGCAACATTGCCCCCGTGTGGTTCCTAGAGGAAAATGTCTGAGACAGAGATAATATCCACCCCCATTAAAATAGATGCACTACTTCCCGGGCCTCTCCACATGGTTAACCTCTGCGTTTTCAGTTTCGAAGTCAGCTGGAAGAGGAGGCCTGTTTCCAGACAGCGCAGTGCAGCAGCAACTGGGTAATCAGGTTACCCTTAGGAACTCCATTTTCACCTCTCATTCAAGATAGTTATTCTCTCCCCATCTTGTTCCTTTCTTGTTCATAGCTAGTTTATGACTGCAGCTAGTCCATTTCCATGCCATTTCTGAATCTCTGCTGCCTCCAAGCTGAAGTCACAGGTCCCATTCCCGTCCTGACCCTCCAGGTTTCACAAAGCCCACATCCAACCATTAGAAACCAAATCATACCCAGGTCTGTAAGAAGGGAAAAAGAAAAATAAGGGGAAGAGGGTAGGAAATTCAGAAAACCCTAACAGTGATCACTCCATCAATTGGCCTGCCCATTCGTTGACATGTCCGACCCCTTAATGAATCATGTATGAGTTTTTAGTTGGTATGACTATCATAGACTCTTACAAACCATCTGTAATTTTAGAAAAAATCTAATTCAATTTCTAAATGAATCAAAGGCATATCAGTAAACTTATTTATCTGCAAAGAGCAATCCCTAACACTTGCATTTGTGTACCTTCAGGGTTCTACTATCATATGGTTGCTTACAACAAGCCAGTAAAAAAAAAACCACGGGTATATACTATGTGCCATGCATGTGTCATGTGTTATTGAGAAGATAATAAACAAAACATGTGGTCCCAGCTCTCTTGTTCCTCACCGTGCTGGAGGGAGAGCAGATATTTTATAAATTTATAGATGAGATTTGTTCTCCAAAGTGCCATGGTTGGATCCTTACGGGAGACTTTCTCACCTCTTCCAAGAGGAGGCAGTGTGGTGCTGCAGGAAGAGCATGGGTCTTAAATCAGATCGAGCTTTGAATTCAAAGCTTCTCACCCATCAGCTGGAAACCTGGCCAGGACACTTGGAGCCTCAATTTTTTTATCAATAGAATCAATATATGAATCTCTACTTCATGAGGGTGGTAAGAGGACTAAATGTGATATCGCATGGAAAGATGTCAAGGTCTCGGCATAGAATAATAAATGATAGCCCTCCCCCCTTTCAACCAGAATACTCTGATGACAAGAGTCACTTGGTCGCTCTCCTCACCCAACTTTGCCTTGTCATTGGTGTTAAAGAGTGAAGGCTAGATTTATCATCCACCTAAGAAAAATCTGGTTAACCCATATTTTTACAGTTGCCCCCATATTAATATGAATGACACCCTCTGCATGCCAGGGCTTGGCTAGGTCCTCCATCCATGCTATTTCTAATTCTCAAAACTTTGCATTTTCTTAGATGCTGCTTTCAAAGCTAACTTTCAAAGCTAACCACACATATACACACACACACTTACTATATCGAAAAGCTAATTATTTGCATGGGGGATGGAGAATCTCTTTCACTCCCATAATATGGCTGTCAACTTTGGTGTTTCTAGTCTAAAAAGTTAAACTCAAAATGGCTTTTCCCTTCATCTCTGCAGATGAGTTGGCACTGAATGTAAAATGAGATGTGTGGGCTGACCAATGTGAAGGCAAAGAAGGGTTCTTTTTGCACATTTCTTTGCTTGAATCTGCTTGCTAGCAGCTTTGGCAAAACCATCATGCTAGTCTCCCATGCTCCTCTCTGCTCATCTAAAGCAACCAGGAAGGTTTTCTCCCACATCCCCTCCACCTTGGGAGGCACTACCTCCTGCTGGTGCCTTTACAAACAGAGGTCTCCCTTTGGAGGGTACAGAGGATCCTGGGAAATGTTCAGTCCTGAAGAATTTTAAGAAGCATAAGACATACACACGCTGTAGCAGGATCAATATTCACTTACACTATGCTCAGATGTACAAAAAACAAACAGCCTTTTTATTCCTCTGTAATTGATCCAGTTTCCTTCACAGGCCTTCACCCAGCTGATAGCAGGAGAAAAGAAATGAAATGTTTGTCCAGCCTAGTAACTGAGTTTTTCTTGGTATCACATCCCGGCTTGGATCACCTGGAGAAGTGCTCAGTGTTTCCGAGGCTGGTCCCTCTTGCCCTGCTCCTCCTAAGAGGGCACCTTCAAGGAAACATGCCCTCATGCGGGCAGCGGGGAGATGGCTGGAGTCCTGAGATGTCAACGGCCACCTGGTACAGAGGGCCCAGGCTGCGCTGACCCCTGGACTGGAGACCTCTGAGGCATGGGCATGTGCCCTGGACATTCTTCTAGTGCCTGCGAAATCTGCGGCTGGCGTAACTAAATTCCTGCTGGTACAGATGCACATATCCCTAAGGCCTGGCCAGCAATCCCTGCCCTGCCATCCTTGGCAATACTGACTCCTCTGCCCACTGAGCAACCCCTTTCTGCCAAGATCCTCAGTCGGGCTCTGCACAACTCAGTGGTCAGTCCTGGGGGCATGAGGCACCTCTAGGTCCCTTTCAGTCACCTGAGGATTAAGGCAGGTTCAGAAAAGCCAGGCCCTTCTCGGCCTAACCAGGCTGTGCTGCCCAGTGTCCTTTGATGAAGCTACCCACAGGTTGCTGCGAAGGCAGTCTGTGAAACAAATCGACACCCAGAATCCAAACCTGCTGCTGCTGGCATTACACACTTACACACACACACACACACACACACACACACACACACACTTCCCATCTCCAAGACTCAGCCCAAAAGAAAGATCAAAACCTGTGTCTCGCCCTAGCTGGTTTTGCTCAGTGGATAGAGCATCGGCCTGTGCATTGAAGGGTCCCAGGTTCGATTCCCGGTCAGGGGCACATGCCTGGGTTGAGGGCTCGATCCCTGGTGGGGGGCGTGCAGGAGGCAGCTGATCAATGATTCTCTCTCATCGTGGATGTTTTTGTCTCTCTCTCTCCCTCTCCCTTTCTCTCTGAAATCAATAAAGAAAAAAAAACACCTGTGTCTCACCCCTTTCTCACTTTCCTTCTCCCTCTCTTCTCCCAATCCCCCCTATCACGTCCATGCCAGAAAGAGTAGATCATGGATTTCGTGATATTCCATTTCCTCTACATGTTATCATCCTCTGGACATCAAGTCTTGCCCTACCTGTCCCAGGCATAGGGGGCGCCTCTATAATTGGAAAATTTTCAGGCTATAATTGATGGAGGCCTCCCCTTGACAATTGGGATGGGGGACAATAAAAGGAGTTTGGAATAGCTTTTCCTCTCTTGACAAAGATCAGTCTCACTGCAGAACCAAAAAATACTGCTTTCAATATCAATCCAGGGATAATAATTCTTCCTCTCGGCCTCCCTCTTTTAACCATCCTACCAGGTCTGCAGAGAAATGCAAAACAAAAATAATTCAAAGTATCACCCCACTCGACTACCACAGCTCTTCCCATTGCATTCTCCAGCCCCTTGCTGAGTACCTGCTCCATCATCTACGCTAGAGCAAGAACTACAGGAAGAGCAGAAGAGACATGAGACACGGTCTCGACCTCAAGCAATCTTCAATCTAATGGTGAGAGACTGTTGAAGAGCAATAACAGGTACCACCTGACTTGCACACAGGTGTGGTGAAGGCAATCAATGCTCCAGCTGGCAGTTCAAATGGCGCTCTCCGACCCCTGGCTTCCCCCACTCCTCCGCTATTGGAAGGTCCTTTCTTTTTTTAATCTCTCTGCTGCTGGAAAGAAAAGCACCGAGGCAGAGAGAAAGCAAGCAACCTGCACACTTGACAACCCTATTGTCAGGAGCCAGCAGCTCCCTGGGGATATGCCAAGGATGAGGACAAACCACCCCCGCCCCCGTCTCCATTTTGCATATGCAATTTATGCCCATCATTATTTGGATTACTTCACGGGTCACATACAGCTTTACCAAGCAGACTGCCACTAATTAAATATTATGCAAAAATGTTTTGTTCCCGTGTAGTCTTCTTATATGTGAAATGTAGTCCACCGAAAAATCAATCTTACATCGAGTGATGTTTACCTGTCTGCTTTCACTTCAGTAAGCCCTCTTCAGAGAATAGATGGTAATTTTTTTAAGTCAACTTTCATAGAGGGGAGACTTAAAATTACAGAACTCAATCTGGCCTGTAGTTACCCTGGATCATGCGTCTGTCTTTTACATTTTGTGCAATTTTAAAGATTAGCAACAACATCTAATTTTAAGCCCAACAGAGCATGAAAAAGTGTAACATTCAGTAGTCCAAGCATCTTATACTTAATTTCTATAGGTTCTGGTGGCTTTTTAAAAGATTGCTTAGATTTCTACAAAAAGAAATAACAAACAGTGAGCGGAAAGTACAGGAGACTGGACTGCTTACGGACAGGGTCACATGGACAGATGGACAGACAACGGGCGGCAGAGATCGGCCGTCAGTGACGTCCGCTGAAATCAGATCATCACAGATTCTCCTGGTTTTCTTCAGTCTCCTGCTCCATGACCTTCTCCAGCAAAGGAATCCTATCAGAGACTGAATTTCTGTGCCTCCTCCAAGTGTATCAGTTGAAATTCACCCTGCAATGTGATCGTATCAGGAGGCGAGACCTGGCCATGACCATTTCGCCTGGGACTGCATGTACTTGCTTTTTCTATTCCAGGTTCTTTGCAGGATTTGAGCGGCAGCATGTCCAGGTCCCTGGCCTCAGGACACTCGGGGACAGCAGGCCGCAGGAACCATAGGAGCTCCATGCTGTGATGCACTTTCCTTCAATGGAATCTTCTCGAATCCCCTGAGTATTTTTCTGGGAATACAGTCTTATACATGATGGAAGTTGTGGACGTTTTCAAGTAAAAAAGAAATCCAATTCTACCAGCTTTGCTCCCAGCGGAGTTCCGGAGGGAGTCCCGGGGCACCACGTGTCTCAGTGGCCACAGGAAGCAACCTGGTAGGGCTGCCTTTCAGGGATGGGTCAAAGCTGAGGTCAAAAGCGGTTTTCTCGGGGCCGTCTCCTTAAGGGAGAAAGCTCCAAATGGCTCCAATTAACCCACCTCCGTCCCCGGGCCTAGAACTCCAAGGAGGTCTCTGAAACGCTGCTCTTTGGGGTCCATGGCCAGCGGGGTCCTGCAGAGAAGGGGGAGCTCCCTGCCCAGGCTGCTCACCTGAACTCGTGGCCCCAAAGGCTCCCACTCTCACCTCGACCCCTGTTACCAGAGCCTCCCCTGCTATTTTGGCTTTAAATATATCTGCAGGTGATTCCCATTTTCACCCAAAATTTAGAAGCACTGATAAACAAAAGACCTGGTCCCAGGACAGAGCCCGGTGAACTTTAGAAAGGAAAGAATGCATGTGAAAAGACTACAATTGTCTCATTTCCCTTGCCTCCTTTATGGCTTTACTTAAGTTTGGGTATTTTGTGATTTGGTAGAAAATCAGGCAAGGCTTTGTATATTACTAGTAAACTAGAGAATGCACTCTAAAACAGTGAACATAAGATGTTGGTGGGGGAGGGGGAGTTTCTAGACAGTTCTTCCTATGGAAAAAGACATACGGGTTATGATTATTACAATAGCTTTACTAACTCACTGGCACAGCATGACACGACTATCAATCTACTTTTGCCCATCCCTGTTCATCTGATGCTTTTGCTCATTCCTGTACATCTGATGACTTTGCCCATCCCTGTACATCTGATGCTTTTTTTGTTCCTATTATGCAAGTCTTTCAGATTTGACCGGCTTGGCTAAAGTTTATCTAACATCTTTACGTCAGATACCTTAATTTCTTGCCGAATAACTGAGGGTACCACATGCGGGCAGAGCAGGTGACTGCCTCTCTGATGCAAATTGCAAATAACCTTTCAAGTGACATGAAATCCTTCTCCTCCCCAGGTCCTGGCACAGGGCCTGCTGCCATCAGTCCGCAAAGATCGTCAGCTTTATTGAGGGAAAATCAGCCTCCCCTGGGAAACTGGTCTGGTCTTGGGCCCCATCCCCAGCGTTTCCAGTTGAGTAGCTCTGGGCTGGGGTCTGAGAATTTAAGTCTGTGTGGTTCCTAGGTGATGCCGATGCCATTGGTGTGGCGGTGAATACAAATTTAGAGGTGAGGGGGAAATATAGTTCTCCCTAAGGTGAAATAAATAAATAAATAAATAAATAAACAAATAAATAAATAAAAAGAGACCTCTGCCACTCCCTTTTTTCTTATGAGCATTTACCTTAGAAAACTAATCACTTACAAGCTCTTTCTCTGTCTCTTTGAAATGGATGTAAGCCTTTTTAAAAGCTAAGTGACAAGAACATAATTCTGAGATGTTCTAAATTAAAATTACAGCGGCGGGCGACCTATTCATAGATGCGGACAGCTCGGTGTACGTGGGGACTTCAGATTCATTTCCGGGTGGTGTTTCCACTGTTATTCTAAAGAGAGACTAGAATAGGCAGGCGCCTTCGAATCTCAGAGCCTCTATTCTCACTCACGAACTCCCCAGACTTGTCAGCAGCCTATGGAAGTGAGCACACACCTCTTCCTTGGAGTCTGCGCCTGTCCCAGAACTTGCCTCCCTCCACCTCCTGTCCCCTTTGCCTAGAGCTAACGTACATTCGTTCAGGGCTTGGATCTTTCTCCCCGCTGCTCTCCGTATAAAAATGCTCACAAAACTCTGGAAGGACGAACATGCTTGTCTCTTCTCCCTAGCCATGTTGCTGGTGGCTTAGGTTTCATGCCCCAAGACCGGCCTTCTTGCTTTGCTAGCAAATAGATCCTTTCTTTTAAAAAGGCTTTCAAGCCTTAGCGGGTTTGGCTGGCTAAGTGGATAGAGGATAGACCTGTGGACTGAAGGGTCCTGGGTTCCATCCCGGTCAAGGGCAAGGTTGCAGGTTCCCAACCCAGTTAGGGTGCAGGAGGCAACCAATCGCTGTGTCTCTCTCACATCGATGTTTCTCTCTGTCTCTCCCTCTTCCTTCCACTCTCTAACAATCAATTGAAAAATATCCTCAGGTGAGGATTAACAAAACAACAACAAAAGCAGGCTTTCAGCCATGGAAATTAAAATTTTTTTGTTTAACATAAGGCTCTTGCCAATTTTTTAATCCAGAAATGTTTCCACAGAGACCAGGGAGCCATCTCTTTGAACCCCAGAAAGATAGAGCTCCAATCTCTGTGTCCTGGGTCCTTATTGCAAACCTACCTCCTGTCATAGAGACGTGAGACATGTACTTTTTCTTTGGATAAAGGCACTTCAGCAAACGCAGAAAGTCATCCCCGTTACCAGGTGAATTTAGGAAGAACTGTGTGGCAAACAGTTCTGTGGAGTCCTCTGAGTTGGGGAGCAGTTATTCTGGTGACCTTGAGAATGCTTATGTAATGGGTCGTAGCTGCTTGGCTTCATGAAAGTGGGAGATTTCTTTCTGTCTTTGTAATCTCCTAGTGGGTTGCCTGGGATACATGCCTCATTCTGGTTTCGTGCCTATTCAATAACAGGCACCATTTCCTTTCTCTTTGTCCTCAGGGAGAGGATTTCTGTGTTGGCCGGGTGTTTTGGTTTTCCTATGTGGTTTTTGTTTGCTCCAAGTTTTCTATATTAAATAATATTTACATCTGTGATGTTATGCCATGAAATTAGCATAATAATTAAGTCTATCTGAATGCTGTTTAGTTGTCTGGGATTTTTAAAAATACATATGAATTAAGTATCAGGAAAGAGGAATAATTCTGGAACATTCTAGATAATATTTAACACAATTGATCAACTCTTATAGGCCTTGGCTTCTCCATCTGAGAAATGAGGATTATGTAACTCATGTATTAATCAATCACAGGTTTTAAAAGATGTTCAAACATCTTTTCAATATGTCCCAAAATACAGTAAACATCTGACTAAATCACACACCTGGATCTCCATGCCCTCCGGCCACCTATAAAGCTTTCTTCAAATGAAACTAAAACTTCTTTTGGAATCTATGGCTCTCTGTTAATAAGAAAGCGCGCGCGCACACACACACACACACACACACACACACACACACACACACACGTTCATGCCTTTTCCTGTGATTTCCAAGAAGTGTTAAATAAAAAAAAGTAAAGACATGGGTCTATTTGACATTGCTATAAAGGCAGCACTCTACCTCATTCACATTATCTAATTTCTTTCTTTTTTTAAGTATATATTTCTTTATTGATTTCAGAGAGGAAGGAAGAGGGAGAGAGATAGAAACATCAATGATAAGAGGGAATCATTGATCGGCTGCCTCCTGCACACCCCTTACTGGGGATCGAGCCCACAACCCAGGCATGTGCCCTTGGCCGGAATCGAACCTGGGACCCTTCAGTCCGCAGGCTGACGCTCTATCCACTGAGCCAAACTGGCTAGGGCCTAATTTATTTCTATCAGCAAAATACTCAGAGATTTGCTGATTGGGCATGTTGGGTTTATTTTTTAAAATAAACAATGTACTTTAAATCCTAGAAACAAATATTTTCTATACTTACTTTTACTTACATTTGAAGAATGCCATAGCAATGAATAATGGCCTCATAACAAAGATCAATAATACTTTTCATTGCGTTCAACTTTTTATCAACCCTAAATTCAAACAGGGTCATGCTAAGATAACCATGAGCAAAAGAAACAAGTGGCCATCTCTTCTCTAAATCCCTACATTAAAACTCACTATTAGACTAAACATCATATAAACCTTGGAAGGTATATTTTGTTAAATTGAGATTAATGTTAGCAATTTGGTATTTACCACTAATCACACAAGAATTCCCCAAAGTCCTACTAAGATCCTGACACCTGAACAATGAAGAGCACAGATCTGGATCAACAGATCTGGCTTTAAATCCAGGCTTAACCATTAACCAACAATGCAAACTAGGTCGGGTTATTTAACTTCTCTGCAATGTTTCCTCAACTAAGAGTGAATTAAGGTTAAATGAGATACTACTCTCAATAAAGAGTAGCTGTTAAATATTGAGATGGAATTGTTCTATCCAGCTCTGTCATTCCAAGGTCTCAGGGTTCTAAGCTTGGCAGTTGCCAGTGTCTCAGTTTAAGATCTTGGTAATTTGTTTTGTCATGTTTTTTTTTTTTTTTAAGAAAGAAAATAGGAGAAATTGGCAAAATGCTCTCAGAAATTATCCTGAAATCAAAAGCTAGACTTCCAAAAGAGGCACAGATTCTTCAGTTTGTCCCTTTAAGAAAGCAGAGCTCTGAGTCCATCACGCAAACAAAAATAAAACCAAGATGCACCGCAGCTCGTTCTGATCAGAGATGTTTTGCTTGCAACACAATTTATCACCCTATAGTACAAATCAGCATCACTACAGCCTGTTTCAAATTAATTAAAAGGCATTCCTTTCCATCCAAGGTATAATCAAGGCAATTTGCTTCCAAACATAATCAAGAAATTATGTAAAGGTAGATTAACTATATGAGCAACTTTTTCATATGTGAAGTTGATTTATTTTCATATCTTTTTTATGTTTCAAATGAAGATGCTAAAAGACAGGGTTTTCCAAAATAACTCACTCAGCAGAGTCTTGAAATACTCCTTCAGAAGAGAGGACACTTTCCACCTAAAGCAGCTCCCGGACTGCGGGGCGGGGCAGGGCACCTTGTGAACTCATGGGCCTGCAGCCGCAGCTGCCTTCGGGATGTCTGGAACTCGGGGCCAGAATAACTTCTGAAGCTTCAGAAGAGGTCAAAAGGAATGAGGAAACATGCTCATTCTTTCTTTCAATCAAGCTTGGAGCTAGGCATTTCGTCCAGGTGAGGGCCAGATCTCTAGCAGCTCTTAGAATGGGAGAGCAGTGGGGAGGGAAAACTGCCAGCCATGTTTGTTCATCTCCACTTTTCTGGGGAGAAAACACTGTTCACTTGCAATATTCACTTCCATAAAGAGGACTGGTACCCTCTGCTGAGAACCAAATAAGAGCTTATGGAGACAGCAGACACAGCTGCCTTGGTTGCAACTTGGGGTTCTAATCCTTGGTCCCAAATCTCTACCCCAGCATTTCCTGGGCCCTTAAATTGACTCCTGAGTCATTCCAATCAACCCCCCTCTGATAGGGAAACATTACACAGGGGCAACATTATGGCACCATGAACGGTTATCACCCACATTTATCCATTATCTTCATGATTAAGGCTCCTTTGATCATACGCTTCTCCACACCTCCATGGAGTCCATGTACTGAAAGATCTTGCCAATCAAACTTAGGGCATTTGTTAACCATCCCTTGATCCCATTTTTTTTTTCATTCATGAAGGACATACAAATGGCAAGCTCTGGTCGGCCCAGGGCAACCAACATCATCACCACAGTGAGTTGATATAATTCCAACCAATAGCCAATGAGAGTGGTTCTGGAGCCAGAGCACCTGGCCTAGAAACTCAGCTCTGCCAGCTGCCAGCTGTGTGACTCTGGGCAAGTTATACAGCCTCTCGGTGCCTCCATTTTCTCATCTGTAACACACTAGCAGTCCCTTCTCAATGGGCTGTTGGAGAGACATAAGAGAAATAAGTTAATTTATTTAAAGAACTTATAACAGTGTATAAAATATAGTAAATGCTCATTTATGAGCTCTAATTTTTTTTAAACAGCTTAATTTCTAGAACTGTCTCCAGGAAATATTCCTAGAAACCTGTGTCCCTGGATGTTTGGACCTACGTGAAGGAGTTTAAGGCCTTTTAAATTTTCATCTTGTTTCCATGTGGCCCACAATGCAGCTATCACCACTCTAATTCGTTGTAGCTTTAATACCATCCTTCTGGTCAAAGTGAGGTGAGAATAAAAATTATCTGTAATAGACTGTGTCCATAACACTAAACTCTTGATCTTTTAAAATTACTGTTTCTTCATCCAGAAAGTGCCACTGGGAAGTACATATTGTTTCCATTTCCCCCATCTTATTTGAAAATTCAAGATACGAGATTTTGTCTGATAGAAGCCAGACGCTTTGAGAAGTAGTGGGTAATAGAGGGGCAGACGTCAGTGGGTTCAATCAGATGTCTGAGGGAAATAGCTCAAATGCCCTACCTGGAAAACTATGTTCCTATGCCCACATGACATGAAGAATGCAGGAAATTTTGACGTAAGGAAAATGGCAGTGGCCCAATCTTTCCAATGCTGAAATGGATAACTATGCAAGGGGTGAGAGAGTTGGACTATACCACCACCACCCCCCCATCAGCCAACCTCAGGGCCCCCAGCACTTGGAACACTGTTCCCAAGGGCTGACCCTATAGACTGACACCCTATCCCCCACCAGTTTCCAACACTGGCTCTGTAATCTTGAGAAGTTACTTTGTGGCTTGAGTTCCTCATTAGTAAAATAGAGGTAACACCATGAGTTAATAATGTATGTAAAGCTCCTAGAACAGTGCCTGGCACAGACCGTATTGTGTAAATCTAAATTAGTGCCTTTATTTAGAAAACATAAAATAAAAAATAGGTTCCTGAGCTTCTCCCCAATCCTAGTGAGTCAGATTCTGCAAACCTCTCCGAAGTGATTCTGAGGTGCAGCAGGTTTGGGAACTGGGGGGTGGGCACCTTGACTTTCAGTGAGATTATCACTTGGTTATCTTTTTTAAAATATCTCTGAATGGCCCAGGAAGAGAAATATGAGACACTTTGATGGATCAAGACCACTAAGCCCTGAAGACCCTCAATAAAACAATTAGATGCCTGTAAAATTCTATCGTAGATAGATGAAGAGGGTACAGACAAGTCATGTCTGCTGCTTGGTTTCCTCATGAAAGGCACATCCTAAAGCTTCCTTGGCAAACACTTCCAATGGCAGGTGTGCAAACCGAGCTGCAATAGCAGGCCATTATATTTGTCCAGGCCCGTGGTCGGCAAACTGCGGCTCGTGAGCCACATGTGGCTCTTTGGCCCCTTGAGTGTGGCTCTTCCACAAAATACCACGGCCTGGGCGAGTCTATTTTGAAGAAGTGGCATTAGAAGAAGTTTAAGTTTAAAAAATGTGGCTCTCAAAAGAAATTTCAATCATTGTACTGTTGATATTTGGCTCTGTTGACTAATGAGTTTGCCGACCACTGGTCCAGGTGAATTTACAACTAAACGGAACTTGGGTTTATGTCAAAACAGGTGAAAAATGGGTTCCCAAGCTCCAATTTCACAGAGATGTGGATTTGTGAAGAAAGTTCATTGAAATCACAACGCTGAAAACTGAGCCTTGTGAAGCACCACCAGCCACCTCTGTTCAGTTTGTGGTGGGAACGATCAGCACGTGCCCTTTAAGCTTGGCTTCTGGACCCAGGGGGACTTTTTCTTCTCAAAGGATATCCTTGGGATATCAGTTTCTTCCTCTGTAACATGAGGGAGTGGAACTAAACAGTCTCCGAAGTGTCTTCCAACTCCAAATTGGATGGCTTTCTGAAGTGGCCAAACCAATTTCAAATCGCCCATTGGGAGCAGCTTATAGAACACTAGAGGCCCGGTGCACGAATTCGTGCATGGGGGGGGTGGTGTAGGGAGGGATAAAGGGAGGTTGGCCTGAAAATATACTAGAGAAAATAAATGCTTCTTAGATGTCACATCAATTTCAAATTGTTATAAAGTTTCTAACTGTCTGCTTTTCACTTCCAACCTTACCTTGGCATGGACCTATAACAAACAGCTCAAAACGGAAAAGAAGGACGATAGCATGTGGCTTGAGAAATATCATAATCGAGTAAGAGAACATGATGTTTAATTGGGAATTAAACCTTCTATAATGTTATACAGTGTTATGTTCATAAGTTCCAGACAAATCTCAATACTCTTTCAACACATTTTTTTCTTTATCCTGGCTTTAACCTCTGGAGACTGGAAGAGAAGCCCGTAAAGCCAAAACCTAGGTTTCAGCCTCTATCCTCCCATCCCCTAAACCTCCCCATATCTAAGCCTTCACTAAGTCTCATCAACTCCAGAAAAGATCCTGAATTCATCCCCCTGCCTCCACCTCCACCATTGACACCCAAGTCAAGCCACCATCACCTACCACCAGACCTGGCAGGTCTCCCTGCTTCTTTTCTTGACCCAACTCAACCCCATCAAGCAGATTTGATCTCTTAAAATATGAGTCCATCAAAGGCTTAAAAAGAACAACCCAAGGGTTTCCTGTAGCGCTGAGATTAGAATCCAAGTCCTGACCATGGCTGACAATGTCATACAGTCTCTTGATCCCCCGACCTGATCACCTGGTCTCCAGCAACCTCTGCCTCCCTCACCTGCCCTCATTACACTCCAGCCACATAGGTTTTCATGTCCCTGTGGTCACCCAGCCTGTTCCCACCTTAGAGTCTTTCTCTTAGCTACTGGTTTACCCAGGAACACTCTCTCCTGGTTATCGCAAGCCTGGCTCCATCTTGCCATTCCAGTCTCAGCTTACCTGTAATGTTCTAAATAAGTTTCACCTTGAGCACCTAAATGCTCTATTGTACTTCATCCAGATTGGCATGCATCATAGCATTTATCAGTAATATGCGCTCTGCCTTGTTCACTGCTGTAACGCCAGAGCGCTGGCGCCTTGCATATCCTAAGCACTCAACAAATATCTATTGTCTACAGGAAAACTTTCAACACTGCAGAAGTGTGTGCTTAGTTGCTACTTAGCAATATGAAAAAAATAACTAATTCATTTCAAACATGGGGCAATAAAAGAAGCCAAGGGATTTGTTTGCTGACTTACTTGGGATTTAATTACATGGAGGATTTTGATGAAAAGAAGGAAGAATATTGTAGTACATTATGGTGTTAATGTGTGGGAGTTTCATTGTTTACCCTTGTCTCCTTCCGAGGATTTTATTAATGAGCCAACTATCTTGTAAGGGAAAATGTATTACAATGAGTTCCGTTTGGTTGTGGATCAAGATAAAAATAACACAGTGTAATTTAAACGAAATGATGTTTGCTCGGTGAATGGCAGACCCATTTAACACTTGCTTCTCTTCTTGTGCGCTTTGGCGGTGCACACCCCAAGTTGAACAGGCTCAGCCTCCCTCCCGTCTAGCTCATGGGAGGAGGTAGATGAGCCAGCTGCTCAGCAAAGCCAACACTCTTTGCAAAGACTCGCCACCTTGCCTGGCAGCTCTTGAGTGTTAGTGGGTCTTTTGACAGCCACCTCTGATTTTTCTGGGCAGGTATTCACCACCTGGTTACTTTTCAGAAGCAGCTTCATGGACCAAAGCAGGGCACCGATCCCAGGGAGGAGGCATTCCCCTTCAACAGATAACCTTCAAAAGAAGGGCAGCACCTCACGCCCACCTGTGTTAACTGCCAGCTGCCCACAACAGAGAGCACGGTGGTGGGAATGCCCCCATTATCACCGGCTTTCATCGCTGTGATGGAGAGGAGCTGCTCTTGCGGGCTGAGAGGGATAGATTTCAAGGGTTTCTTTGCCTTTGATGTCAACCCTTCACCACCACAAGATGAACATGTGCCACCTGTGGGGTAGCAAAGTGTCTAACAGGGGAGTGGGGTAAGCAGGGAAAGGCAAACATATACAGGTATTTGCCATTGGTGCCATCTCTCCCCAAAGAACATGGAGCTCAACTTCTAGAAAGTAGAAAGAATGTTTATTGGCTTCTCTTCTCAGCTATTAAAGGTCAATGCATTATTTGCAGCAACGAGTGTAGCTGGTACATTACTGGGTCACTACCTGGTTCCCTGGGATATTGCACTGAATATCCTGTGTCAAATCTGCCTCTCTGTGATGTTGTAAAGTGTTTTTTCCTTCTCCCCCAGTTCACCTAAGATGATGCTGAAAGTATGACGCCTAATTGATACTTAGCATGTTCTTAATACTTTCTATTTTGATCGGTTATTGCTTAGGATGTCATGACTGTCAGATTTTGAGAAAACAAGCATGGAAGCACAGTTTTCACAAAGTTTCTTTTCTTATTCTGAACCATTGGGACAGCATTGGAATGGTTATTTATTGATACACAGCACACTAGACCTTAACTCAGCACAATGAGAACTGATCACGTTGGGTACCAACTATGGAAAACTCTTTGTGATCCTTATAAATCAAGGACAATACCAGTAATAAGATATAATGGACTCATTCACACTGACAAATACAGAAGCCATGATGTAAATAAAGAAATTTTCCAGAAACACTATGACTAACATTTCACATAGCCACTGACATGTAAGGATCCTATAGTGTTTTGAACACAGAAGAATATCAAGTCCAGCACCCAAGCCCTTATTCACAACATGCATATATTCTTCTCTTTGTCTTAAAATCCCTTCTCCAGAGTTCTGTGCACCTGCATGTGAGCAGCCAGGTGTTCAGCTGTTTAAACACAAACAACAGCCAGCGTGCATTTCTCTATGCTACTTACACCTGGTGGATGGGTGTGGGGATGGGGGAGGCAGATACAGATGCTACAGGCAAAGCCCAAAGGCCAGAACAATAAATAGGAAGACCATTGAACAAAGACAAAAGCTGCATGATTTTTCCCCTGAGAAATGTTATCAAACTCAATTTCAACAAAACAAAAAAGCAATACAGACTAATCTATAAAACTTAGATTTGCAAGTAAGTTGGATTCACTGAAAAAGTATATATATATATATATATATATATATATATATATATATATTCAAAAATAATTAGTGTCAAATACATCAAAAATAATTAGTGTCAAATACATCAAAACAGTGACCAAAACATTCAAAGAAAGGCATAAACTAGTCTTCAGGAACTGAGCCTCTTCAGGAATTAGCAGGCCTTTGTTCTCCAAACCTAAGTCCTCTGCAAGTCTGAGACACTAACCATTTAAACCCAGAGGACTTAGAAAATTATTTTTTACAAGGATATCTGATCCCATGGTGTGTATTTTTTCAAGTTCCAATCTGTATGATTAAAATATTTTCGAAGGAAAAAAAAAAGATGAGAATAATTAGTGGGTTTTTTTCTGCCTGGTTGTTAAACACCCTAATTACTTCAAGCGCCATTACCGCCACTTGCACATAAGCCGTCCTTTGAAACTACTTTTCAATCTAAACTAAAATTGATGCTAAGTTCTTCTGAGAATATAGCCAATATTAATACAATTTGGAGAGTCGCTGAATTTACTCTTTTATCTTAACGTGGATGTCAATATTCTAAGTGCACACAATGGAGATAATCTGCTACTACCATCTGAAGTGGAACCAACACCAAAACCTCTTTAAAGAGACTGCACATTTTTTATAAACGTGAAGAAAAGCATTATAATTATATATCATGTACCATAACTTTTACTACTGATTTGCCATTATTCAGATACTAAAATGTCCTTCTATTTCCCTTTATGCAAAATTTACTTACAGTAGAATTATACTGCTGGGTCTTTTTTCTCTCCCACTTTTCACTGGGAGAGAAAATTGCTTGTTTCTGACTGTTAACTCAATAAATCATTCTGGTGCAGCTTGTGCAGACATTTTGCATTAGTTTCTTTACCATACTTTCCATGGGCTAATAAATCATGGCATTAATTATTCGTTTCTATAATAAACTGTAACCAAGAAACCAGACACTAGATAAATATTGGTTGAATACAAAAATGGGAATGGGATCCATTTTTGTCAGCACTCCACCTGGGCTCTGGAAGTAAATGAGGTCAGTGATGAGAACCATAACGAGCAAGCGACGGTGCTTAGCTGAAGCTGTAAGGATGAATGAGACTTGGTGCTTGCCCTCAGGGTCAGATGGGAAGACATGTACACGAATGGCTAGGATACGAGCAAAAGGTGGGGAGCACCAATAGTGCTACAAAATGATAGCAAGGTTCTGGGGAAGGTGAAATTAAAGCTGGTTGGGAGGATCAGAAAGGCTGCATGAAGGAGGCAACCCCTGTGGTTCATCATAAAGGATGAGTGGAAATTCACGGGGCAGAAATGAAGGGGGATCATCCAGAAAGAACAGCAAGAAGAAAAGCGTGAAGGTGGAAGGCAACATTCAGGAGCCACGAGTAGTCAGTGTTGTCTGTAGCATGGGGGGTCCATGGGAAAAGAGCCTTGAATGCTATATTGAGAAGTTTTCACAAATTCCATAGATAACAAGCAGCTAGTGGTGGTTTTGAAACAAGATAGCAACATGAAGATTAATATGAAATCAATGTGCAAAACAAGCTAGAATAGAGACATTTAGAGACTAATTGGGAAGCAAGAAGGCTCCCAGGAGGGGGTAAGTAAAAATGAAGGCTTGAAGAGTGGCAAGGGGGGGATACAGAGAAGGTACTACAGAGGCAAAACAACACTCTGCTAACCGATGTAGTGTTGCAAACAACACTCTGCAACAGGAACATCGGGACCAGGAGGATCTGCTCTTGAGGATGGAGCTCCTAACACAGGAATGCTCTGTACATACCAAAGGCAACCCAGACAGAGACCCAGCACCCTCATGCATCTCTCCCCTCTCTGCGCCAGGGGTCCTAGTTCTCACCTAGCTACCACATGGTCACATCTGAGGCTTTCTACAGCACGATAGAATATGCAAACCCCACCCCCCCAACATCTCGCTCCACTTCCTATTGCTCATTTATTCAACATAGTAAGCGCAAGTGCTTATTACCATCAAGAAGCACTATCTCTTGCCGAAACCGGTTTGGCTCAGTGGATAGAGCGTCGGCCTGTGGACTCAAGGGTCCCGGGTTCGATTCCGGTCAAGGGCATGTACCTTGGTTGCGGGCACATCCCCAGTGGGGGGTGTGCAAGAGGCAGCTGATCGATGTTTCTCTCTCATCGATGTTTCTAACTCTCTATCCCTCTCTCTTCCTCTCTGTAAAAAATCAATAAAATATATTTAAAAAAAAAAAAAAGAAGCACTATCTCAACACTCTCAAGGATAAGACACTCTCTTCACCTTTTCTGCCTACTAGTCTCATCCTGATGCAACTCTGGCTGAAAAAGGATGTGTTTTCTGGTGTTTGTCTTTTTTTTTTTCCTTCCATGAAAATGGCTTTACTGTTTTGTAGATTTAAAAAATAAACTAAAAATATTTTAAAGAAAATAATACATTGCAATTAAAATGTGGAAGATAAAGTTAGGAAAAATCTCAGAAAATAGAGCAAAATTGGGGGGGGGGGGTAAAGATAGATGAGAATACAAAAATACTAGAGTAGCAATCTAGGAAGTTCAGCATCCAAAAAAGTGAACATTCTGAAAAGGAGAAAATAAAAGAAAGAAAAATCATCAAAAAATAATTCAAGATAATTTCAATAGTAATAATAACAATAAAAATAATAACAATTCAAGACAACTTCCTAGAATTGAAGGACATAGGTTTGCAGACTAAATGGCTACTGAGTGCCCAGCGCAAAGGACAAAATAGACGTATGCCAACACATGTCTACATTTTCAGAATACCAGGGATAGCAAGGTCATATGAACTTCCAGAGAGGAAAGTATGAAGGTCCTTCACATTCCAGCCCTGCACACCCTTCCATCCGGGTGACCTCCTCCGATACAATACAGCCCTAACCCCTTCCCACCATCCTCCATCAACTGAAGTCAGATCACATCCCTCCTCTGCTTAGAACCCTCTTGTGGCTCACAACGCTCTCAGAATAAGTAAAAATATAAAGAACACAGGGGAATTAGGCTTTCAAACCACCTCTAAAGTTTGATGACTCTTCTGAGCATTAACATTATTAAGTGAAATGATAAAGGATTCTGCTTTACCGAGAGCCACAGTGACTGGGGTGAAAGTTTGTGAAAAGGGGTTAGATAGGTGTTCAGAGAGAGGCACTAGGGAGCTACTGCTCACCTGAGAAGGATCCAGACTTTGAAGACCAAGGAAGGCCAGGCACAAAGAAGAGTGAGAGCAAAGGCCCTGTGGTAGAAACAAGGTGTTTGCAAAAGGAAAACAAATACAAGCTGGTCAGAACCTGATATAAAATGAGGAAGAAGGTAAATGGTGGCCATTTTATGTAAGGACTGGACAGACCTTGGTCAGGTATGAATTTCTCTTCCTCATACTGGATAAATATTTTTCTAGAAAATTCTCAATAAGATTGCCTCGTTCAAATCACTACCTATTCATTTACCATCAACTTCCAAGAAACAAGCAATGAAATTAAAATTGTTTTATCTCTTTCATATTTTAATTTGACCATACAATCACCTACAGATAAAGAACCTTTCCTTTTTAAATGAGGATATAGTTCCATCTTGTTCATGGGAGTGGTGGGGATTCTTGATGAAAGAATCAAGGAATTTCAATACCGGTCAATATTTTTTTCTCAAAGATTGCTCAGTGTGCCACCACACTCAGTGTGGCGGGCTTGAAATCTTCATTCAAGCTAGTTTGTGTGGCAAATGCCACATTATTTCAAGACACTTGACAATTTTTCATGTTCTCCCCTCCCATGTTGGTTTATATGTACAGGTGCACCTCCTTACCTGCTACTGCACATTAATCTTACCCCGGGGGGCGCTACCTACTCCATGCAGGCATTATCCATCAATGCACACACAGGCTTCTCCTAGAGACACTCAGTTAGGGGTTGCCAGCCGGCGTAAAACAAGCCATTTACATCGATTCAAGGGATCCATAAAGCTGAAAGTCATGGAGGAGGAGTTGCTAGTTAGGGCAAGAGTAACAGTACAACTGAGACAAAACTATTTCATTGAGAGGCTTTCAGGGACTCATTTCCCGGTGTCACTTTTGCTGTAATGCACAATTGCCCCAAATAATGCAGGAATCAAGAATTGCCGGAAGGACCGAAGCCAAGACGCTGTTCACCAACTCTACAGACAGAATGCTGGGCAGTATCGTTCACCTGCCACCCACCCAGCCCAGGTAATGAAGTACGACACGAAAATGCCAATCTTTTTAAACGCTTGGAAGGATGGCTTTGTTTCTTCTATTGGAAGACTATTGAAGTCCATAAAATTGAGATGCCTTGAAAATGGTGAAGTCTTTTCATTATTTAAAATGCCAAAGTGCTGTGTATAGATTGAGTCAAAAGAGTGTCTCCGATCCTGTGAACAATTATATCACAACGGGATTCCCTCCTCAAGTTGGTGTGCTATCTAGTTTGCATGCTAACATCTTCTTAACCTCGCAATTGCTCTCTCGTTCCCACATTGCATAGTCAACAATCCTTGCTAGTTCTACATCCAAATCTCTAATCCAATACATGCCCTTTACTGCCACCTACACTGCTTTAACTCACGCTCCTATCATCTCCCCAGACAAGCTATTCTAATAGCCTGCAGTCAAAAACTCATTTCTTCCTGACCACGCTCAAAGGCCACCTCTCTGTGAAGACTCCCCAGCTCTCCATGGCAAGGTGAAATCACTCCAACTTGCTTTGTCCCAGGAGCTCACGTGCACAGGACTCTTACAATACTCTTTACTGCAGAGCTGCAAGGAAGAACATGCAAGCGCAGGTGTGACTGTAAATGTTCCAGGAGCCTCCTCTAAAAGGTAAAAAGGGAGGGGTGAATTTTAATTATACATTTCATTTAACCTAGTGTACCCAAAATATCATAATTTCCACATGTAATCAGTACAAAAATATAACAAGATAGTCCACAGTTTCTCATATTAATCCTTTGAACTCCAATGTGTATTTCACATTTGTAGCGTATTTCAAATTTAGACACTAAACTGTCATAAAAAATAATTGATCTGTATTTACATGTCATAAAAGTACAGTTGAAAAAGTACAGATGCACATACCTAAGTTCCAAATGTAGTAGAAATTTTGATAAGACCTATATCAAATATCAACTTTTTATTTTAAATTAAAATAAAATTAGCATTTAGAAATCAATTCCTCGCCCTGGCTGGTTTTGCTCTGTGGTTAGAGCATCAGCCCATGGACCAAAGGGTCACGGGTTCAATTTCCAGTCAAGGGCACATACCTCAGTTTCAGGTTCAACCCCTAGTCTCAGTCAGGATACAAGCCGGAGGCAACTAATTGATGTGTCTCTCTCACATCAATGTTTCTCTCTATCTCCCCTGCTCTCTCCATTCCACTCTCTCTAAAAATCAATGGAAATAATATCCTCACTCCTTGGGTGAGGATTAAAAAAAAAATCAGTTCCTCTGTCACACTACCTACATTTCAAGTGCTCCATAGCCACATGCAGCTAGTGGTTATTCTATTAGACAGCGTGGCTCTACTGTAATTATTTGTGTATACATCTGTCTTCCCCACAATATCAGACCACCTCTACTTGTATCCTCCCCATTACCTTGGCACATAAAGGGTGTTAAATGAGAGTTTCTTGACTGAATAAAGAAAAATAAATGTGGAAATCACTTGACTCCATTGTAATGTTAAATCGAGAACATTCTTTCCTAAGGATATAAATGGCCATTTCTATGAATACACATATACACACATATGCATGTACATGAGCACAGGCCTGAGTGAAAACTAATTAAGAGTAAGTACATTTGATTTGTTAGAGATTCCTTCAATAATAAAAATGACTTCATACATACTACTCCCCCTTCACCTGTGCCTCCAGCCATCTGTTCTCCTTTCCTTAAGGCATGAATGGGTACTCTACACAATAACACTTCATAAGAAGCTTTACATTCTCTAGTTGTTTTTTCTACCTACGTCTTGCCTCTTCAAATTATATTTTATGCTTCTGCAGACAGAGATCATTCCTTGCACTTTGTAGCTATCACAATGGCGATAACAAAGTACAAGAATTTAATACATGACATAGAATCAATTCTCAGTTGCCTTCTTTTCCAGTCATGCCTTTCCCAATCAATCCTAGAAGCCCGGCCTCTCAGCAATCAGATTCATACCAATATGTCTGGATAGCTAGGGCCAATAACCTTCCCACATAATCAGTACTTCTCGCTGTGCTACAATGCATTTGACATGTGTAACTGTCCTTCGCCCCCAAAAAGGTGGGATGATGCTTCCAATCTTTGTCACAATGCCCCGTGTTACTTAGTTGTGGTACTCTCTTCAAACTGATGCTTCAGTGGGCGTTGCCTTCTGTCCCAACTCGCCACCTCCATCGCCCCCTACCAGCCATGGGATGCAGCAACAACGTGACAGAAGGGAGCTCCGTGAGGATGGAGATCTCTGTGGTCTTGTTAGCAGCATCTCCCTATAGGCAAGTAACTGACAAATCAATACACACATAAATTTCCACAGAGGGGCTTACAGTAGGTTTATCATTTATTCTATTTTTGCTTGAATAAGAACAAAATAAGTGTAAACAGGAAGATGTCTTGGTGAATCAGTCACGGGGTTCCTCCAAGTCCGCATTGGTGTTCTCTCGCTTGTGCTTGGATAGTTGTTCTTTGATGGCTTCTACCTCTGCAGGAGTGAACTTGGGGGTTAGCATCACAGTATCATAATCAAATTCTTCATCAAGTCTGAAGGGCTGAACTTCATCCCCGAGTATCTGCAAGAGGTAGCAAAGGATGAAAATCATTTACAATCATTGTAAACGAAGATAAAGTCGAAAACGTAAATTCCCTATTACTCTTTAATTAAACATTTTTTAGACTCCAGCTCTTTCAGCTGGTTAGGTCCTTTTTTAAGTAAAGGAATACAGTCACTTACTCAATTTGACCTAATGTAAGCCCCTTAAAATGCCCCATTTGTACCGCCCTACCTCTAAACATATCACTAATTCCGTCCACAGCAAGAAGCAGAAAATCTCTCTTGCACACATTCATTACATTTTTACCACCTGTAGTGTTAGGACTAGAGGCATATTGAAAAACTAAAGGCTCATATTAAAGTGTGAAAAAATACACCTTAAGATTCTGATCAACCTTGAATACATTTTCACCATTTACCATAAAAGACATATCAACAAAGCAATTTTCTTTTTATATATATTTTTATTGATTTCAGAGAGAAAGGAAAAGGGAGAGAGAGATATAGAAACACCATGATGAGAGAGAATCATTGATTGGCTGCCTCCTGCATGCTCCCACCTGGGGACTAAACCCGCCACCTGGGCATGTGCCCTTGACCGGAATGGAACTTGGGACCTTTCCATCCGCATGGCCTACACTCTATCCACTGAGCCAAACCGGCTAGGGCTTAACAAAACATTTTCAAAGATAAAAGTACTCTACACTTATTACATTTACTTCTTCAGATAATACCTATCATTCCTGGTCCAAAAAGAGTAAGAATTAAAACACATAGTGTCTCCTTAAATTTAAAAGTCCAGGATCCTTTTGTCCTACCCAAGAATTTTTTAAATAATACAGAATTTATCTACAAGCCAGAGTAAATGCAAAGAGGTATAATAATTTTATATCTATTTATTCATAATCTGTGTTTTAAACACTTCCTAAAAGAAGGTAGATTTTTTTTTTTAAAAAAAGCATATTTCTCACTAAACAAAAAGAGAATGGCTTAAATCTCACTGTATCACCCCTTCAAGAGCCTCTCCCCAAGCAAATGGTGTGTGACACGTGAACTCATCCGGCACCTCTGTGCAGCTCTATAATATGTATGGTGATGCTGAAATAATTGAAAACTATGGTTTATGCAAGAATGAAAAAAATGCCCTGAGGCCATAATCAGCTTTAAATATTCTTGCCTGGAAAATGATCTCATTGAGTGGCTTTTTTAATGTTCTTGAAAACGGAGCATATAGCTCAGAAACCGTGCTGTTATTAAAGGTGAAAGAAAGAAAAAACCCACAACCATAAAAAATAGATTATCTCCTGTCCGTTGGGCAAGTTGAATCTCATAGTTAGGGGTACAGGGTTAATAGCAAACACCCAGCCATCTTTCGTCCTTTCTTAGTAAAACCAGCAAGGGAACGCATTTCAGAGGCTTGTTGATTTCCTCTTTATTAGAAAGTGCGTGCTCTCCCGACAAGGGTGATGGGAGCTCTCACTGAAGTGAGTTCCCACCAAGGGCCAGCCCCGGTACTAGGAACTGTGTGGGCAAGAGCGGTGATCTTCAAACAACCCATCTCACAAGGAGCTGAACAGCAAAGTCACGTGCCCCAGACTATGCAGTCAGTAAGAAAGAGAAGTGAGATGTGAATCCAGTCTTCAGGGAAAGCTTCCCCTTCTCTAAAAACACAGGAAAAATCAACCTGGAAGTCTTCCCTAAGCCCTTTCCTAGACAAGCTAACCAAATCCCATAGCATATAATAAAAAGCACTCAAGGCTCCACATAATACCATGACGTCTGGAGCAGCCGACACAGGGAGGGAGTCAGCCAACCGATCATCATGATCACTTCCTGAGATTGAACTTAAACGGCACAGTCAAAGTGACCATGCGGTAATACTGTTGAAAGCAGCTCAAATGAAGAAACACAAGCAGGCAACATGTTCATTTCCTGCATCTGAGCATCCTTGCAGTCTCCAAGTCTACGCAGCAATAAGCACTGAGGCTGGCAGGCCTGGCCCCATCCTGAGGGATCCTGCCAGGGACACAAGGGAGCCCCATTTTTACCAGTGCATTCCGGCTCACGGGATCCTTGCTGCCTTGCATACCTGGTTAAAGGAAGTAGGCATCATGTCTTGTTTCTATATTACCAGACCCTGTGCTAGGCATAGGCGAGCAATGGTACTAGAATGAAAAGGCTGCAGTCCCAGCCTACCAGATTACAGTTACATGGAGTCAAGCAAAATGAAAAGAAGCAAATATAACACAATGTTGTTCCGGGAGTACATACAAGGTGCAATGGGATCCTAGAGCAGGGATACTAACCCCAGCCTGGAGGTCAAGGAGAACTTCCGGGAGTGATACCTAAGCTGATCCCAGCCCAGAAAGACTAGTACAAGTTAAAGAGGAAAAGAGAGAGTGAGTCTGAGAGAACAGAGTGGACAGGAAATATCCCAAGCAAAAGAAAATGAACATCTAAGAACTAAGGGCAAGAAAGAATATAAACTATTTAAGAAATTGTAAGTATGAGAAATAAGAACAAATGTTATAATGCAAAAAGTGAACCCAACTGAAGAAAAAAATAGACTTCTTACTAAAGTTGAGGTGTCTAACTTACTTTAGGACTTAGTTTATTTTACACTATAATTTCAAAAGTAAACTTTCTATCTAACATTCTTTCAGAATATGCACACACATACAGATACAAAGAGTGGTTGGGGAAGGGAGGTGTAGATGGATAATTTGTAAGACCTAGCAATTTTAGCATACATTTTTACTAGTATGCATCTTGGGGTTTTTCCAAGCCTCTGACATTATAATTTTGTATTAACATATTATTCTGAGTTTTATTAACATTTAGTATATATCAATGGCTCTTGCGGACTGAATAGTAATAAATCCGTTATTAGAGCAAAGTAATTGGGAATATGTAATTATGAATACCCTAGTACTTGTAGA
Organism: Cnephaeus nilssonii; assembly: GCF_951640355.1. Classification (NCBI taxonomy): domain Eukaryota; kingdom Metazoa; phylum Chordata; class Mammalia; order Chiroptera; family Vespertilionidae; genus Cnephaeus; species Cnephaeus nilssonii. Next base: position 10,837,364 of record NC_137084.1, on the reverse strand, counting down.
TTTATAAATCAACATAACATTTAGAAATTTATAAAACAACATAGGACTTAAAAGGTAATTACTGCCCAGCCGGCATGGCTCAGTGGTTAAGTGTTAACCTATGAACCAGGAGGTCACAGTTCGATTCCTGGTCAAGGGTACATGCCTGGGTTTCGGGCTCGATCCCCAGTGGGGGGCATGCAGGAGACAGCCAATCAATGATTCTTTCTGATCATTGATGTTTCTCTCTCTCCATCTCCCTTCTTCTCTGAAATAAATAAAAATAATATATTTTAAAAAGTAACTATTATTTTACTATATATGTTAATGATGCCATTTAAAAATTCTAAATATAAATAAAAAGTATTCCTGTTTTTTATTTAGTATTTTTTACTATATACACGCCAAAATGGTAAATTTTACTCTGTAAATGAGATCTCAATAAACCTAACTTTAAAAAAAAAACACAAAGAAATAAAGAGAGAGAGAGAGGGAAAGGAAGGAAGGAAGGAAGGAAGGAAGGAAGGGAGGGAGGGAGGGAGGGAGGGAGGGAGGGAGGGAGGGAGGGAGGAAGGAAGGAAGGAAGGAAGGAAGGAAGGAAGGAAGGAAGGAAGGAAGGAAGGAAGGAAGGAAGGAAGGAAGGAAGGACTAGATACACACTGCAACTCAGAAAACTTCACTGTGAACATCAAAATGGCAGCTTTCAAAAGATAGCAAAGTCGCAATCCTATTTATGTATTTCAGCTGTTGGCTACTCGGGCACACTTTGGGAATTCCCTTCTTTCAAGTAAGGTTCATCTTGGGGTCCTGAGCTAAAGGACTCCAAATTAGTTGCAAACTCAAATTCTGATTTATTTCAAAGAGAAGAATTTGTGCAATGGAACGCCAAGTACCCCGCTATTAAACAGAAAACAACTGTGAATTAAGTTATTAACTTGTTATTTTTGCCTAAAGAGCTGAAATATGTGGATTTCAGGTGTATAATTTCAAATCTAATTGAAACCTTTTTGAGCCTCTGGGGGAATGGAATTTGTACACTGGCAGAACACTGCTAGTTTCCTTAAATTGCTCATGTGACTCATTCTAAGCGGGACTGCTACAAGAGGAGTCATTTTCATTCCTAGTACCACATTGGCAAGTCAAAGAAAACAGAACTAATGACAGCAGCATTTAGCTGTAGGCTCTATTACAAAGCAATATGGTAAATAAACTGTCTTTATAAGTGAAAATTTTTGAAGTCCCTATATGAATTGGAAAAATAGGAGATCTCCCATTAAAAAAGTACTATACAAGTTTCTTCTACGACCTCTTCTATGAGTTGGGGATGGGGAGGAGGAACTCACAATTTTTCATCTTTCTAATGTGAATTACTTTTGTCAAAATATATTAACTAAGGCAAGAAATTATTCACAAATAGAAACTGGAAGTTTCTTGGAAAATGTTTGACTCTAAGGGGAAAAATGCACATGTATAAAACCAGTGATAAAATTAACAACAAAATATTTTTAATTGGTCTAATCCACACTAGGAAGCTGTGGATTCTTATTAGGCAATTACAGGAAGTTGGGACATCAGGGTACGTTTTCATCTTTCCAGACTGAAGTCACAGAAAGTAACTGTCTCCAGCCCCTTGGTAGGCCCTTACAGGACATATTTGCTGGAAGTTGATGCTTATGGTCTTATACTGGCATTGGGTGCTTTAAAATAAGACTGATACTATTAAACCATGGCAGAGTTGGTACAGTATTATGATTTCCAGTTCTGAAAGGTTTCTCTTCCAAATGGTGGTTAGAAATAAAAATTCCAAACCAAGATATTACTCTGGATATTCAAAAGTTATTCATCTATGTCTCTTGAGTTTGCCAACATAAACATGTTTATATCATTTTGATTCCAACATTTTAAAATGTTGACATTTTCTGGGAATAAATGTATATTCTTTTTGAAGATACAATCATATACAGGGTTTTAAATAGCATTTTACTGGATGTTTGACAGGTTCCAAAAATCATTCAGGGTTTTCTTTTAACACATCAACTAAAATCATTTTATAAACATTTCCATAATGGCACCAGATGCAGTGACCACTAGTTGGTCAAATCATTTGTATGGTCACAATGGAAGTCATAAACAAGTCTTTGAAAGAAACTCATACCTGTCAGAAATAACCTTGCATTTTTAGTTTCTTACTACTCAACAAAAGCAATCCACAATTCAAAAAGCAGATTGAAAAATGGCTGTCCCTACCAGTTTATCTGGTAACCAATTTAGGGGTTTAACATAAGCCTACTGGCATCCTAGACAGAAGTCTGCCATACCAGTGAACAAAGTCTTATGATAAAGGGGAAATTTAAAAGTGAAATGTCTGGATTATTTGATTGAACGACTGCTCCCATAACAAAATATCTTCAAGTAGCAAGACTAATGCCTGATAATTAAATAATCAAGAAGCATCCTAAGGGCTTTCTTAGAAAGAGATAATAAAGAGCCCTTGGCTACCTCTGTGCCTGATCCCCTTTCGTGTTAGAGTGAACTGGGTGCTAAAGGTCACATCCGGCAGCCTCTGCTGGTGCACCTTTGTCGAGTACATGCAGAAGAGTTGTAAACGATGGCGAAAGATGACTTTCAAGTGGTGCATTTGGGAGAGAACGCATGTGGCAGAGGTTCCATTCTACCCTGCTGGGGAAGCAAACAGCTGGATGACACTTCCCAGCCTCCCTTGTGGTGGGTGGGAACATGTGACTGAGTGGCTGCCAATAGGACGTGAGCAGAAATGGAGCCCTGAGCTCTGAGCCTGGGGAAGCAGGCGGCCCCGGGCACTCATCCCTGCCCGGGAAGGATGGGGACCTGACTCGCAGCATGCACTTGAGCACAGTGTCCCAAGGCAGAGTGGAGTTCCAGAGAGAAGGAGCCGTGGTGAGTCCAGGGAACAGAGCCACTTGCTAACTTGAGAGACCCTCCACAGGTTGTTCCAGGAAAGAAACTTCTATCCCTTCCACCACTGAATCATTGTTGGGATTCTCTCCTGGAGCAGCCTCGCTTTCTCTTAACAAATACAGGATGTCTGCAGGACCGTAGGAACAATAATACAAAGAAAAAAGGCCAGTTCAGACTAACAGAGGTAAGAAAGCCATCTGTCCCCTTCCTCTGTCCTTCCGGTGGCACTGTCCCCAGGTAGCACTGGCCTACAGAGATACGTCATGAAATAAAAATATTTTCCACAGCGGGTGTGCTCAGTGGATGAGCATCAACCCATGAACCAGTTGGTCACTGTTCCATTCCCATTCAGGGCACATGCTGGGGTTGAGGGCTCAATCCACACTAGGGGGCATGCAGGAGGCAGCTGATGGATGATTCTCTCTCATCATTGATGTTCCTATCTCTCTCTCCCTCTCTCTGAAATCAATAAAAACATATTCTAAAAAAAACTAGTTTCCATGTAAAAACACGATCGCTCTCTGTGTTTAAAAAGAAATATATACAATAGCGATAGATGGCTGTGAGAAGGGCCAAATAAGCAACTTGAATTTGGAATTTTCCCAAATCTGAGAAAAATACGAGAGAGACAGGCAGAGGAGCATGTCTCTGAAAGGACAAGTTACAAAACCACAGCGATTTCCAGACTGATCGAGTCCACCATGGAGTACCTCGTCCTTTTGCGCGGCCGCTCCTTCCACCATGGGCCTTGGGTTGACTGCAGGGGTCAGAGGCTGGGCTGCGGGAAGAATGTCAGCTGCGGAAGGAATGCCAGAAGGAATGTGGGTGCTTACGTCCTCCACTTCCCCGGGCAGCAGCGGCGGCAAATCTGCAGGATGCAAAATATTTCACTTGATCCTTTCTCGGAATTTACAACTGACCTAACTCGTCTGAACGCCTGTAATGGTCCCAAGAATAAAGCAAATATGCTCAGGTAGAGCAGGTCCATCTCACAAGGCCTGTCCCTGTTTGAGATTCCCCTTTCTAGAAGGTAGAAGTCCCTGGTGCACCTATTTCTACCCTATTGTTGCAGTCAGATTCCATCCAAAAGGTCTCAGAGAAATATTGTTTGGGAATAACTTGTTCATGCCTCTCACCCCTCAACCCACTGTCTACCTCTATAGGAAAATAAGGCAAGAAGATGCTATTTTTGTCTCATTTTCCCATATTTTCCTGAGGGGAGAAGAGAAAGGAAATGGAGTGTTGAATTTCGTCCTGTAAAGATATGGCAATATTTCAACAACAACAACAACAAAAGCATATTAAAAAACAATGATGCCAGAAGGAAAGAACTTTAACTTTTAGCAGGAAAATGAACTACTCTGTCACATTCAGAATGCATGCTCTAAGTTTCAACACCTGCAAACAACAAAAACGTGTTTCCGGCTTATTGGGCACCATTACAAGAATTCAAGAGCCAATCTTGGTTTTCTGATCAACTCATGATGAAGGGATGTGTTCCCTTATACTTGTACGTGTGAGAGAACATGGAGGCATCACAAATAAGCAATGCTCTCCCACAGCTTTCTTAAGGAGGACAAAAAAAAAAAAAAACACACCACAAATAGAAGCACAACAGGTTTCCCCTCAGTAAGTTTTCACAGGACCAGAGGGCTGCAGAAGATCCCCAATAACGTGCGGTTGGCTCAGTGATGCTGCCTGCTACTCAAAGACGATCTTAAGGAAGAATACATTCTCCCTGGAAGTGACTAACAACGGGCTTGCCTTGACCGTTGCCAGTGGCAGCATATATGGGGAGATAACTGAGCATGATTCGATATTCAAAAACTGAATCTTATTTGAAATACTTCTCTCACTATTGTGATGCTGTCACCTTCACAAAAAATATAATTACGAAATTCACAAGACTCCAGCAACAAAGAACATAGCCTAGAAACTGAGCATGTGAGTGGGGGATTGGTGAACAAGGTGGTTTTACTATGATTAATTCTTGAAACCATAAAATAAGACCTGATTAACTAGCAGAAATAAAAACAATAATAATAGTCAACTCTTATGAGCTGATATATTATATGCATTAACTCAGTAATCCAACAGCTCCATTATTTCCTGTTTTATAGGCAATGAGCTCTAAGCACTAAGAGTAACCTCAGTGAAGGTGCCACAGCCACAAAGTGGCACAGCCAGGCAGTCTGTCTGCAGAGTCAGGCAGTCTGTCTGGAGAGCCCATGATGTCACACTATAAACTTCTTTTAAATAAGCATTTTCATTACATATATTTTTTAAATCTATCAGATTAGCCAAACTCAAGGCCAAGAAATGTCACTGCAATAGCTCATTAGTATGGCTAGTCAGTGGTAAGTGCACTCAAACATTTTATGCCCAGAGAAGTACTATTTTTAAACTCAGTAAGGTTGGTGGGAAGATTGACTTTCTAATATAAATATGTATGAGTTCAAGCCAAACTCAGTGTATCTGCCTAGGACTGCCTAGGTCCAAGCCTGGTTAGGGGCCGGCCAACAACAAAGGCAAGAGAAAGGTTTGGGCCTCTTAATGTAAAAACCAATATCTACCAGACCCATTGACCACCAGTGCAAACATCAGTTCAAATGTAAGATAAAAATCAATTCTGCCTTCAGAGCTATTTAAAATCTGATTGACAATAGTATGCACCAAGGAGGGCAACTCTGCAATTCCTTTGCTAAACCTCTTCACCTCTTTAATATTTTGCAAAAAAAAATGTTTTCTTTCATAAAAATTCTACTGCCATGGGAATAACTCCTTCAAAACAAGAAGACTCAGAATCCTCCACACTTTGCTTTGCCATTTGCTTCTTTAGTGTAAAAGCAAAATGTACAAATGCATATCTATTGGTGTCTAATACAGCACCTTACACATAGTATAGTCTCAATAAATACGTTTTTTTAATATATTTTATTGATTTTTTACAGAGAGGAAGGGAGAGGGATAGAGAGTTAGAAACATCAATGAGAGAGAAACATCGATCAGCTGCCTCCTGCACACTCCCCACTGGGTACGTGCCCGCAAACAAGGTACATGCCCTTGACCGGAATCGAACCCGGGACCCTTGAGTCCGCAGGCCGATGCTCTATCCACTGAGCCAAACCGGTTAGAGCTCAATAAATACTTAACGATAGAAAATAAATTTCCTGCATCTCAACTTTTAAACTAAACAACAAGTATCAAGAGTCTGTGTGCTAATAGGACATTGTGGATGATGTAAAATATGTATAGTCCTTACCCTCAATAATTAAACTTTGTTACAGGAATAAGATTTTCACACATAAAATCAATCAGAGAATAATCAAAACAAAATTGAACAACCTTAACTCTAAAGAGGACAGATTCATAAAAGAGTAAAACCAATATGGACGAGAAGAGTCTGATAAGACAGTTATGAAGAAAGCTATCTTATCTTTTAGCCATTCTATAATCATGGGAGAAAAATGATGGTATTCATTAGTGGTGGGGAATGGAATGTGATATCTCTGTAAAACATTCTAAAACTGAAATGTTTTAAGAAACCTGATCCTATCTTAATTGTTTCTGAAACTACCAAAGGCCTTGTTTTCATCTTCACTAAATACCACGCTCTTGGCTGATGTACACGTGGAGTCAAGACAACTCTCAAAAACAAATCTTGATGCTAGGCAGCAAGACTGAAAACACGTCAATCTCTTCTTTCTCAACTACATCATAAGAATTTCCAATATTCATGAACTATGTGTTCATGCCATTTGTCTTTCTGTATTTAGTCAATAATCAGCAAGTCAAAAGCTATACTCACAGAATCTAATACAACATTATAAAGCAAGCAATCTATCTGACATCTAATAAATTAGGTAAGAATAATATTTAACCTGTGTGGCATAGTTATTAAATTAACCAATCTGTTCCTTTCTTGTCATGTAGAAATGATAAAAAAATTTTGAAATTTTGGGCATTCTCCAAGACAAAAAAGGATGTAGGTAAGAAATGCTTTAGTAACCCAGGCCTCTTCCACACATAGCTACCAGCTATGATAGTCTATCTCAGTGGTTCTTATTCTTAAAATTTTTTTGAAAACTTCTAAGAACTTTAGTTTATGTAGGTTATGTCCATGAATTTTTATCATATTATAAATTAAAGACTGGGACTTTTTTCAAATATTTATTTATTTAACTATTTAAAATATCATTATATATTAAAATAAATATTTAATGAAAAATCTATTTTCCCAAAACAAAGAAAATACTGAGAAGTATTGTTATATGGTTAAAAAATTTGTCTGCTTTAAGCAAAGAAAGTTGGATTCTATACTTGTTAAGCACTCAAGTTTGGAATATTGTTTCACTTGATGTCAATGAAAATAATCTAGTCTCACACAGATATATAAGTGGAAAAGGGAGGAGCACTTTAATAGTCTTTTTATATAATCATGGATATTCTTCGATACTGCACTAGATCTCAAAAAATGATAAAGTAAAAAAATAAATTCAGTGAGCAATCTCAAACCATTTTGGTGAATTTTTCATACTGTCATGTTAAAATCTTGGTCAGTCTTACATGTTGAATGGTTCTTTCTCTAATACATGATTTTGTAACATCATAAATTTGGAAAATACTGATTCACTGTCTTATACAGATCCCTCAAATATAGACATATTTCATTATACAGTATAAAAATCACATTAGCTAACATTACCAATTTTATCAGAAAACTCTTTAAATATTGGGGAGGTGTCAAGCTTACAGTATTGGATGCACATCTCCAAAAATCTGTTTTTCACTCAATGCACTGTCAATTTTGTCACTGACAATGAATACTATCGGTTGCATTGGGCCAGTGTGGCTCACTTGGTTGAGCGTCGTCCCATACATCAAGAGATTGTTGGTTTGATTTCTGGTCAGGGCACTTGCTGGTGTTGCGAGCTGGATACCCAGTAGGGGGCATGCAGGAGACAGCCTATAGATTCTCTCTCTCCAACGTTTCAATCTCTCTCCATCTCCCTTCCTCTCTCTGAAATCAATAAAAACATGCTAAAAAAAAAAAAATACTATCACAGTTGTTTGTCTTAAAGATAGACCTACTTCATTCACTTTTTTTTACTTCATTTTTTTGAGAACTATAGTTTGTCATTCTTTCAAGTAAAAATGTTGATCTACATAAAAAAAGAAAAAAACTAGTTCAAAACACCACTCAAACACACGATTGATTTTCTATGAGACAACCATTGTATTTCAGTATGCAGCATTCGATGTTTAGCATTCAAACAAAAACTACCAGGTATACACGAAGGTGGGCAAGTTCAGGGAAGACTTACTTCAAGGATGAGATTAGCATTTGACAATGATAATAAATCATATCCCTCTCCCTCCAAGTACAGAAATAAAAAATAAATATAGGAGTCAGAAAGATGGGGAGCAAAATATGAACTACATAACAGATGGAGCTGAACTTAAAAGTGCTGCTTGTTCTGCAGTCACAATGGGCTTCTTATTTTCCCAATTCTGTTCTCTTCTCAGGAATGGACTGAAAGTTTCCTCATGAAATCATGAGGCCTGGGCAGCAGGTTTGCCCAGTGGTTGACATGGCTTTTGAGCTGGACCTTAAAGGATTGTTAAGTTTGCACATATAAAAATTGGAAGAACAGTGATAGAGGAACACTTGGAAGAGAGAGAATCTTCTTCCCTCTCTGTGTTTTCAGTGATCTTCTAGGCCCGTGGTCAGCAAACTGCGGCTCGCGAGCCACATGCAGCTCTTTGGCCCCTTGAGTGTGGCTCTTCCACAAAATACCACAGCCTGGGCGAGTCTATTTTGAAGAAGTGGCATTAGAAGAAGTTTAAGTTTAAAAAATTTGGCTCTCAAAAGAAATTTCAATCGTTGTACTATTGATATTTGGCTCTGTTGACTAACGAGTTTGCCGACCACTGTTCTAGGCAATGAAGGAATGATTTTAACAGTGCTAAGTATAAAATAAATGAAATGCCTAAACATAAGTTGGCTGAAACATGCCATCTCCTAGCTCAGTCCCATTATACATGCTGTTCCTATACTCTCCTACCTAACCCTCAGCCTCACTCCACCCCAATCATCTAGTTAAAGATTATTCATCCTCTAGATCTCAAGCTCTCAGAGAGTTTTCTCTGACCCACACACAAATTTAAGTTCCCCTGCCATATGTATGTTCTCATGAGATCTAGAATAATTTATAATTATATATTTGTGATTATCTGGTTAGTATTTGATTCTTCCAACAAATTATGAACGTCATGAGAACAGAACCAGATCAATTTCATTCTTCCTTATATCCCAGGCACCAATCACAGTTGTTAAATATTTGTTGAATAAGAGTCCCAAGTCATTAATAAGCTACATAAAGCTGCTTAAAGTTACAGATAAGGAAAGAATTTTTAAAAAAACAAGAAAGAGATGACTGATATCTTTGTTAGAATTGGGAGTACTGGAGAGCTTGAAAATGAAAATCAAATAAGGCTGCCAATCTTTGGGCAGGAATTATTTGCCCATTCTCCTCCAATGCAATCAACCACAGAATAAGTACACACACTGACTAAAAGAGCCTAAGTCTGAGAAACAGACTTCAATAAAGCACTTCAGCCCACTGCACTCAGCCGGAGAGCAGGCTGGGCCATCTGAAGGGAGAAATAAATACTAGTCAAGATAGCCAGAAGATTCTCCCCACTCTAATGGCTCAGCATAGCTAACACCTACTCCAACTAATGACTATTCTGGATAAAAGTCAGGGGTACGATAGTAATTACCCTGCTGGTTAATTACCTTATCTCAAACTCAAAGGAGGAAAAGGTGGTTAACTTGATTTCAAATACACACAGGGCCCCAAACTCGGTGGCAACTAGACACCACTGCAGTGAGCTGGTTCCTCTGAAAAACTGTGTCCACCTGAGCTGCCAAAGCCAAACACTGGGGAAGAATCATGCCCCTGAATCTTGAAGAACATTTACAAAAGCAAATAAGGTGAGCAAATGACATCAATGGTAGAAAAAACAATGCACAACTCACTTTCTTGTTGCCCTAGGCATATCTGTTGCTTAAACAATAACAACAGAATCTAATCAGTAAGCCCTTCAGCTGCCAAAATTTTACAAGCAACTCGCCTATTTGAAATGTCACATTTCCCATCTGACATAAATGTTTGCCTTCTGCTCACATTCCTGAGGTATAATACAAAAGGCCCAAACTACAATTCGCATTGGCACAAACTATTTAATTTTTTCCTTGTAAATGACCCAGACTGTGCATTATGAAAATTGTGAAGCCCTGGTGGTCCCTGTTGGTAATTGGAATAGATCAATGAAGCCAGGGTTGCTTCTCAGCCTAGGATTTTCACATTATTTTACATATGGGAAGGTCTTGACTAGCTCATTCAAGTCCACTGAGACTTGGTTCAGGCCTCAGTGACCTTTTTCACATAAGTGCAAGACAGCCTGTTATCTGATTTCTGGAAAAATCATACTAGTGAGACTTTTTATGCAATTTTTTTAAACTAAAGAAATAGATCTGATTTTTTTTTAAATTATTAAAAACATAACTTGAAAAAATGTTTAAGGAAAAACAATGTGAAAATAATGGAAAAGTGAAAAAGGCTAATTGAAGAGATTTCTATAACCAAAATCACATTCGTTGGCTAAGTAGGTTTATGTCAGTAGATAGATCTCATTACTCGCAGGAAGCAAGAAATTTAAACCATCGGGAAAAGTGCTCAACCAATGTATTTTTGTGCCCTCCTATAAAATTAATTTTATATTGTAAATGTACTACATGCAAACTAGAACTATTTGTCTCCAAGTGTCATCTATACACATGAACTCTGTCCAAATCCCCTGGGGTAGTGGCTGAAAACAGAGATCACAAGATGCCACCGAAGACCTTCTGAATTAGACTCTCCCTTGGGCACTGGACCCAGGAATGTTCATTTTTAACAATCTGCCCCCCCCCAAAGTCACCCACAACCCAAAACCAGTGTGCTTGCTCTACAAACTTGGCTCTTGTTAAGTCCTTAGCTATCCCTTCTAATGCAATTGGAGTCCCTCTAGAAATGCAGAGCAACCATGTGATTCCATCAGATCTCTGATCTCACTTGAACCAAGTAAGTAAGTAAGGGAAAAAAAATCTCCAGTCTGCTGGTTAATATAATGCTTGAAAAACAAACCCTTCAGTAGAGTATTGTGATGTTGGGAAGCAGAATATAAATGTAATTGCTTCTAATTACCTGAGCCCCTCAATCCAGGCAACCAAAGAAGCCAGAGTAGGGCTTACAGAGTGTCACCATTCCAAACCAACTACACCCAGACATGCTAACTCCTGTCTGGTTATAACGAAGTCCCCATCCAATAATCATGACCATAATTCATGCTTATGACTGCCTAAACACTGTGAGCAACACCAAACCCCATGGAAACTGCCCCTTCCCTAATGTTAGTTCAACAATGACTTTGAAATATTCTTGCATACTAAATTAGGAATGAGAGTTTTCAAAGCAAACAACTCTAATTTGGAACATATTTCAAAGGTCCTTTAAGCAAAAAAGGATACCTATGTTTACACAAAAATGCTAACCAGGAAAGGAAAAAGGCCTCATCTACATAATCATCAGTGAATTAGCATAAAGCCTCTCTCAGTCCAGCCCATATGGGAAGATGCCCCCAAAAGAAACATTTACAATATATCTTCAGTCTTAAGTGTTTGGTTTACATAGTTAATAAATTTTTATGAAAGCAAAGATTTGGATTTTATTTTGTTTACTAGAAGCCCGGTGCACGAAATTCGTGCACGGCGGGGAGTTGTTCCTCAGCCCAGCCTGTACCCTCTCCAATCTGGGACTCCTGGAGGGATGTCCGACTGCCCGTTTAGGCCCGATCCCACCAGGATCGGGCCTAAATGGGCAGTCGGACATCCCTCTCACAATCCAGGACTGCTGGCTCCCAACTGCTTGCCTGCCTGCCTTCCTGATTGCACCTAACTGCTTCTGCCTGCCAGCCTGATCACTCCCTAACCACTCCGCTGCCAGCCTGGTTGATGCTTAACTGTTCCCCTGCCAGCCTGTTTGCCCCCAACTTCCCTCCTCTGCCAGCCTGGTCACCCCTAACTGCCCTCTCCTGCAGGGTTGATCACCTCCAACTGCCCTCCCTTTCAGGCCTGTTCCTTCTCAACTGCCCTCCCTTGCAGGCCGGGTGCCTCCCAACTGCCCTCTCCTGCTGGCCATCTTGTTGTGGCCATCTTGTGTCCACATGGGGGCAGGATCTTTGATCACATGGGGGCAGCTATATTGTGTGTTGCAGTGATGATCAATCTGCATAGTACTCTTTTATTAGATAGGATAGAGGCCTGGTGCATGGGTGGGGGCCAGCTGGTTTGCCCTGAAGGTGTCCTGGATCAGGGTGGGGTTCCCTTGGGGCATGGGGTGGCCTGAGCGAGGGGCCTGTGGTGGTTTGCAGGCCAGCCACGCCCCCTGGCAACCCAAGGGGAGGCCCTGGTGTCTGGAATTTATTTTCCTTCTACAATTGAAACTTTGTAGCCTGGAGCAGAGCCAAGCCTGCTGTTCCCTCCGGGGCGGCAGCCATCTCTGTGGCAGTTAATTCACCTTCTACAATTGAAACTTTGTAGCCTTAAGCGGGTGAGCCCGGCCAGGGTGTGCGGAAAGCTTTGCTTCCCCTGTTGCCAGCGGCAACCCTGGCCTGCTCTCTCAAGCTCCATTCTGCTGCCATTTGTTTGAATTTGTTTACCTTCTATAATTGAAACTTTGTAGCTTGAGTGGAGGCTTAGGCCTGCAACGGCTATGGAAAGCTTGGCTTGCTCTGTTACCTGGGAAACCTTGCTCTCTGTGGCTGTAGCCATCTTGGATCGGGTTAATTTGCATACTCGCCCTGATTGGTTGGTGGGCGTGACTTGGCTGATGGGTGTGGCTTGTGTAGCGGAGTGATGGTTAATTTGCATATTACCATTTTATTAGAGAGGATGATCAATTCTGATATTTATTTTTATTTTTATGATCAATTGATGTTCTATGTTTCATTCCAAAACAATCTCAATTTACAACGTGGTGCTTCTAAGAAATTGGGTTTGACTTAGATGACTTTACTTGAGAAAATCATTCAAAAATCAATAATATGGTATATCAGTGTGGGGAGGGGCAAAGGGAGAGCCGACATCTTTATTTCATTTAAGATGCAAGACTTTACAACCTTCAACAGGCTTTGACCTTTCCACTGAAATTTTTGTTATTGAAAAAGAAATTGCAGAACTCCAGTTTTCCCTGTTACAGGGAAGACGGAGATGGGATTGCCAGAAAAAGGAAAAAAAAGCTGCCTAAAGTATTACTTGTAGCTTCTAGAAAGAGGCCAGGCAGTTTAGAAAGAAAACAGAAGGCACAGAAGGCATACCCTTGCTCATTTGGGGCTTAATCTCTTCATCCATGTCCAAATCTTCCACTTCTAGGAAATTATCTACCTAGAAAAGGATTAACATTATTTTTATGCATATTAGACTTTTAAAAAAAGGCAATTAAGAATCAGTGAATCCACTTCCACAACACTCAAGTGAGCAACTGAACCCAATTTTCTCATTAACTTTTGAGTCCCAGCTAAAGGTCTTTGTGTTCACACTGCTTTCCCAGAGACATCTGAACGAAGCAGTAAATTTGGAAGTTGGCCTGGATTTTGCAGGCACCATAGTAAGATCTTTATACTGAAAGGGAAAAGAACCATCTGGGAAGTTCTTGAAAAGGGACTTTGTTCCAGATCTATCCCAGAATATATTCCACGGCCAAAATGGTCCAAAACAGTGTCTCTGCTTGTTGCTATTGTTTATTATTATTATTATTATTATTATTATTATTATTATTATTACTAGAGTTCCGGTGCACAAATTCATGCACAGTTGAGGTCCCTCTGAGTGGCCTGCAGGGATTAGGCCGAAATCGACAGTCCAATGCCACCTGCAGCTCCTACCTGCCACTACCACTCATCCCGGTCCCACTGCACCTGCCAGGGGCTCATGCCCAATCAGTCCCAATCAGGAGAGGATCACCAGCCATGAGCCCTGCATCTGGAGTCCTCCTGAGGGGAGTGGCCTATGGGATCCGGCTGAAACTGGCTCTCCAACATCCCCCGAGGGGTCCCGGATTGTGAGAGGGCACAGGCCAGGCCAAGGGACCCCACTGGTGCACGATCAGGCCAGGGAGGGACTGCGGGAGGGCTCCAGGGCATGTCTTGCTCAGTCCTGATTGGCTGGACCCCAGCAGCAAGCTAATATACCAGTCGGAGCGTCTGCCCCATGGTGGTCAGTGCACGTCATAGCAACTGGTCAACCAGTCCAGCAGTCACCAACCTTTTGGACTTCACGGACCACTAATGGTCCGCAGACCACCGGTTGGTGACTGCTGCTCCAAAGGTTTCCTTAAACCAGTGGTCGCAAGCCTTTCGGACCTCACGGACCACCAGTGGTCTGTGGACCACCGGTTGGCAATTGCTGGACCAGTCGACTGTCTTCCACCTGGTGGTCAGTGCACATCATACAGATTGGTTGAACGGCCTTAGAATATCATTAGTATATTACATTTTGATTGGTTGAACAGTTGACTGGTCACCAGACGACCGAACACTTAGAATATTAGGCTTTTATTATATAGGATTATTACTGCTGTTGTTGTTTTATTGCTTTTGCTTCTCAGGCAAATGATGGTGGTGGGTCTGGCTATTATTATAACAGCACACTTTTCACTGCAAAGAGCCAGAGAGTTAAAAAAAAAAAAAAAAAAGCAAGAAAGCAGGAGAGAATGGTTCATTCAAAACAAAATCATCCTGCCCTAGCCGGTTTGGCTCAGTGGATAGAGCGTCAGCCTGTGGACTGAAGGGTCCCAGGTTCGATTCCAGTCAAGGGCACGTACGTTGGTTGCAGGCTCCTGGCCTTGGTCAGGGGCGTGTGGGAGGCAACCAATATATGTGTCTCTCTCACATTGGTGTTTCTCTCTCTCTCCCTCTCCCTTCCACTCTCTCTAAAAATCAATGGAAAAAATATCCTCGGATAAGAATTTAAAAATAAAATAAAATAAAAATATCATTATTAAAAAAAAATCATCCTGCCCAGGTAAATCACAAAAAAAGGTGAGCAGGGCAAAAAAATCAAGTGTTCTCTCTTTTGAACAAATAAAACTGAAAATTACTTCAAAGGTTAAAAAAGCAGAGCAAATGACCTTTACAGACACAATAGCTACATTTCAATGAAAAACTATTCCACGAGGAGTAACTGCTTTCCACTGCAAGCTGACAATGAGACATTTCAGATTAACAAAATGGTAACATTTCAGACACCAAACTAATTCATCTCAGGAGAATATCAAAGAGTGTAAATAAGAAAATGATTTCACCACTGGCTCCAAGGAGACCTAGTAAAGGCATAATGTCAAAACACCTTTTATGCTTATGACCTGAAATATGTGCATAACAAAATGCCTTCAAATTGCAAATTTAGAACTCATAATTGGAATTCAAATTCTGCTTCTTTCAGCTCTATTTGTCAGGCCATGGCTCTTACAGAGGAATTTAAAAGGGTAGCTTCCAGGGCTTGTAAGTACAAAACTGCAGTGATTTCCTGGCATCCAAGTGACAGGAAAAATTTATCTTCCATATGCCAGTTTCAGTACTAAAATGGGAGAATCTGTTAAACCCTATTTCTCTTAATGGTATATGCTAAGGGGGACTAGAGCCACGTTTCCCTATCGAAGCACCCCTTCCATTTATTAAGCTTTGAGGGGGAAAGATCTGGAACGCAGCCAACCGGGCATAGTGTAACATTCTCAAACACAATTTTTTTTTTTTTAAGTATAAGGACAAAATCTGCTGAATTCTCCAACTTGTATGAGACAGCAAATGAGTCCTGTGGGCTTTTCTGATTTTATAGTTTTTTTGGGGGGTTTACCATGGAAACAAAAATTAAATCATGCCTTACCTTCAGCTTTCCTGCCCAATTCAGATCACCTTGAAAGGAACTGCCAACTTGTTGGCCTTCATCCAGCACCATCTGAAAAATACAGGGAAGACATATTGATGGGAAAATGGAACAACTGAAAATGAAGTAGCTGATCCTATAGCCCTTCAGACAATAAAACTTGCCTTCCAGCTTTTGTTAATTAGCGATGCATGATGAAACCATCCCTTCCGGTGAACCCTTGAAGGGCAAATCGGAAAATGCTAATACAACTTTGTCAAGTTATTAGAAAACAATGCGCCCTAACCGATTTGGCTCAGTGGATAGAGCTTCGGCCTGCGGACTGAAGGGTCCCGGGTTCGATTCTGGTCAAGGGCATGTACTTTGGTTGTGGGCACATCCCCAGTGTGAGGTGTGCAGGAGGCATCCGATCAATGATTCTCTCTCATTGATGTTTCTAACTCTCTATCCCTCTCCCTTCCTCTCTGTAAAAAAATCAATAAAAGAAAAGAAAAAATAAAGAAAACAATGCCACTGAACAATCTTTTGCATCCAACATTCTGGTCAAAGATTAAATAGATGATATAATTCCAGTGGCTAAAGGTGCTAGTAGATAGTGAATTCACTGGGGGAAAAGTTTCTGTCCCACAATTATCTATCTCTATATAGAGCCTCTGCTATAGTATAAGCACATTTCTAATGCAGAGATTTTTGTTCCCTTGGATAAAATCACAAATACAATCCTGTCCACAATATCATAGGGAAGACATGATAAAGCAAAAACTCAAATGGTTTAAAACATAGAACATTTTCCATGATTATATCTACTGTCTCGTCTTGATTTATAAGCAAAACCTGGACAACCTACAAAAATGTGTTTTGTAGTTTATCTAAGAAAATATACAGAAAATATTGCTGTTATTTTTAATGAAGAAAATCAATCTTTATGGTTTATTTCAACCTAAATAAAATATGCATTTGGTTTTAAAAAATAATAACGTTCACTTAGATTCCTTGATAGTTAAAAACCACAGCTAAGGATAATATGACTACAGTCTATTAAGTCTTGAAGGTTAGGGAGAGAGCATATAATATTCATTGCCCATATCCTGGAAAAAAAAAAACAAGATAACAGCTTCTACTTTAAGCTCGAAAGAGGTGAATCCAGAACAGGTAGAAGAAACTCCCATTTTACACAAAGAATTTAAAAAGGAATTCTTTGGTTCCTCACAGAGGACAAGTTAAAATGTATGTCAAGAAGAATTTGTAGATGGCAGATTCTTAAGAGGTTTTTCTTTTAGTTTTGTTTTTTTTAATCCTCACCTGAGGGTATGTTTACCAATTTTAGAGAGGGGGGAGGGGCAAAGAGAGAAAAACCTCGATTGAAACAGGTTAGTTGCCTCCCACACACACCCTGACCCAGGATTGAACCTGGAGCAGGAATCGAACCCGCAAACTTTCAGTGTATGGGATGATTTTCCAACCAACTGAGCACACCAGCCAGGCCGTTAAGAGGTTTTTAACAAAAATTGGGGATAACCAAGTTATCATCATAACCGGCTGTTAAAATCATACAATATAATAATGATTTTCAATAAAGTATCCCAATGACACTCCTTCTAGAATTTGGAGTCTGAGTTATTGGTCTAATAACTGTCCAGTGTCTCTGATGTTCTTCTGGATATTTTTTTAATTAATAAAGAATGTCTTTTCTCAGATTGTTTCTAAAAGTGCTATGGTATTACCTGCTCCTCTTCTGAAGACTGTGATGAAGTACGAAGAAAGATGGCTTTACTCCTAAGGCGGTGATCATTTGGTTCATTTTCATGAGTAAATTGTACTGAAATAAATATGTCTTCTGAAGATCTGGTTCCAAATAAGCCTCTTTGGGTCACTTTATCCTCTGAAATAATAAGTGACATGATATTGGAAAGCATCCACCACACCCAGTCTAGTTCATTTCCTGTTAAGAATCTTCCTTCCAAACAAAACAAAACAAAAAAAATAGTTTTCAAAGTAATCTATAAATGCAAAAAAGATAACACTATTTCATTTACTACACAAAAATATATGTTACGTGCTTACTACGTACCCAGCATTGTTCTCAGTCACTGTTAAAAGGTTGATAACTGATAACGTATAGTACTTTAAGTCTCTTTGGCATTACCTACCTCATTTTTTTTTCCTAAATTTGAGGGGGATTTTTTCTTATATGGAAGCAATATATGGAGGATTTTAGAAAATTTGTAAGATAAAACATAAAAATTTGAAAAGTACTCCTAGTAAGACAAAAAAGCTGCAACAACATTTTTCAGTGGTATTTTTCTCATATTTTTACCTATGCATTTTGTTTGAGGTAACACAGCTGGTAAACAGCAGAGTGGGGATTTGGATCCAGGCCTTCTGACTAAGAACCCATGCTCCTAACCACTGTCTATGCCACTTAGAATCATACCGCAGAGGAAAGGAATGGGTCCTTAGAAAATAGAAGAATGACATGAGAAAATAAAAAAATTCCAAAAAGAAGACAAAGGAGAAAAGTTTACAATAGCACAAAAAGAACCGAAGGTGCATGTTTCTTTCCAAAATAGAACTCATTTGCTGCAACCGCAATCGCAAATACAGGACTCCACATCAGTGCTCACTAGACAAGTGATAAAAGAGTCCAAAGAGACCAGGGGGCAGAAATCAAGATACTGTGAGGGTGGTAGAGTAAGGTTCCCTCCCCTTACAATACTCCACCATGAGACACAGGGACTGTTTCTTCTGTGAGCTCCTTAGGCAGGTATGTAACTGGAGGGGTTAGGAGATAGCCTAACCCAGTGAAGTGGCCGTGCTTGCTCTTGAGTTAGTTGCATGGCATGAAAATAGGTGAGAATCTCTCTGTTCTAATGATCATAGCCTGGTGCTAGTCCAGTCAGGATCCTTTGTTTGCTTCTGAATACCCATCATTGGTAGAATTAAAACTTATAGGGATGTCTAAAGGACATTAATGCTGAGATACTGTTGGGGAGCAGAGGTAAGATAACCTGGTGTATAATTATTAACTCAATCAGCCAGAGAGGCAAAACACAAATATTGATTGAATTTAGCGCTTTCTCTTTCAAAGGGTTATATTAGTAAATGACACACCCTCAGGCCAGCTCTCCCTACTGCCTCCTGCACCAACATCCATGGCTCCTAACAAGCCAGTACTGGGACAGGGGACCCCTTTGGCCTCAACATCCCATCAGCAACTCTGATGTGAAGCACTAGCTTGGGCTGCTGGGGTGCAGGGGCGGGGGGCGCTGGGTGAGTAGGGTAATGAGAGAGCTGCTCAGAATATTGCTGCCGTAATCAGCACTATGAAAGATCAGATAGGTGAGGAAGGAATCGTCTTAGGACTTATCCCCTCTGATGTCTTCCTCTTTTACAGCCACAAAGATGTCCTAAATCAGTCCTAGGGCAAAGATAAGCAGTGTAGTAGCAGGGTAGAGCGAAGTAGTCCTAAAAATGCTTGGAAACAGAAGTTCTCTGAGAAATGAAAGGGTTCCTCAAACTTCCTCAAAGTTAGAAGCAAGGCTTCCGGTGGCCACCTGCCATTCTCCAGTGCACTGTTCTAATACGCGGTGGAATTACTTCAGTTCTCTCTGTTTATCCTTTAAGGCCTGAACAGCCTAAATCTAGTATTTACTAAGACAATACTGTGTAGCCAGCACACTACTGAAACAGTCTATTGACTTAAATAGTTGAAAGGCGTTTAGTGAAACAGATGTTCCATAAGGACAGGTTCTACTTGTTCTCATATCACACAAGGTACTCCTCTGCCATTTCCAATAAAATAACCAGGGTATTTGACAGATAACCAGATGAAACTCCTTTGAAAGAAAGAGCAAAATATAATGAAGTCCCCACTTCTGATGCTGATGTTGAACTACTGGTGGGGACTCAGATCTAATAAAATTTCTTGTTCATGCTTTTAAAATTTCTTCTTTTTGGAAACATAAAACTTTCATTTTTAAAATATTATATGGGCAAAAAAAGGGGTACTGTAATAAATTGTAAATTCCTACCTGGGCAGATCGCGGTGGGTAGTCATGCCCACGCCTACAACTTCTTCAGAAAGGGGTGTAAGCCAGCCCTGCCCATTGTTCTGCATCTAGGTCAACACACCTTTGAAATGCCAGAGGTAATACCCCTTGAAGACATAACCACTCTCAACAGAGCACAGAATCTTAACTATCCTGGGATCCATTCCCTGCCTTGCTTTCTCCCACCTTCACTTAATCTTCCTTAAATTCCCTCGATAGCAAGTGCATAAAAGAAAATTGCAAACTGCTATTCTCCTATTCTCCTGAGGATTTGAGGTCTTGCTTCCTGGCAACTGTAAGTTTGGCTCAAATAAATTCTTATAAAAATTCTCTACAGGTTTGGATGTTCTTAGGTCAGCAAGAAGAAGATTCAGGAAAGAACTTGTTCTCTCTCCAATTGCTCCTACAGTTTAAGGCTCCTTCCTACACCTCACAGGAATACATACTATATCACTCCAAAGACCCAGAAGTGTTTCTTCCAAGGCTTTTATCACTTTCATAAAAAACAACAAATAATAAATCTCTCGGCAGAATGAGGTAGGAAAAGTTCGTTTTCAGTATGACAGTGTCAAAATGAATCCAAAGGGGCCTAAACCTGATGAGAGACCCTGCTTCCCAGAGTTGTCCTGGTGTCCTGGTGACAGTCCACATGAGCCACCCAAGTGTTTGTTTTCATCAGTCCTTTTTTCAGTATTTCAACTTGTCCCTAGTGTTCCTTACTTTGGAATAAATGAGACATAATTAATAAATAAAATTCTAACAGCAATATTTCAGAGAACAAGTAGGTTGTTCAGACCTGAAAGAGCATCTCTTTGGGCATTTCTCTTTATATAAAATATATATTTTTATTGATATCAGAGATGAAGGGAGGAGAGAGAGATAGAAACATCAATGATGAGAATCAATGATTGACTACCTACTGAATACCATCACCCCACACACTGGGGATCGATCCTGAAACACAGGCATGTGCCCTGATCAGGAATCAAACCGTGGCCTCCTGGTTCATAGGTTGATGCTCAACCACTGAGCCACACCAGCCAGGGTCTTTGGGCATTTCTGAGTCAAAACATCAATACAAGTGAAACAAATGTTTCTTAAAGGTTTTATTATTCTGAAGCAATGGAATTAAAAAAAATTATATACCAAGCATGCAAACTTCCAACAGATCTGCCTTACTAGCCCACACCAGCTGTACCTACAATGTCTAATTTCAGGCCAAAGCAAAAGGTTCCACTCCTTGAAAAACTGAAACTATTGATGCCTTGATAAATTAATACTAATCATACATTGATTATATGGCTTCCAGATGAAAGTGATCACTTTCAGAGAAGTCTGTTTTGAAAGAAACTCTTTAAAAACTCACATTCATCCATACAAGAGCCAAACCAGTGTCCATGTGCTGAGAAGCGTCGCCACCCTGGCAGGAGAGTTTTCCCAGATCAACACCGCCCTCATCAGAATTCAGGGCCAAGCCCTGTCAGCACCTCTGAGGCTCTGTTCTTCTGCACCGTGGTCAAGAGCAATATAAATCAAGAGCAGGTTCTCGGTCGCAAAGAGATACTGAATATGTTGCTGGAAGGAACGAAAAATTCATGGGGGAAATTTCTGTGCAACTCTGAGCAGTTGCAAAAGGCCTTGTGCAAAGAGAATAGGGGATAAGCAATCATGCCTATAACAAGGTTGGGTACTTTGAAAGTCATGGGGTGATTTCCACATTATACTCCTAGCCTAGAGCAATGTTTCTCTGGACAATAATATCTGCTCCTCATTTGTCCAGCCAAACCACTTCACTCAACTGCTTCTTGATCACATGCTACATGGTATCTGGCCTCCCCTGGAGCGACAGTCGTTAGGATTAAATAAGCAATTTAAAAACCAATCAATCATAAATCAGAATGAATCCAAAGAAGCTAAATTCAGCAGACCGATGTTTTGTCTAAATTCCCTTTGCAGTGCTCTGAATTCCACCTGTTTTATGTTCTTCATTGAAAGGGCACAGGGAGGAGAGGATTACTTCAGCCTGGCTAGTCGGGAGTAATCGCGCTTTCCCTGAGGCTGGGTGATAATTGACTCATTATTCACAGGCATAGCTCTCAAGCTGCAAATGCACAACCCAGGCGGGAAAAAACATGTGTCAAAAGCCCAAGGTGAGGGACACAATGGCAGGAAGTTGAAATTTTTCAATGTCCAGTGCTAGGCACTTACAGAGAGAAAAATGTTGAGTGTCAAGTTGCTGAAAGTTTCTTTTCAGGAAGAAAATCTGAGTGGCCATTGAGTTAAGCAACTCATTCCATCCAAAAGTTATATTCTGGGCATCAACCACATGCAAGGTGACAAAGATGGGTAAGAACCAGTCCTGTCCTCACAGAATTTACAAACTAGGAAGTTAAGCCAGGTATGCAAACCACCAAAACAGAACACAACTATGGCAGATGATACAAGGGAGGTGCCACGTTAAAGAATGGTGAAATCTCACGATCGGTTTGGGAAATCACAGAAGGCTTCACGCAGGCATGGGGCGTCTGAGCTGGGCTTTGCAACAAGCTACAATTTCAACAGGTGGACAGGGTGAGGAGTTCTCCCACAAAGGGAAAGCTGCATGAGCAAAGCCCCGAGTGGGAAAGCACAGAGCCTGAGAAGAGTCACCAAGTACTCCAGGGAGATGGAGGTAACACTTGGTGACAATGGAAGGGGTGATATTTGAAGGGCACGATGAAAACTCTGTACTTGACCCAGGCCTTTGGGCGTCACAGTGCTGTGCTCTCTCTCTCTGAAGAAGTGGATAGAATAGAGCAGAGTGGTTCAAATACTGGAGGTAGAAAGTACAGAGCAATTGTAGTCATCGGGGTGAGGCGTAAAGGGAGCCTCGGCAATGGGTTTAAGATTTAAAAAAACTCACAAAGTGAATTCTGTGTTTCTGAAACAGAAATGAAGACATTATCACCAAGTGCTTCTGTTCCCTCCCTCTAGATATCTCAGAATATTAACCTTATCTTTCCACTGCAATCTGAACTAGTCTTCTAGTTTAATTCGGCGTGACCTAGGTAACTTCTTTTTCTCTTAATTTCTGTGATGGTGGAAGTAGATAATACAGCATGTTTACAACTTGTCAAATAGGTTACAGATTGGTGCAAAGAGGCCACATGTATCACCTCACCTAGGGGTAAGCTCCTTCCCACCTAGGGTAAGCTCCTTCCCAACTGATCCAGTCAAGAGGCCACACGTATCACCCCACAAGGTAAACTCCTTCCTAACCGATCCAGTCAAGGCCACAGAAGGGAAGTGGCCCAGGGGGAGCAGATGCAGCATATTTCAGTACAGCTTCCCTTAGCTCCCAGAACCCCTAACAGAGTGACAGCTGCTGGTGACACTGTTATATAAATAAATGAAACTTTAGTTGAACCCTTACTGTAATTCAGATACTGATAATATAAATAAACATATATGTAATATATATGTGTGTGTTTATACATATATAATCATTTAATCCTAGTAACTAATCTATAAGGTTGAGGTTATTATATCCATCTTTCAGATGATAAATATGAAGCTCAGAGATTTTAAAGACCACCTAGTTGGGAAGTAGCAGAGATTAGACTAAAATCCTGATTGTCACTAATTCCCATGTTCTCAACTAATAATTATAGATAGATAGATGATAGATAGATAGATAGATAGATAGATAGATAGATGTTGATTATTATATAATTAATCTGTATAATTATGTATATATACTAGAGGCCCAGTGCACGAAATTCGTGCATGAGGGGGGAGTCCCTCAGCCCAGCCTGCACCCTCTCAATCCAGGATCCCTCGCACAATTTGGGACTGCTAGCTCCTAACCACTCACCTGCCTGCCTGCCTTATCACCCCTAACCACCTCTGCCTGCCGACCTGATCTCCCCTAACTGCCCCTACCTGCCGGCCTGATCACCCCTAACTGCCCTCCCCTGCTGGCCTGATCGCCCCCCAACTGCCCTCCTCTGCTGGCCTGATCACTCCCTAACTGCTCCCCCCTGCCGGCCTGATCACCCCTAGCCACCTCTGCCTCAGCCCCTGCCACCGTGGCTTTGTCCGGAAGGACGTCTGGAAGATGTCTGGTCTAATTAGCATATTACCCTTTTATTAGTATTGATAATAATCAACAGAAAAGTTCAGGAAGGATAAATACACCCATAGTTTATCTCTAAAACACAGGATTATGGTATTATTAATTAATTAATTTAGTATAGACATAGATAAGTCAGGGCTAATATGATTGTTCTGCTCCATAGTCATCCCAGAACCCAGGCTCCTTCTATCTTTCTGCTCTGCCATCCCTAGGGCACCACCCTTCTCCACATGGTCCAGGATGATACACCACCACACCCTTACTCCAAGCAAGAGGATGAATAAACAGAAGAACAAAGTGTGTACATCTGTTCCCTTCTGTTATGAAGGTGTGGTTTCAGCTACTGTATCGAGGAAGCACCAAAACAGAGCAGCTGAGACAAGAATTGTTTCTCTCTCTCATGTAACAGTTGAGGACAGGTGGCAGGCTCTGTTCCATGCGATGATCCAGGGATCAAGGTTAGTGAGGTGCTCAGCTATCCTCAGCACACGGCTTTCATTTCTGGGTCTAAGGAGTTGCTCCAATGATTGCCTATTTCCAGCCAGGGGAAGAGGAATTTTTAAAAAGAGTCCAGGACACGTATCTTAAAGATATGGCCCAGAAGTTATACACATCAGTCCCCTCACTTCTTATTGGCAAAAACATAGTCAAATGGCTATACCTAGCTGCAAAGGAGACTAAGACATGTAATTTTTATTTTGAATGGCCACGGAGTAGCTAAAAATTCTATTGCTATAGAAAGAGCATGACATTTTTTTTGTTTTCCTCTGTGTTTGGATGAGTATGTGTATTTTCTAATTTTGCTACCATGACCCTCCAAAATAAATTTTATTTGTACAAGTGAAGAAGCATTTCCTCCTAAATCTGCAATCTAGGGAGAATACCTACATGTATCTCTTCTTTCTTAAAAAATCTTTCTTAGAAATACTGAAGCAAAAATACATATATATGTAATATTTTACATTCACACTTTTTCTATTTTAGAATCAAAATTCCTTTAACTTTACGTCTCTCTTTTAAATCATAATTAACCTAATCATAAAAGTTTACACTTGAGTAAATTTTTTGAATTTACCAAGTACCTTCATGTATGAAATATATAACAGAAAAGGTACCAAAAGTAATGAAAGTACTGGAGGGGCATTTCCTAGAACTACATCAATAAGATGCCTCCATTGCCCATGTGGCCTCCCAAGACTCTTGCCTGTGCACTTGCTAATGGCAAATGCTCACAAAGAACCCAGTTCTTCAACAATAGAAGTCGCCAGGAGATTTCCCTGTGATGGAGTAACACTGGCCTGCAGACATGTGAACAGTAATCCTTCAGCTTGGCACAGAATGTATGCTGAACCAAAGTCTACCATAAAATTCTGTAACTATTATATTCTAGCCTCTGGATAAGAGATTAACAAAATCATAGTAGAATCATTCCTGTAACCCACAACACCATCAAAGTGACTTTTAAATAATATAAAATGGTTCCCTAGCCAGTTTGGCTCAATGGTTGGAGCATCGGCCCATGCCTAAAGGATCCCAGGTTCAATTCTGGTCAAGTGCATGTACCTGGGTTGCAGGCTTGATACCTGGCCCCGGTCAGGGCACATTCAGGAGGTAACCAATCGATGTGGCCCTCTCTCATCGATGTTTATCTCTCTTTCTCTGCCCCCTCCCTTCCACTCTCTAAAAATCATGGAGAAAATATCCTCAGGTGAGGATTAACATAGATAGATAGATAGATAGATAGATAGATAGATAGATAGATAGATAGATAGATAAAATGGTGACATGAAATGAAAAATTATATTTAAAGTAAAATAATTGTTGTTACCCTTTGAGAGGAGAGTGCAAAGAATTTCACAAAAGCTATGATTCTTCTTCCCAGGAAAATGAAATATTTAAAAAGCACAGAATTTTTGAGGAATTCATACATCTCCCCATACCCTCCTTGATCTCATTTAGGGTATATTTCTCACCGCTGGTCTGAAAGTCAAGGTTCCTGGGCTGCACACTAGAACTATGAGATCAAAATGTGGGGCTTAATCCCCAGGAATCTGCATTTTAATAAGCAGATCTCCCAGGTGACCTTTAAACATACTTAAGGTAAAAGTCCCATATAAAGAGTCCATGGGGTAGAATCTAAAAATTGAGAACAAAAAAGAAGTATCTAATACCTGATCTTTGTCAAAGCATATAAAATACCCTTGCCTGAAGGCCATGCGTAGACATACTATTTAATCCGTCCACCAGAGGCCAGTGTAGGATTAGTCCCTGAACTGTAGTCTTACTACACAATAGACACTATACATAGACACTATTCAATACATACTATACATAGTTGGTCTTAAGTACTTCAAGGAATATGTTTTGGACAACTAACATTGTAGATAGTATTTCACACTTTTTATATTGTAGATGCAAGATGTCTTAACCTTATGCCCCGCTCTTAAATCATAATAGTCCCCATAATCATAAAATTTTACACTTGAGTAAATCTTTAAAACTTACCAAGCACCTGTCATATATATATTTCCTCTGATCCTCACCACAACCATATGAGACACCCTGAGCAAGCAAAATTATCCCTGATTTACAGGTTCAGAAAGAATAAGTGACAGGCCTGTAGTCTCAAAGAAATAATAAGTGCCTGAAGTAGGCCTTCTGAATCCTAAGCTAGAATTGTGCCTTTTCCATTACTAGCCCTGCCCACAACGAATAAGAATTATAAGGGCACTAGACTAAACTCTTCATACAACTACATCCCTTCACCCCCAAATCATGCCCTTCTGTCTGCCTACACAAAGATGCGTCTACTTAAGACAACCTCTTTTACTCAAGTAGGTGGAAGAAAGTTAGAGGTGTAAATTTTTTATCTCTCCTTTTTTTTTTTTTTTAGAAAGCTCTTGGCTTATTTTTTTAAATATATTTTTATTGATTTCAGAGAAGAAGAGAGAGAGCTAGAGAGATAGAAACATCAATGATGAGAGAGAATCATTGATTGGCTGCCTCCTGCACATCCCCTACTGGGGGGGATCGAGCCCGCAATCTGGGCATGTACCCTTGGCCAGAATTGAACCTGGGACCCTTTAGTCCGCAGGCCAATGCTCTATCCACTGAGCCAAACTAGCTAGGGCTTTCTCTCTCCTTTCCAAATAAATGCTTCTTAGAAGTTTTCAAACTTTCTGAGGTAGAATAACCTCTTCTGCACAAAACTGTATAATCCAGGACTCATCCACTGGCATACAGCATTTGGGAATGCAAGAGCAGACCTAAATGCTACATGTCTTTCGTTCCCTCGTTCTTTCAGGGCACTCCAGAACATCCCCCAGGGGGAAAAAAAGCTTGAAGTAAAAAAAATAAAAAAGAAGAAGCAGTCTAAAAATTCACATTTCTTATCATTCTTACTAGAGTCCCGGTGCACGAAATTTGTGCACGGGGGGGGGGGGTGTCCCTCAGCCCAGCCTGCACCCACTCCAATCTGGACATCCCTCTCACAATCCAGGACTGCTGGCTCCCAACTGCTCGCCTGCCTGCCTTCCTGATTGCCCCTAACCGCTTCTGCCTGCCAGCCTGATCAACCCCTAACCACTCCCATGCCAGCCTGATTGATGCTTAACTGCTCCCCTGCCAGCCTGATTGCCCCTAACTGCCCTCCCCTGCTGGCCTGGTCCACCCCCAACTGCCCTCCCCTGCAGGCCTGGTCCCCCTCCCACAGCCCTCCCCTGCAGGCCTGGGTCCCCCCCAACTGCCCTTCCCTGCAGGCCCGGTTGCCCTCAACTTCCCTCCTCTGCTGGCCTGGTCACCCCTAACTGCCCTCCCCTGCAGGCTTGATTGCCCCCAACTGCTCTCCCCTGCAGGCCTGGTCCCCCCCCCCAACTGCCCTCCCCTGCAGGCCTGGTCCCCCCCCCAAACTGCCCTTCCCTGCAGGCCTGGTCCCCCCCCCACTGCCCTCCCCTGCAGGCCTGGGTCCCCCTCAACTGCCCTTCCCTGCAGGCCTGGTTGCCCCCAACTTCCCTCCTCTGCCGGCCTGGTCACCCCTAACTGCCCTCCCCTGCAGGCTTGATCGCCCCTAACTGCCCTCCCTTGCAGGCCTGGTCCCTCCCAACAGCCCTCCCCTGCTGGCCTGATTGCCCACAACTGCCCTCCCTTGCAGGCCTGGTCCCTCCTAACTGCCCTCCCCCGGCTGGCCATCTTGTGGCAGCCATCTTGTGTCCACATGGGGGCAGCCATCTTGTGTGTTGGAGTGACAGTCAATTTGCATATTACTCTTTTATTAGATAGGACAGGTGCCTGGTGCATGGGTGGGGGCCGGCCAGTTTGCCCTAAGGGTGTCCCGGATCAGGGTGGGGGTTCCCTTGGGGTGTGGGGCGGCCTGGCTGAGGGGCCTGTGGTGGTTTGCAGGCCAGCCATACCCCCTGGCGACCCAAGTAGAGGCCCTGGTATCTGGGATATATTTATCTTCTATAATTGAAACTTTGTAGCCTTGAGTGGAGGCCAGGGCTGGCCAGGA